>NC_133658.1:839286070-839618570 GCF_037893015.1 Macrotis lagotis | reverse complement strand
ATTGCTCATTTTATAGATAAGGAAACAGGCTTAGAGTTGTTCAAAGTCAGAGAAAGTACCAGAAACAAAATTCAGATCTGATTATTTTGATTTAAATGTTGCAATCCATCAGTCAAAATTCTTCCAAAAATGTAATCAAATTTGGAAATAATACTGCTCATATTACTTCAGAATGTGTTAGCTAAACTAGACCTAAACTAATTCAGTTCTTAAATTTTTTTAACATTTTCCTATTGAATCCTTACAAATATTTAATGTTTACAGATAGTTTGACTCACAAATATTTTATGTATTTTTTTGGTTATTTTGGCTGATATTTTCCCATTATATTATTCTTTTTATTACCTAATTTTTATATAATCCAGTGGAATTCTACAAGTGTATTTTGTACACTAAAACATAATTGCTTCAATCAAGTTTTTGTTAATTTCCTAGAATTTTCTAGAAATTATCATGTCATTTGAAAATGGGGATAATAATAGCACTTCTTTGCCTATCTTTATACACTTAATATAATGCATTTTGTTCTCTTTTTAATTTAAAATTTCTAGAGAATTTAAACTGTGGACATACTTTATGCTTATATTTATTGAGAAAACATTTAGGGTTGGAATTTAGACTGATACTGTCTAGTATATTTTTAAAATCCCTGTAGTTCTTTACTTTATATAATCTTTAAATAATTAAGTGTTCTATGCTACTGTAAATTTCCTTTGCTATTATTTTTTTGAATTTATTTATTGAAATAAGTATGCTGTGCTGGATATTTTCATCTAATATCATTGCTTCGTAATGACAAGGTACCCATATATTCTTGGTATAAGCTCAAATTGTTCACAATGAAACTTTTTTTTTAAACTAAATTTTATTATACTTGAAATTTTGAATCTATAATCATTAATTATATTCATTAATTATCCTCTTTTATTATTTCCTTGCCTTAGGTATTAGGACAATATTTGTTATATAAAAGAAGTTTGGTGTATTTTTCTTAAATTTTAAGATACACACACATATACATACATATATATATATATACATACATATATATATATATGTGTGTGTGTGTATGTATGTATGTGCACATTTATATATTATTAGCATTAATTGTCATTTAAAATATTGATAGAATTATTCTTTAGATCCACCAGGAACAAGTTTATTTTTAATTTTATTTTTGCTGTTCTATTTCTTTGACTGAAATGAATTAATTAAGATATTCATTTTGTTTTCCTTCATTTTATATATTTTTCAGATTGTCTTCTACTTATTTTCTCTGGTTTGTTGTCATATAAATGTGCAAAAAAGTTCTAATATTGTTTTTTTTTAATTCCTTCAGTTTCGGTTGTGATTTTAACTTGCTGATTTGGTTTTCTGTTTTTCTCATTTTAATTCAGTTGACAAAAAGTTTATCAAAGAAACTGATTTTAGGGCTGTGTGTTAGTTCAAGAATCTTTTCCATTTTGAAATTATCTATTTGTAATCATTCCATCATTCAATATTATGAGAAATATGGAACATTTCTTGAAATATAGTGATCATATTTTTCTTCTTGAGAGTCTGCAGGAATCCAAGATTCTTACTTTTCTCTTCTTATACTATTCTTTGAATCTATATTTGTCCTCTAAATAGTTTTGATTTTTTTTAATCATTGTCTACTTTCTAAAGAAATACATCACTATTCTTTGTTTAGGTCATTCTGAACTCTTGTGAAATTAGTCTGTTTTTCTTGGATGATATTTTTCCATACTTACCTCAGTCATTTCTAAATGGGAAAGTTCATTATTATGTAGTTTTCAGATTTCTTCGATGTAAATGTTTAACTACCTCTTTTTCTCATAGTTTTTTCCAATATAATGTCTTCCTTTAATTCTTCATTTTATGTATTTTATTATTCATGACTGCAAACAATTCTAATTTTAACTCCAGTATTCTATTTGTTCCTGTTTGAAGTTGATTTTCTATGGATATTTTTTGTCTCTGATTCTTTCAGTAATTTTTACCTTGTTAGTGTTTATGTTTAATAAGGAAACATTTCCTCATTTTTCAGTAATTCTCTTTTGAAGAGGTTTTATATATGCTTTTAAAATGTTATAGAAGATCAAGATTATCTTGCAACTTAGTTCTCTATGAATGTAAAAATGAATTAATGTAAGCATTCAAATAAAATCTTTTATTGCATGTCAGCTATAAACAAGTCATATATTTCAAAAAACATTTCCATGAACCTAGGAATTTTTTCCTTAAGCTTGTATTAACTAGATTTCTCCATCTTTCATGATTCTCTATATCCTATGAAGTTGAAGATAGAATTTGGAAATAATGTAGAATAGCAGAAAAATAATATTGTTCATTTTATTTTTTCATTTTATTTCAAGTACTAAAACATTTTCCCTCAACTATGAGTTCACTTACAGATGAACTGCATTTGATTGATTTCCATTCTTCAGAAAGTATTGAAAATGACTTTCCGGATTTGCTTGGTTTTAACACTATAGATAATTGGGTTTAGAACAGGGGGCAGAAGAAGAAAGGCATTGGACATCATGGTGTGAACATATGGAGGTGCTTTGTGACTCCACCTATGGACACTAGACAGGCAGATAAGGGGTATATAGAAGACAGAAATGGCACCAATATGAGAAATACAGGTGCTGAAGGCTTTGTGGCGCTCCTGTGGGGATGCAATGTTAAACAAAGAATTAATGATCAGAACATAAGAAAGAACAATCAATGGAGCATCCAAGCCAAATGTTAAAAATATTGCAACTAATCCATATATACTATTGACCCTTGTATTTGAACAAGAATGTTTTATCACATCAGGATGATAACAATAAGAATGAGAAAGGATATTATTGTTGCAGAATGACAAGCGTTTAAGAAGCAGGAGTACTGGAGTCATAACAAGAGAACCTCTGACTACCATCATCAATCCAAATTGTATAATCCTGGAAGGGGTTATGATTGTGACATATCTAAGGGGATCACAAATAGCAATAAAACGATCAAAGGACATAGCTAACAAAACTGAGGATTCCATGATGGTGAAAAAATGAATGAAAAACAATTGACTGATGCAAGAATCTAAAGAGATCTCCCGAGAATTAAACCAAAAGACACTCAAGGTTGTAGGCAGTGTGGTTATAGACAAGCACATATCAGTGAGTGACAGCATGAAGAGGAAATAATACATAGGCTCATGCAGGCTCTGTTTAGTAATAATGATATATAGTATCATGCTGTTTCCTGAGAGTGCAATGGTATAGAGACAACAAAAGGGAATGGAGATCCAGATATGAACATCTTCCAATCCTGGAATTCCTGTTAGAAGGAATGTCAAAGATATTACTGTATTGTTTGGCAAAGCCAACATGGTGGATTGAGGAGGTAATGTTCAAATAGAAAAGTCCCAAGCCTGCAAAAAAAGAAAAATAAAAGGCAATTATGGATATTTATAGAAGAACCCTGGAATAAAATAATCTTTAACCTTTACATATAAATGGTCACATTTTAGGGTTCTAATCAGAATAGATTTCAAAGAACATTCTGTATTCATGGTTGAATTGTGTGATGATTATTTTTCAAGTGTGTTATAAATTTTTTAAGTTAAATTATTACTTAAGAAAATTGTAATGATAATTCAAAGGCAATTTTGATGATCATGTGGTGAGGAAAGTGGCAGCAGAGGTAGCAGTAGCAGCAGTGATAAGGGTGGTGGGTTATTATATTCATTTCCAAATTACATGATTAAAGAACATCAGGGAACATTCAGTGATGTCCACCATTTTAGTTCTTCTGGGTCCCATTAACCAACAAAATTCCATAAAATGCTGCATACAAAATTCAGTTCCCATTCATGAATACAATACCACCCATACCACAAAGGAGCACAGCAGCAAATGATTCTTGCCCTGTGAATGAGTACCAAAGTTACATGCCACCTGAGGGCCTCAGGTTTGATACCCTTGATGAATAATTCTGAAGTTTGATAGGAATGTCAGGAACGTAAGGGTGTTCAGTTCTATATTTTAAATAACATAGCTCTGGCTATTTAGCATGGAAAAGTTAGGATTTACAGAGGGACATGATAACTATTTTTAAAAAAATAAAACAATTATTTTCTATTGCATGGTAATTGAAAGATAGAGGAATATCAGAATGATGCATGGTAGAGTGTTTGTATATTTAGGTACTATTATAAGAAGTTTGAAGGTTTAACAGAAATAATCAGTGAGCTTTGTTTTATTCTACTATCCCATCTCACTTGGTGATCACATTATTTCTGTTAAATTGAATCATCATCTCTATATAGATAATTAACAGTTATATAGACCTTATTGGCCAGCTAGGTATTTCACTGGATAGAGTGTGAGAATGCAGATGATGCATCCTGATGAATTCCAATCTGGTCACAGGCACTTACTAGCCCTGTGAGCCTGAAGAAGTAGCTTAATCTTGTTTGCCTCAGTTTCTTTAGTTGTAAAATGAACTAGAGAAGAAAATGGCAAACCACTCATGTATCTTTGCCAAAAAAATTCCAAATAAGCTCATAAAGAGCCAGTCATAACTGAATAACAACAAAATAGGCCTGAATCTCTCATGTCTTCTAATTTCTCATTTTCAACTCTAATTTATACACATCAAACTGGATATGCAATAAACATATCAAATTCAACATGTAAAAAACAGAAATCATTTTCTTACCACACTTTTCTTTGTTACTGAATGAATGAAATGTGTATCTAAGTTTCAAGTCTCCAGATTTATCATGTTAGTATCAACCTTGATTCCTCTCTTGCACCCATTCATAATCTATTGCCAAATCTTTCCATTTTTGCCTTCATGTTGTCTTCTTACATTCATGCATGTTCCTAGCAGATTTTATCTTTCATTCCTGTGACGTTGTGCTGATTTTCCTTCATAAAAGGAATGTTCTACCTCCTCACCCCTTCTGGCTTTCTTTAAAATTAAGTTCAGAGGTGATAGATTCAAAATAGCAGAGAAAAGGCAGAGAGTATAGTCTCCTAAATTCCCCTTCAAATTACATTAAATAATGCCTCAAAATTAGTTCAGGAGCAGCAGAATCCACAAAATGATGAAGTGAAACATTTATTTTTGTTTTTTTCAAGGTAATGGGTTTAAGTGACTTGCCCAAGGTCACCCAGCTACAGTAATAAATGTCTGAGATCGAATTTGAACTCAGGTCTTGCTTACTCCAGGCTTGATGCTCTATTCATTGTGCCAACTAGCTGCCCTGAAAAACTTTTCTAGTTCAAGAGAACTTAGCATTTCAGCAGAAAATATCAATCACACCTGGGTAAGAGTGGAGTACAGTACAGCACAGCCTATACCTCAACAATAACTTAAGGAGTTTTCATTATACAGATGACAAGGGGATTGTACTATTGGTTAAAAGACTCCAGGGCTCCCTTTACTGAGACTGGCTACAGGATTCTGTCGCTTTGTAATATATGGATTCAGGATGCAGTCTTGGGTCATATACCTAGGTCATAGTACCGTTCCATTGAACTATGTCCAAAGGCCAATAAAATTGTGCAAATCTGTGATCCAAAATTACCACTACTAAGTCTGTGTCCCAGAAATCATAAAAAAGAGGAAAACATCCAAAATGTACAAATATTTTTATATCAATTCTTTATATAGTGGCAAAGAACTGGAAATTGGCTGGGGGGATGGTTGAGCAAACTATAGTATATAGATGTGATAGAGAACTATTGTTCCATGAGAAATGATATGTCAATGGACCTCAAAAAGCCTAAGTGAAGTGAGCAGAACTAGGAGAACATTAACATTAACAGCACTATTTTGAGATAACAAACTATAATGGACTTTGTTTCCTTTCAACTGTTCAGTGAAGAAGAACAATTCCAAAAGACTTGTGATAAAATAAAAAACATTTACACTTAGAGAAAACCTTCAGAGTCTAGGTGATTATTTTCATTTTCTAAAATTTGTCATATTTTTTTCTCTCATGATTTTCCCCTTTAGTTATATTTTTTCATGACATGACTAATATGGAAATGTGTTAAACTTAACTGTAAATGTATAATATAAATCATATTTCCATATTTCTTGATGTATAGAATATACCCTATTTGGAAAAATTTGGGGTCTAAAAACAGGGATCATCTTATACAATGGTTGAAAATTTTTTTACTTGCATTTCTTGCTTTTTTCACACTTGTCTTTGTCATTGTTTCATATTTGTAACCATTATATTAGGTAACATGTTCTGCCAAAAAATGGCTCAGAAAAGATTTTCATCCAACGCTGAATCCAAGTTCAAAGTGATCCAGTTTGCAAAAGTGAATGGAAATCAAGCTGCTGAATGTCAGTTTGATCCTCTTCCAACTAAGAAAATAATTCTAGACTAGCTAAGGGAAGAAACTCTGCTGCATATACTCTTGCAAAAGAAGGCCCCGATACACAAGTCATCCAAATGGCCTGATTTAGACAGGGAACTGAAGAGATGAATGGAAGTGCAAAGGGCAATTGGAATTCCTGTGTCCCCAAAGATAGGTCAGTATGAAGCAAGAAGAACTACTAATAAAAAAGAAGTTACTGATTTCAAAGGACACAATTGCTGCTTTAGGTTCATGAACCAGAATGAATTAAGCATGTGTCAATGCACCAGACTTTCCCAAAAGATGCCTGAAAGCTATGAGCAAAAGTTCCTTGAATTTCATGATGAATAAACTTGAGTTCAATAACTGTATGTAATACATTTTTTTTCAAATTTCAGGCCCCCAAATTAAGGTGCATCTTATACATAAGAGAATTTCATACATGGAGAAATATGGTTCTCCCTGGCAAGGAGAAGGAAGAGAGAAGGAAAAGAGATGAAAGGTGTAGAATAATGTGAAAATCAAAAATTACAAAAAAGATGAATGTTGAAAACTATTTTTTGCATGTACTTGGATAAAATATTATAAAATAACATTCACAAAAATGAGACAGAAAAATAATGAGCAAAAAGCCAAATAAAAATACTGAACATAGAAATTTATTACAGTGATAGGGAATATCAAAACACAAATTCAGAAGAAGATGTTTTTTTTAAAAATCTGATCATAGAAAGTTATTATGGTGATAAGAAATAACAAAATATGAACTCAGAAGAAGATAATTAACAAAAATTTTATTATAGAAATTTACTATGGTCATAGGGAATATCAAAATACAAAACCAGAAGCTGCCAAAACATCTACATGCAAAGCTTCAAAGAAAGCTATGAATTGGTCTTACCCTCCCCAAAAATATTCCTGGAAGAGGTCAAAAATGATGTTAAAAATCAAATTGAGGTAGACATAATGTTGGGAAAAGAAATGAGAATGATGCAAGAAAATCATGAAAATATACAACATATTTGTAAAAAAGAGGAAAAAAAGGACTGAAGAAAGTGACATCTTTAAATATGCCCTTTAGTAAAAGAGGAACAAAAATCCATCAAAGGCAAGAGTTCCTTAATAAGCAGAATTGATTAATTTGGAAAAGGATACACAAAAAACTCACTGAAGAGAAGAATGTCTTAAAACTTAAAATTAGAGAGGAAATTACAAACACTATTTTACAAAATTATATGCTACCTCAAAGTTGTTTTAATTTGTATTTCTCATATCAGTAGTGATTTAGAGCATTTTAGATAGCTTTGATTTCTTCATCTAAAACTACCTGCTCATATCATTTGATCATTTATCAAATTGGTAACTGAATTACATTGTTATAAATTTGACAAAGTTCTCTATTTATTTGAGAAATGAGACCTTTTTAATATATTTGCTGGAGAAAAGGTTTTGCCCCCTCATTTATGCTTTCCTTCTAATCTTGATTTCATGTTGTTTGTGTGTGTGCATGAGCAAAACATTTTTTAATTTAATATAATAAAAATTATCCTGATCACATCAGAATGTTCTTTTATCTCCTATTTGATCTTAAATTCTTCTTTTATCCACAGATCTTACAGGCAAATTGTTTCATAATCCCCTAATTTGCTTGTGATATCCTTTCTATCTAAACCATATGTCTATTTCTACCTTATCTTAGTTTCTGTAATTTTTTTTTTCAATTTTTTCAGCAGGTTTTTTCAAATAGTGAGTTCTTGTTCCAAAAACTTGAATTTGGAGATTTATGAAACATTAAACTATGAAGGTCTTTTATTACTATTTATTGTGTTCCTAATCAGTCCCCCCCAATTCACTACTCTATTTCTTACCCAGTATCAAGTAGTTTTGATTATTACTACTTTATAATATAGTTCAAACTCTGATACAAATAGATCATATTCCCCTCACCTTTTTTTCATTGATTCCTTGATGTTATTTTGTTTGTACAGATGAATTTTACAATTTTTTCTCTAACTCTATAAAATACTTTAATACATTTATTGACACAACCTTAATAAGTAGATTAACTTAGATACAATTGATGTTTTTATATTAGATTGCCCTACCATGAGAAGTGTTAAAAATCATTTTATACATTATTAGAAAAACAGATATTAAGTAAACAGTGAAAAAATTAAGTTATAATTTTTTTACCAACCCCCCCCAAATGCTGTTGAAATACTCCCTTTTTCAAAGGGACTTTTTGCTCATTGTTAGAACATTCCCTCTGAAATTACATTCTTTTTGTAGTGTGTATGTATTTTGCTTGTATAAATTTTAAAAATCTTCTCCCCCATTACTGTGAGCTTCTTTAGAGAAGGTTACTGTTTTTTAATATTGATTTGTATTTACAATGCTTGGCATAGTGTCTGGCACATTGTTGTTTATTATTATTATTATTATTATTATTATTATTATTACTCAATTGCTTGAATAATGAACGATTCTTTGTGAACCTATTTGGGGTTTTCTTGGCAAATGTACAGGAGGGGTTGGTCATTTTCTTCTCCAACTAATTTTCAGATGAGGGAACTGAGGCAAACAAATTTAATTGACTTGCTCAGTGACATATAGCTAAGGAGTATTTATATAGAATTTGAACTTAGTTCCTTTGGACTCTAGAACTGACATTAAACCACCAAGAGAATCATAGGCAATAGTGAACAACCTAGGCAATTCACCTATAGAAGAAAAAACATTATTAGGAAGATAATTTCAGAAATACATGACTGGAATATAGTCAGCTTGTAATAAATCATTTTAATTTTCTCATTCATTCATAAAATTGAAAGATGTTGCAAGAAAGATTCAATTTTCCATATCACTTTAAAAAATATAGATACCTCCCAAGACAAACTACCTAAAATCTTTGGAAATAATTTAGAAAACAAAATCCATATGACCACCAACAAAATAACTGACAGGATCAGAAGCAAAAAATGTCAATATATAAATGTCCTCAATGAGGAACAAGTGAAACACCATAGGCAAACTTAGAATCTTTTGAAGATATGATAAAAATGGATAAGCTGAGAATTTTAAAAAGAAATTAAAGTAGCATTAGTATGAGATCAAATCCACAAGATATTAGATCTAAGTAATCTAAAGAAAAATGGTGATGAATTTAACAGCTAAGAAAAGAGAAATACACATTTAAACCTCAAAGGATTCATATGCTACAATATAAGAACTAAAAAATGAAAGGAAAGTCACCAAAGAGTATTCCTAAGTACAAGCATCAGCTACCATTATGGCAGGAGTACCTTTAAAGAAATAGACAACATCCAAAAAAATTTTCAACTGTGAACATAGTGGAGGATCTTCAGAGAAGGTTTGTCTCTTCAGGGGAAAGGAGGAAGTAAAGTCCTATTAAACAGAAGAACAGGACAGTCAGAGGGAGGCTTTTAGTCATACTGCAGTTCAAGTCCCAATAGCTTGACACAGCAGAGGTCCAGCAACCATAAAGCTAGCTAGCAGGGAAGGTCCCAAAGTCTGAATCCTGTAAACACTGAAGCAACAAACAGGACTCGGTTGGAAACAAGCCAGTACATTGGCAGGACCTGGACATAAAGAAGGGAAACAAAACTCTACAAAGGGAATGCTTGGACTGCATAAGCAACATGTAGGCCAACAATAAAGCAGGGATCAGACCCCCAGCCCCAGCATAAAAAGCTCGGGTCAATATTCTCTATAACCCAGGAGTAGAGTTCAAACAATCAAGATGAGTAAAAAAGCTCTTATGCTGACTATAGAAAGCTACTATGCAGATAGAGATGATAATAGTGTCACCTCAGAAAAAAAGCAATGAAAAATTACATACAGGGGAAGTTTCAAAAGAGTCTATGAACTGAACTCAAATCCTAAAACTCATAGAAGAGGTTATAAAAGAACTTAAAACCAAAGAAGAAAAAATGAAAAAAGAAATGAAAGTTATGCAAGAAAAAGTAAAAATACAGAAAAAAGAATGTATTTCTTTAAAAAACAAAACTGACCTACTGGAAAGGAATGCAACTCAGCTAAAACTCAAATCAGACAACTAGAAAAGGAATGCAGCTCAACTAAGGGTCAAATTCACCAACTGGAAAAGGAAACACAAAAGTTAATTGAATAAAATAAAAATTAGAATTGGACAAACAGAAACAATGGATCTATGAGATTACAATTCCATCAAACAAAGTGAAAAAAGACTGAAAAAGTTGAAGAAATTGTAAAGAACCTTTTAGGAAAAACAAATGACTTGGAAAATATATCCAGAAGAGATAATTTATTAATTATTAGACTACCAGAAAGTCCAGATCAAAGAATTGAAAAGCAAGAAACTATCCATCAATTGGTGAATGGCTGAACAAATATGAATTTGTATGTGGTATATTTGAATGCTATGGAATACTACTGTTCTATAAGAAATCATGAATGGTCAGACACTGGAGAATCATGGAAAGAATTGCAGGAACTGATATTGGGTGAAGGGAACAGAACCAAAAGAACATTGTACAAATTAACAACATATGAGTTGATCAACTTAGATGAATGTGACTACTCTCAGCAGTTCAGAGAGCTAGGACAACTCTAGGAGACCAGTTATGGACACTGTTATCCCATTCATAGGAAGAAAACCAAAACTAAACTAAACTTAGAAGCCCTACAGAATCTGAACAAATTTTACAATCACTTTCTAAAAATTTTTCTTTTGTATTTCTTTCCTAGCATGTGGTTTTCTTTCTTTTCCCCTTATCCCTAATTCCTTATACAGAAAATGACTAATCTGTAAACATGTTAAACACAAATATCTATAAACACAATATTCTCCTGACTGTTCCCGTTGATGGGTGGGGGTGGGGGTGGGGGTGGGAAAGGAAAGTGGAAGAAAATTATCTTACTTAAATATACATATGTATGTGATTGAATGTTGAAAAACTTTCATAACATGTAATTGGAAAAATAAAAATAACAATGGAAAAGAAAAAAGAAAAGTGAAGAAATCTGATGATCCTTTCAGGAAGAGGCGCAAGATAATATATGTGTGCAATGAAGAAAATAAGTATATTGGGATTCCCTTAATCCTAACATTGCTAATTTCTATAAGGGATTACTCTCCTTTTTTCATAACAATGGACACAGATATAGGCTAATGATCATTGTCAAGAAAGGAATAAGGATAATTAATGATGGTGCTATAAATTGAGAAAGCATTAGTACCTACAAAGTATGAAGCCAAGGCTTAGGTGGTCAGGGGCTCTGGGGAAACAAAATTGCTGATGGGTTCATCTCATTCACCTATCTTTTCCCTTCCCCATATTCAAGTATGTTCAGGCATCTGTGTGCAGCAATTCAAACAGATAATGCTAAGTTTATGAGAGATGGTGGGATTTTAAACAGCATTATTGAATAGGTCTAGTCCATTAGACCTATGAGGTGGTTACTAGGAGTTGTGAGACTGAATCACCAGTATCAGCATGATGGTATGAGATGAATAATACATTTTGTTGGAGTTGTAAGCCCATCCAAACTTTCTGGAGAGCAGTTTGGAATTATGATCAAAAGAATAAAAATGTGCATACCCTTTGATACAACAATATCACTCTAATGAGTCTGTGTCCTGAAGAGATCATGAAAAGGGATTAAAAATCCCACCTATACAAAAAATATCCATAGCAGCTGTTTATAATGGTAAAGAATTTGAAATTAGGGGATGTTCATTAGCTGGGGAATGGCTGAACAAATTATGATATATGTATATGATGGAACACTATTGTGCTATAGGAAAACATGAAGGACAGGATTTCAGACAAGTTCAAAAAGACTTGCATAAATTGATGTGGAGTGAGATGAGCAGAACCAGAAGAACATTATACACACTAACAACAACATGGGGTGACAGTCAACTATGATGGACTTGCTTATTTCATCAGTGCAATAATCATGGACAATTTTAGGGGATTTATAATGGAGAATACCATCTGTATCCAGAGTTGGAACTGTGGAGTTTCAATGAAGATGAAAGATTATTATTTTCAATTTTTACAAGTTATCTTATGTAATATGTAATTTTTCTCTCACTAATGCTTTCTTTTTTTTTCCTTTTGGCTCTAATTCTTCACTCAAAAAAAAGTTAAATTTTGATCTCTGCTTATCATGGATGCAAATGTAAAGCCTATATTTGATTACCTTCTGTTGGGCAGACAGGGGAGGGATGGCAATGAGGGAGAAAAATTGCAAAACTCAAAAGCTCACCCCAAAAATGCTTGGTAGAAACTATCACTGTATATAATTGGAAAGCAAATAAAAATTTATATAATAAAAATTTTATATTACAGATACCTATAAAAACAGAAAACTGTGTGGGGAAACAAAGATGATCTTTAACTAAAATCAATATCAAATTAATTAAAGATGTGAAGGAAAGTTATTTTCTAATACTGAAGGTACAAAATCATAGATATCAATATCTTAGTTCAGTGTATAAATCATAGTTATATTTTACATGTAAATTTTTACTGCATTTATTGGGTACTTCTTGACTTTTTATTCCAGAGTTCCTTATTGCCTAAAGACAGCTAGATGGCAGAGGCTAGGCTATCAGATTTTGGTGTCAGGAAGACCTGAGTTTAAATATGAATCCAGATATTCACCAATTAGTTGGCTCTTGGCAAATAATTTAACCCCTCTCTCTACTTCAGTTCCTTCCACACTTTAAAATAAAGTCCATAATACCATCTTCCTCCAAGGGTTTTGAAAAGATTAAATAATGCAATATTTGTAACATACTTAGTACAGGGATTGGTCCATGGAAAGTCCTTAATAAAGGTTTTTTTCCCCTTTCCTCATTGTACAAAGCAATTCAGATATTATCCTATTTCATATCATGTTGTAGAGAAATAGACATGTTGAAATATTTATATTTTTTCAGGATATAGAAGATCCCAGTTATATGGATTCTTTCACTCCCTATTTAGAGAGGTTCTCTGCATAAGATTTATGGTCATGGACTTCTTTCCCTTGCAGGTCCAATCAAAACTCTCAATAATGAAAGCATATGAAACAAAACAAAATGAGTCTTAGGAATGTCTGTAGAATTAGAAAACTCAAGAAAGACATCAAGTTTTGCTATAATGTTGCATGAAATTGCTCCTTATGACTCATTTAGAGTAATATAGACTAGGGAGCATCTTGGATAATCAGGGATTCCGATGGCTTGAATAGCTGTTTTCTCAGAGCTCTCTCTCTCAGAGGTGCTGGTATGAAAGATAGCATTCCAGCTCTAACCCACTATTCTCTGCATTGATGGAGATGTCAAGGAGAATGATTCTGAATATATACTTCCAAATTTTGCCTGCAAGATAATTTCTAAAATGTGATATCAGTTTCCCTATATTTCTATAAAGATGGCTGTCTCTTGAATCAATTCCTTATACTTACCAATCTCCTCCTGCATGAAGGAGAAACCACCTTGACCTCCCTATTCAGACCCAAGAAAAGATTAGAAATGAGGATAGATTCTAATTCTGAAGACTTTATCTTAATGCAGAAGAGAACTCTCTAGAGAGGGTTCCTCTGAGGAGAGAAGCTGAGGCAATTTGTCAGTTTAATAGAATTTTCTCATATGATTCACAATCTTTGGACAACAATCTTCCTAATATTGTCTGTAATGATTTGCATTTTGCTTATGTGTAGATCTTCTGTATTGTATCTTTGTGAAAGAAAAATTTAAGATATAAAAATAATAACAATGATAATTGAATGATAAAATATTAATAAAAACAATAAATTTGGATTTTTCATGTTTTTCTTGTAGTTTGACAACATGAATACAGCTGGCAGATATAATAAATCAGAATAACTTTTATGAACTGATATCTACAGAGCCAAGAGCAAAAATTAAAAATTAGCCTGCAATACTTGTTCAAGCATTTAATTAATTTCCTCATAAAATATCCTAGATTTATTGGATTTCAAGTCTTGTTTGTGGTTGTTTTGGCAGTACCAGACCAAATGATTTATTGGTCCTTATTTGGCCAGCCCACAGGGTTGATGTTCCTTGCCTCTGTTCTATAGCGATCATGAATAAAAATATTTTCTTAGAAAGTTTGACAGGCAAAAAGATCCATATAGAGCAGAATATATAATACTCTTGATGACTCAAGAATCATAGGAGGAAATTTGAGCTCTTGCAAACTGCTCCTAGGAAAAATCATTAAATACTACCATACTAAAGAAACTTACAGAGATCTATTAAAGATTTGTATAATAGCAGTAGAAGATCACATAGCAATCTATCCAATATTACTAGGAAAAATGTGATTTGTTATATTACCCTCTTAAAGATAACAACAGCAACAAAAACAGTAGTTATGTAGAAAGTTATCAAATGCCTTCTTTGGAGCTTCCTTATTTTTGTGGAAAATAACATCACACTTTTAGTGAAACAGATACACACCCTAAGCAAGCTTTAACTAATCTTTTTTTCTTCCAAAACATATCCACTCACTTACCTATTCTTCTTAATTTTCCTTCCATAAATTTGCTTCTGTTTTTCACAAACACTTTCACTTTACTCACAGGATCCTCACCCCACTTCAGGTGGTCATTCTCTCTACTGCACTATCATAGCCTCAAAAAATGCTCAGTAAACCTCAAATTTTCTCCTGTCCAATTCATTCTCCACTTAGACTATGCTACTTCTATTAAAAAATTCCCCAGTGATTCTTCCTTAAATCTGGGATCAAATCTAAATCCAAATGCTTTCTACTCAAACATCTTTCCAATCTACCTATAATTTCCCCTTTTCCCCCAATTATACATTATTTCCCTTAATTCACTCTTCAGTCCTGTGAAACTGATCTCCTCACACATATCTCTCCTCTATTTCTAGTCTTTTGCACCTTATCCTACCCTGCCTGCAATGCACTACCTCATCACATCAATCTCTTTAAAATCTCAAATATAGCTCAAATACAATTTTCTAAGTTCTTTCCTCATACATAGAGAACTGAATCAATTTTATAAAAATTAAAAAGCATTCCCCAATTGATAAATGATCAGACAATATAAGCAATTATCTATGTCTATTGAAATCACTTTGAAAAATCCTAAATCAAAATTGATAGGAAAAAATAAGGGTTGATATTCTGAGGTAACTACCTTATATCTATTAGATTGACTAATAGGATAGAAAGAGAAAATGGCAAATTGGAAGCCATGTAGGAAAAATGAGGCAATAAAATAGTATTAAAGGAATAGTGCATGGATTCCACAATTCTCTAGAGCAATTTGGAACTATGTCCAAAGGGTTTGAAAACCATGTCTATCCTTTGACCTAGAATGCTGATAACAGGTTTATATTTCAGACAAGATGAATAAAAAGGAAGGGAAAGGATTATATGAATAAGAATATGCCTAGCAGCTCTTTTTTGATGACAAGGAACTGGAAATTAAAGGGTTGCTTATCAGTTGGGAAACGTTTGAACAAATTGTGGTATGTGATTAAGACACAATGTTATTTGACTATAAAAAATGATAAACAGGATGCTCTCAGTTAAAATACTTGCATGACCAAATGCAATGGAAAATATACTATGTGCAAATAGTGCAAATATACTATGTGCAAAATAATAATGTTGTAGAATGATCAACTGTGAATGACTTACCTTTTCTCAGTAGTGCTATGACCCAAGAGAACTCTGAAGGGCTTCTGCTAAAGAATACTATCCAGCCTAAAGACAGATCCTAGTCTCATATGTCTTTGGGCTGATACATACTGCCTGGATAGTCTTAACATTTACTTTCTCCTTGTCACATCAAAAAAAAAATCCAAAACGTCAGATTTTCTCTATATGTGACAATGGAAATTGAAATAAACATGGAAGAAGACCTAGTAATTAATTGCAAAATATCTATTCTGGAGTATAGATGGAGAAGAAAAGATGACCCTAGACAGAACACTGTAGTGTTCTGAGAATTACATTAAAACTCTTTTAAAAATGATCAAGCTGATTTCTTTGTCTCAATAATTCCATAGTCATAATCTTGGGGTCACACTATCTATTAGCCTTGCAACAACCTCATGCCTATTTTATCAACTTGTCCCATCCACCATTCCATACAATTGCTAAAATCTCTAATTATTACATTTATCTTTTCTTGCTTTGCTCTAATTTGTCAATTTCTGATTGTTGACCCTCTTTCATATTTCAGGTTTCATTATTGTTGTCTTTGATTATATTGAATATGTCTAAATTATCATTGATCCTGATTTCTTAAAGTAGAATCCAGACAAATATGTGGGCCTAGAAACTGACCTTCAAATTATCCTCAGTTGGATAAATCAACATATCATAGTGTAAACTGAGATGTACTCAAAATAGATACATTATTTATATTTAAAATGTGGCATCATAAGCAATCAGAGAGAATGAAATATTACACTTTTCAAATATTTGGATATAACCAAAAAAAGAAAAATAAAACATTTTGAGATATAAAATGGATAATTTTGGTTACATCAAATTAAATATGTGTTGCACAAGCAAAAGCACACAAACAAGATTAGAAGGATGGGGGCTAGAGGAGTGGGTTGCATGGTTAGAATTTTTCAGCAAGTTTCATAAAATCTTCATTTCTTGAATATATAGAATGGAGTCAAATTTATAACAATTTTATAAGAATTGATAAAAGGTCAAGGGATATGAATACGCAGTTTTCAGAATATATAGTTGCTATTCAGTTATATATAAATGTTCCAAATAACTGATTAGAAAAATAAAAACTAAAGAAAATCCTTTATGTTCCCACCCCACAACCATCAGATTGACCCATAAGATAAGAAAGCAAACTGACAAATGATGGAGGAGACATGGGAAAACTTGGTCACTATTGTACTGTTGGTGGATTTGTAAAATAATTAAACCAGTTTGGAGGGCAGTTTAGGACCATGCCCCAAAACTTATAAAACTGCATATATCATTTGACCCATTTTTTCCACTATCTAGGTACCCCAAGAAGATCAAACAGGGAAACATGCTTAGGTACAAAAGTATTTATAGCAGTTCTTTTTTTGTAGTGACAAAAAAAATAGAAATTGAGAGGATGCCCATCAATTGGAGAATCACTGTATAAATTGTAGCATATGATTTTGATGGGAAACCATTGTGCTGGGGCAGCTAGTTGGCGCAGTGGATAAAGCACTGGCCCTGGAATCAGGAGTACCTGGGTTCAAATCCGGTCTCAGACACTTAATAATTACCTAGCGGTGTGGCCTTGGGCAAGCTACTTAACCCCATTTGCCTTGCAAAAACCTACAAGAAAGAAAGAAAGAAAGAAAGAAAGAAAGAAAGAAAGAAAGAAAGAAAGAAAGAAAGAAAGAAAGAAAGAAAACCATTGTGCTATATGCTATAAAAAATGCAAACAAGGTTTCAGAGAAATCAGAGAAATCTTATTATACTGATGCAAAAAAAGAGAGCTGAACCAAGAGAACATAGTATGCAGTAACAACAATATTATATGATGATCAATTGTGAATGAAGGCTACTATTAGCAACATAATGATCAAAAACATCTCTGAAAGACTTATTGAAAAATGTTATCTACCTTCAGAAAGTACAGATGGAGTTTGCATACAAATTAAAGCATAATTTTGTTATTTCATTATTATTGGTACTATTTAGTATGCATTTGCATTTTCAATATGACTAAAATGAAATTTCTCTTGTTTCCTTTAGACATTGGTAACTTCTGAAACAACTAGATGGTTAAGTGTACAGAGCATCAGGACTATAGTCAGCAAGATATGAATTCAAATTCAATTCCAGGTGACTTTGAGCAAGTCACTTAATCTCTGTCCCAATTTTTTCAATTGTAATATGAAGATAACTAAACACGTACCTTGCAGAATTGCTGTGAGAATCAAATTTTTAAAAATAATTAAAAATTGTTTAGGATAGTTCTTGGAACATAGTAAATGCTTTATAAATGCTTATTGTCCTCTTTCATTAGAGCTCTTCAAGCCAAAATTGATCTACTGTTTAGGTATAAGTTTGGACTATGAGGTTGCAAAAATATCTTTCCAATTCTTAGGTTTTATATGAAAGCTTGAAAATTGCCATAGCTTTCTTTATTGCACCATTTTATCATGCATATAATAGGAGTTAGCAAATATTGAAGAAAATGAAAGAAAGTTTGCTATATTGATCTAATGACAGTTTGGAACAAAGGCTAGGGAAGGAGGCAACTGATAATGAATAGCTAACTGATATTCAAGAAGTTAATACAAATATTAACATTATTACTTTATTACAAAAAAGTAAAGCACACAATATATGACAACACAGACAAACAGAGATCTGATGGATCTGATGAGATGGAATAAGAATCACTCATATAAGGGAGTTAGATACAGTGGTAAAATCTCTATTTGGAAGCATACACTAAGAAGCAAGTTTTATATCTTAAAGATGGACTTAAGCCAAAACAGTTAATTAATGTTAAATCTGGAAGGGAACATTTCTAATAAGATCAAGATATGCTAAGGAAATCCCCAGAACCACTTTTCATTACCAGTTTGAGATTGGGAAGCTTCCGAAATAGAACCAGAAATTAGATCACAGTCCTAATCCATAAATGGATACTCCAGAAATGACCAATCATCCTGCACCCTCATCCAATAAAAAGCTATGATTGTTTAAGTGTTTCATTGGCAGAATGAGTCAAAGTAGTAGAAAAATACAGGCTGTCATTACTTTTATATTTACGATCCTTTGTACCACTTAGATGAAAGAATTCAATATTGGAGAACTATCACCTGCTCAAAAAATTTCAAAAAATCATAATTAAGAGCAGCTAAGTATACAGCGCATAGGCCCTGAATTCAAATCCAACTTCAGTCATGTAATAATTATCTACCTATGTTACCTTCGGCAGGTCATTTAATCCCATTGCCTTGCAAAAAAGCAAAAAAGAAAGGTTAATTATCACAAAATGCAAATAAGAAAAAGTAATTTTAATTATTTTTTATTGAACTATTCACCTTTTCATATCTACTTCTCTTCTTTATGCAAAATTCTTTCTAGAGGATATAACCAGCTTCTCGTTAGGAAAGTAGATATAGGCACTTGGAATATTTAATTCAGTTCCATCACTTCCTGGGAAGAAATACACAGGGAAGGATCAGACTCTTACACAGTTATATAGGCAAATGCAGTATTCTTTTTTTTTATTTTGTAAGTCAATGGGGTTAAGTAACTTGCACAAGGTCACACAGCTAAGTAATTATTAATTGTCTGAGGTCGTATTTGAACTCAGCTTTTCCTGTCTCTAGGGCCCATGCTCTCTATCCATTGTGTCACCTAACTGCCCTAATGCCACCTAGTTGAACCAATATGCAGTATTCTTATCAGTTTTAATTTACTCCTTCAGTGCATATTCAACTAAATAGTATAGAGTATACCATCTTTCTCATTCTACCTTTCCACTCCTCTAAGTGCAAAGGCAATCTTTCTCTTTATATTCTGCCTTCAGGTAAGTTTACATGCCAAATTCCTGTTACAATGACATACAAACAATAACAATCTGTACAATTCTAACTAACAATCAGGGAGACCTATTTTCAAACCAGGGGAAAACAATTCCCCTGTCCTTGGTGAATGCCGTGTTATTCAGGGTTTTCAATTATTTATCTTATAAATTCTAACTACCTTTGCCTAGAATTCAAGGTCTTTTATGATCTGATACATTCGTACTTCTCCTTACTCCAGACTAGGCAGACTAATCAATGTCCCACAAACATATCATGCTCTTTTCTCAATCTTTGCTCTTCATCACATTGCCTTTTCACTTATCAGAATATATTCCCTTTATCTTCTCCCCCTACATCTGGAAAAACACCTGGGGCTTACTTATGAAAGACATTGAATGAATTCTCTCCCAGTCTGGCTAAATTTTAGATATCATTCAAAGCATAGACCATCTCATCTCCATTATGAGCTTGCTTAAAGACACAAGGTGATATCATTACTGTAATGCTATAGGTTATACACTCATGAAACTATATGTTATTAAAGCCATATAAAATTTTATTTTTAGACTTCATATATAGAAATGCTTTTATTATGATTATTAAATTCACCAAAATAACCAAAAATTAAGAAATATGCAGGGATAGCTGTTGAATACTGTATATATTGACAGTCATTGATGTGTTAGTTCTTTTTGTCTTACATGAATATGCACACATGCACATTTATTGGGGGCAAGAGGTGGGAAGAGAACAGGTCATATCATGCAAGGACTTATATTTGCATAGGACTATAAATAAAACAAATCCCTCAGGAATCTCACCCTCCTTGATCTGACATCCTAAAGAACTGAAACTCACAGTGTAACTACTATATATGAAGATCAAATGAATTATGTATATAGGACGAATCACAGACATGAATTGAGAAGAGAACTGAGCTTCAGTGATGTACCTAACATTTCCTATCTGCTTGACCATGTTATTTAATTTCTATAGCTTCATTTCCCTCATCCATATAATGAATACATAAGCATTTGTACTTCCTTCTTCACATGGTGGTTACGATAAAAACTCCACAGGTAGGTGAGTTGTTTTTGTTGCTGTTTTCTCTTACAGATATTTTAATTCATTCCCTTAATTCAGTTCTTAGTTTCCTTGCAGGGGATAGCGTCCAGACAATCCTGCTCACCAACTTAGTAACCTTTGCATTCACAAAGTCTTGTTGTCATTCAAACTGAATAATTTCAGCACAGTTGATTTCTCTCATTTCCCCCTTTCTCCCACCCTACATGCATGCACAGGGATACATTATGTGGTGAATGTTTTTCAGATGTTGATGGTTGAAGTGAAGGAATATTAGCAGCAGAAGAATTGAAAATCAGTCTTGCCCTTGCCTTTATAAAGCAACTTTTGTGGTTTTCCCCAACCCAGTCGAGGGAAGTCCATCTTCTTGACTCATCTGTCCTGTCCAGAAATACTCAAAGCATTCTCTTTACTAATGTTATTGTGAAATCAATTCAAACTCTTCATAGGAGATTCTTCTAAATCATCTTATCCATATTCTCCCCAGCTATACCACATTTAGCACTTCAAAAAGAATCTAATTGAATCAATATTCTTTCTGTTATAATTTTTTCTTTTGTTTTTATTTTCAGTTTCAAATTATCTCCTTCTTTACCCCCTTCCTCCATGCAGTGAGAAAGTAAGAAATATGATGCCCAATATGCATATGATGTCTCACAAAATATTTTTCCTCTTTTGATATATTCCAAAAAAAGGAAGGGGAAGGGCTAGAATGATAAAGAGAAAAACATTCTTCTATCTATATTCTATATGCATTTTTGAGATTGATTTT
Organism: Macrotis lagotis; assembly: GCF_037893015.1. Classification (NCBI taxonomy): domain Eukaryota; kingdom Metazoa; phylum Chordata; class Mammalia; order Peramelemorphia; family Peramelidae; genus Macrotis; species Macrotis lagotis. The sequence goes on along the minus strand of NC_133658.1, from coordinate 839,596,798 downwards.
TCATCACAAGAGTTCTTTGGAAATGTGATAGGCCACTGTATTAATAAGAATTACTGTTTTTAACAATTGGATATTGATGTTACCATATATATTGACCTCATATCTATTTCTGCTCACTTAACTTTGCAAATAATATAGTAAAGTACTCAGTTTTATTTTTAGTTTATTCCTTCCAGGTGTATGTATAAATATCTAGGTTTTGAATTACATAAAATCCTGCTTGCACTGGCAAGATGAAAACTCTCTAGTACTCTAAGGAGGAAAAATTCCTTTGAGTCAATAATCACTCCTTGGGGGATGTCATACATTTGATTCTTTTGTTGCACACAGCAGGCTGTGAAAAAAATGTTTATTAAAGTCATGTTTTCTGAATGAATTATCCAATATTAAATTCATTCAGTTTTTTTTTTTCTGGAACCAGATGAAACAAATATTTGAAAGACATAGACTTCTAATCATACCTGTCTTGATTTCTTCTCCCTTTTGCTGCTAATAATCATCTCTTTTTCATATAAACCTCTTGAGAGCAGAAGTGATCTCAGATCCCATGATTCCATGACATTACTCATCAGGCTGGGATCAAAGTCAGAAAATGGATTTTAAAAAGGAGAGCTTTTTTAAGAGATTGTGTTGCAGAAAGTCATTAGTTTCCACCCAAAATATTTCCCATTTATTCATTTTCTAGTATGAATTTCTTTTTAATTGTACTGTTTTTACATTAGTAACCTTTTTTCAGAAAAACCTTAATGATGGTTCTATGGATTTGCTTGGTTTTCACACTATAGATGACTGGATTTAGAACTGGGGGAAGAAGGAGAAAGGCATTGGACATCATGGTGTGGATAAATGGGGGTGCCTTCTTTCCCCACCTATGAACAACTGACAGTCCAATGAGAGGGATATAGAAGATAGCCACAGCACCAATATGTGAAAGGCAGGTACTAAATGCTTTGTATCATTCCTCTGGGGAAGCAATATTGAGCACAGAATAAATGATCAACACGTAGGAGAGAGCAATCAAAGGAGCATCCAAACCTAATGTGGAAAGGACTCCAACAAATGCACAGATGCTGTTGATCCTGATGTCAGAGCAGGAACATTTGATTACATCAGGATGGTAACAGTAGGAATGAGAAAGAATATTATCCCTGCAGAATGACAGGCACTTAAGAAGCAGGAGCAGTGGAATCATGAACATGACCCTTCTTCCCACCACCATCAGCCCAATCTGGATGATCCTACTGGGAGTGAGAATGGTAGCATACCTGAGTGGGTTACAGATAGCAATGTAGTGGTCAAAGGCCATTGCCAAGAGCCCTGAGGCCTCCATGACAGAAAAGCAATGAATGAAGAACATTTGACTAAGACAAACATTCCAACTGATCTCTTGAAAATTAAGACAGAAGACACACAGAGTAGTGGGCATAGTGGAAATGGACAGACACATGTCAGTAGCTGGAAGCATGAACAGAAGATAATACATGGGCTCATGAAGGCTTTGATTGGTGATGATGATAAATAGGATCATGCTATTTCCAGAGATTGCCATGACATAAAGAAAACAAAAAGGAATAGAGAACCAAGTCTGGGAAGATTCCAGACCAGGGATCCCCGTTAGCAGAAATGTGAGGGATATTATGGTGGAATTTGGTAAAAGTGATATGATGATTTGAGGAGGCATCATTCAAATTGTAAAGTTATCGACCTATAATAGTAAAAGGAATGTCAGGAATATAGGGATACTAATGACAAGCCCCTGATAATCATATGAATGATAATATTAAGCTATTTCTTTCTACCTTCTCCTTAAATGAGCTTCACATATTCCAGTTGAATTGACAATGAAAAGGGTAGAAGGCAAATAAGTGAATATTCCTCACCCATATTAGATGTAGCTGTGATGGTGATAGTGGTGGTGATTCATAAAAGTTCCAGAAAATAGAAATGAGGGTCGAATGTTGTTGAGAATAGATCATATGCAGGAAAGCTAAGAAATCAAAGGGAATTTTTTTGATGACAAATACAATGATAGAGGAGGTAAGTCAAGCTTTTTTCAAATATTTCAGCCAGGAGAAAGATTTATTCTTCCTGACTCCAGATAGAAGTATGAGAAGCAGCAGGGAAAAGCATCATTATATTTCATGTTCCTTAATTTGATGACTCCCTAAAAATAATTTTTGTTTTTATAAAATACAAAATATGGATTTCCGTTCTTTTTACCAAAACGTTGATTCATTCTAACCTATTGCAAATATAGAAGCTCATTCCTTCATGACACATTAGTAACTTATTTAACATATTCATATTTTGAGTTATCTGGAAAACTGATAGGCCAAGTAACATTATCTCATTTTATTTGTACCTAAGGAAGGACTAGAATCCATCTTCCTGATTCAAATGATATATCTCTGTTCACTATACCACAATGGTCTTCTTATGTTTTTCTTAATATTCTTTTATTGAATATTGTGTCTGGCTTTGCAAAATACACGTTTAAGAGGTACATAATTAAATGACACAGTTTCCATAGAAGGGTAGCTAGGTGGACATGAGATTAAGAAATCATGATATATAATGACTTGTTGTGCATCCTGGAGTCATGTAGTTTGGGGAAGATAAAATTGAGGAATAATAAAATTTGTTTGAGATATCTGAAAATTTATCAAAAGAAAGAAGGAAAAATATAATATGTAGATCTAGAAAAGATAATTAGGCCTGAAGAAAGTTCTAAATAAGTGAATTATTTAAAGCCAAAGATTAAAAAGGGGAACCTAACAATAATGTATTTATTACATCTGAACTCCCAGTCCCTGAAACTTAAACTTAAATTATACCTCAATAACTGAAATTTCAGGAAAATTACAATGATAATATTAATAATAATAATAACAACAACAAAATTTTATCCTAATGAGAAGTTTAATAAAAACAATAATAATAAAAAAAATCCCTATATTTTCTTGCAGCACTTAGACTGTATGCTGTCAATATTTTTCTTATTTATATATCACATTCCAAAATTTCAAGTTTGCAGAACAGAGGTAGAAGAAGGAAACAGAAAACAAAAACTTCTGGGCCTTAAAAGTGAATGTCAAAACAGCATATAAAACAAAGATACTGCATTATGACTCTTCAGCTTCAGTCAAAGAAATCAATATATATCCTTGATCGGATGAGATTTATTCTTATTGTACATACAGTGTAATTACTTTGCTTACCTTACTCCCAAATTCACAATAGCTAAAATGCAGAAAATTAAAAGATAGAAACCGTGTGTGTGTGTGTGTATGTGTGTGTGTGTGTGTGTGTGTGTGTGTGTGTGTGTGTGTGTCTGTGTTCAGATAGAGGGAGGTGTCTGGATAATCATAAGAAATGACCAACAGGGTGGCTAGGTGGCACAGTGGATAGAGTACCAGTCTTGGAGTCAGGAATACCTGAGTTCAAAACTGGCCTCAGACACTTAGTAATTACCCAGCTGTGTGACCTTGGGAAAGCCACTTAACCCAATGCTTTGCAAAAAAAAAAAAAAAAAGAAATGACTGATGACACATACATATATTCAATAATATAAATGACAAGCATTTATTAAATGCTTGCTATGTCCCAAACAATAGGGTAAGCCTTGATTAAGGATGCAAAAAAGTCCCCCTCTAAAATGTGAAATGAATGAAAAATGATGTAAAAATATGAAAAATGAAAGAAAAGAAAACAAACATATTGTATCATAGTAGCAGCTACTAGCTTGAAATACAAGGAGGCTGGATTTATTTAACTTCTTCAACTTCCACTTTCTTACTATGGGCTTTGGGTATAGATAACTTTGAGGCTCAAAGACTCAATTTCCCCCCTCTATAAATTAGACCCCAATCACAATTAAACCACCTCAAAGGATTATTGGAATGAGAGTATGCTGGAAATAGGATAAACTCTCCTGATCTGAGAGGGGGGGAAATCATGTAATTGAGGCATAGAAAGAGCATTTACTAAGGGAATACTGTGTTACAAATACTATGCCAAAAATGGAAAATGGTTGTTGCTTACTTTGTTGTTACTGTGTTGCTCCAAGAAAGTAAAAAAGATTTTGGTATTATAGCCTTCAGACATTTCTCAGTTCTCTAGGAGTTTTTCTAGCAGTCAGTCACAGAATATGGAGAAGTAATCTCTGGTCTCTCTCTGCAGTCTGCCAATGGAATTAGTGCTATCCCTCACTCTGCCTCCACTGAGGAGCTAAGCCTGACACTTACCTGGCTTCTTCATGAAAAAATAGCTTGCTTGGATTCACAAAACCCCATAATAGAGAGGAATTGAAAATGACTTCCACTGGGAAGAACTTTATCCTGAGCCAAATGAGAGCCCCCCTCCCCCCCAGCTATGTTCACTGAAATCCTTGTTGAAGGAATCTTTGGGAGAGAAGTTAAGGTATCAAATCATTGGGTAGGAGGAAGAAATTCAGAGTATGTTTACTAGATTATGCTTCATGGAGAAGAATCTTCCCTATTATCCATGGCTATCCCTTGACAGCTTATCCCCTGAGTCAGGATTTGCTCAGCAATGTGCTCTAGAGAAAAGATTTACCAAGGAATTTACCAAGGAATGAAGCCCTTTAGTTATAATTAAGCCAGGTGATCTTGGTTCCTAATTGATCAAGGAATATAATAAGGCAATACAATTTTTTTAAAATGTCCAAAAACTATGATCAAGCTAAATAAGGATTTTTACTCCAATAACTAAACTCATTAAATTTTGTAAAGTAACCAAATTAGACTATGAGAAAATTGATTCCCTGTGACTAGAATGTGGAAGCCTTAATGTGATGATTTTTGAATTATTTTTAAATCCAGATCTTTTTGTTTCCTCATTTATGATTCATGGATAAATTTTGGAGAGTTCAAACTTTAAAATATCAGTAAGCCAACCTGTGAGTAAGTCAAACTTTGAAAGGACAAAATTAAGTTGGAAGGATTAGTGACCATTTGAAGATGACCACCTGTACATGATAAAGTGAAAGAAGACAAAAGTAAAAGATTAGTTCTAAAGGAATATAGAACCAGGAGTTACATGATGCTTATTGAAGCTGGAGAATTCAACTAAGAGAAGCAAAATTCAGCATAGACTGTTATATTGAATAGACAAAAGAAATTTTTATAGAATAAAGAATTTCAGCATTGGGAGAGACTTCAGTGACATTTAGTTCAAAACCCATCTGAAGGCATGGAAAAATTAGAGGATAAAGGAATTAAGAGAAATGGTTCAGGCATGATGATAGACGGTTGAAGTTGATATACTTTGAAAATCCAGGTAGTAAGCAAAGAAATGCATCCTATTATTCCTAAAATAGATATGATTACACGCAATACCTCTCGAATATATATTATTACTAAAACAGACTCCAGGGAGCGCTATATAATGCTGAACATGAAATAAATTTATATCCTTTTCCAGAATGGAAGAAACCATCTAGTTCAAAAATTAACTAAATTAAAATCAAACAAATTGACAAAAAAACCTGTTCATTGGTGGGTTCCACATTTAAGAAAGATGTCAGTAGGTTTAAGTATGTGGAGAGGAAATTGATCACTATGATGAGGGATTTTCTTGCTGGCAATGATATATGGACATCTATGGGAATAATTGTACATGTTTATCTTGGAAAAAAGTTTAGAATGGTATGATAACTGTCTTATTATATATTTAGGAGAATATTAGTATTAATAGATTTTGGTCCATAGTGAAAAAACTAAGGCAATGGATGCAATTAGTAAAGAGTTAAATTTACATTGGGATGTTAAGTATGGGGTGGTGATGATTTTTAAAAAAAACCTTTCTATAAAATGTGTGAAAGCAAAATGACCTACCTTGAGAATAAGTTCTTGGAGGTCTTTAAGTAGAAGCTGGTCAACCACTTGCCACCTGAGGGAATTTCTTTTCCATTGTTTCCATTCGATTAGGGGAGATGAGATTTCAGTCAATACCGAATTTATTTGATTATTATTTTTGAAGACTCTGTGCTGAGGAGAAGTACATAATTCATTGAGTCAACCAATTTCAATTTCACATGACTCTCTTTTTAGATGGGGGAAGTTTCTGGTCTTTCAATCATTATATCTCTAGCTATTCAGGCAGTCAACAAGAACTTAGTAAATACTTACTGTCACTGTTACTGTCCCAATCAATTGAGATACAAAGAAGAGCAAAATAAAGGTCATTCTTTTTAAGGAGCTCACATTCTAATGCTTAATCCCAAATAAAAATTATTAAAAATAAATAATCAATTAAAGTTGCAATAAATTCTATCTACTATTTTCTTTTCAAATATTTAATTGTTTTGCTTTCACTTTTTAAACAACCATGTCAGTGACTGTAATCACTTATAGCAGTACTTACAGCTTCTGAATTCTTGGAGGAAGAAATTTTGAGAATTATGAAGGGAGTTTTGGGTAGACCCAATTTATTTTAAAGGCTTAAGTTCTTTCATTTTACTACATAAGCTTTGATATCATTTTACTCATTTCTTCTTATCCTTAGGGTAACTAGGAAGACATTACTTTTACTTTATCTTGGTTTTTTGGATTGGAATGTTTTTACTTCTTGCAAAAGCACTTATTTGGGAAAAGTATAGATTACAAGGAAAGAGTAGGAGTTTGGGGGCAGTCATTATATGAAAGTTGACAATTCCAATGTGTTACTGGCATTGTGAATACATTTAGATGAATAAGAATTCCAAAGATGCACTTGGTGCTCCCTCTAAACTACTAAATTATTGAGCTCCATTAAAGGTGAAATAGACACAATGTGGAAATCCTGCTGCAGTCAGATCTAGATTCTTTAGTACTTCCTCTCTCCTGTATCTATGAATTTGGAAGAAATCCCACTCAGAGGGGATATACATTTGGAAATGCAAAGAACAGAGAACAGAAAGGCTGGCAGAATACTAGTATTTCAGAAATGAAATAAATATCAGTGACAATGCAGTCCGACCTCACATCTGCTTAGGAACTGCCACTCCTAAATTCTTTGATTATAAAGATTTTATGTATTTATTTTGAGTTTTACAATTTTCCCCCTAATCTTACTTTCCTCCCCCTACCCCATACAGAAGTCAATTTGCCAATTTCCATGGTAAACATCACTCCTAAATTCTTGACTAGGAGTCATTCAGGCTTTGCTTGAAAAAAAAGTCCAAGAAAGGAAGAGAAGAAAACACTGCCTCCCAAAGAAGTTCATTCCAGCTTCAAATATTATTAATAAGAGATTTTTCTTCACATTTTATATAAATGAATTTTTAATCAACTTCAGCTATAATTTCTATTTATGCATCTAATCATACCTTAAAGTCAGAAGAGAACAAAAAATATAACTCCTATAGTCCTCTAATTTTACAAATGAAGAAACTCAGATACAAAGAGAATAGAGGATCCAAGATGACAGTGTTTATCTAGGGTACAGCTGGTGTTTGAAGTTCATCTTCAGGTACCAAATTCAAAGTTACATCCACTATGCCACACAACTTATTGGACCACTTCTGTATCAAAGACCTTCAAATACCAAATAAACTTCTTATATCCTCTGGTACTGTTTTATTTTTCTGCTCAATAGTTGCTACACATCCATGTACAACTAATTTAAGGTTCTTAATATACCTTGTTATTTTTTTAACTTTTTTTTGGTTTATCAAAGCTCCTCCTGAAATATGACACTCAGAACTAAACTCAATATGTATTTTAGAAGTACTCTGATCAATATAGACACCCAGCAATTAATATTCCTTTAAAATATAATAAAATAATAATATCAAGCATCTTTATAATGCTTTAAGATTCTCAAAGCACTTTACACTCATTAAGGTATTTGATTTATACAATAACCCAGAGAGGCACATGCTGTGATTAATCCCATTTTATTAATAAAGAAACTGGACTTTAGAGGAATTAAGGGACTTTCACACAATTAACCTGGAGAATACAAATTCTTCTGGACTCCAAGTTTGCACCTCTATCTATTGTGCCACCAAATTGAATTTCCAGAAATATGATCAGTGTTTAAACGAGGACATATGGTTTGCTTATTATTAACATCATTGTTATTGCTTTTGTGGTGTTATTAGTGTTATTAGTAGGATAATGATGATAAATTAGGTTTTTGTAAAAGCAGAACTTGTTCCTTGCTCTTAGAATTTTGCTTCAAATCTTATTTTTCAAATGAATTTATATTCAATTAAGGGGGGGAAAAAAGGAAATTTGAGGATTGTCAGTTTCAACTTTGAGACAAGTAACATCTCTCTCTCTCTATCAAATCAAGACCTGGGACATCTCATCTTCTCTAGCTAAAATGTCTCTCAATGATTTCATCAGTTCCCATATCTATACATACCATCTCCCATATAGATGAATTCAGTGTCTACAAACTCAGCCATAACCTTTTTCCTGAACATCAGGCTTACATCCAGGGCTTTCTATTAAACATTTTGAACTGAATCTCAGGAAGGCTACACAAACATCTCTACCAAATATCTCATTATCTTTTGCACCAAATGCAATTCTCTTCTGAACTGTCCTATTTTTTGGTAGAAAATATCATCTTACTTCTGGTGAAGCAGATACAAATGCTAATTAATCTTTAATTATTCTCAATAAGTTAGCTATTCTTCTTAATTTTACTTCCATAATTTTACTTTCATCTTTCACAAACATTCCCTTCACTCTACTCACTCAGTCATCACTATACTCCAGGTTGTCATTCTCTCTCCTGCACCATAATAGCTTCAATAATATTCAACACATCTCAAGGTTCTCCTCTCTCAATCCATCTTCTACATAGACTATATTACTTCTACTTTAAAAAACACTGATGATTTTTGCTTAAAGCTGAAATGAAATCTAAACCCAAATATTTGCTTCTTAAAGCACTTTGCAATCTACCTACAATTTACCTTTTCCCCCAATATGCATTACTCCCCTTAATTCATTCTTCAATTCCATGAAACTGATCTTCTTACTGTTTCTCACACAAGACTCTCCTCTATTTCTAGTCTTTTCCACAAGTTGTCCTTCTACACCTGTAATGCGTTACCTCTTCACTCTCTATAAAATATCAAGTTACTTTGTAAACCTAGTTCAAATGCAACTATTTGCCTAAGTGCTTTCTTGATCCCCACAGATGCTAGCACCTTTTATTTAATTTATGTATATTGTTATTTGTACATGATGTTTCCCCAATTTAATGTAATCTTTTGCCATTTCCCAGCACATAATAGGAACTTCATAAATGCTTATTGACTGATTATGCCTCAGGTTTCAGGAAATCTTTGACTGAGTTGGAATGACCTTTAAAGGTCATGTAGTCAATTGATTTACATAGGAACAAATTGTGGTTAAGGTTGTCCATGCTAGGCAAGAATTGATGGTTAAAACAAAGGAAATACTTTTATGGTCAAGTACAAATATTTTAGAGCTATTCAATAACCCCAAAATCCAGTGCCTGTCACATAATAGATGCTTCATAATATTTATTGCTTTATCCTGATCATCTTTTTTTCCCTGTTCAATCAGCTTCTATCAGATGCTATAATCTTGGAATTTGAAAAAATAATACATGATGATCCAAGAAGAATTTGAAAACAATCATAAGGTTTTTTTTGGAAATTCTTGTAGCTGCTTTCTTTTTAAAATGCTCTTAATAATAGATAATGCTGAAGATAGAGATCTATAAGATGTAGTAATTGCCATCTTGAAAAGTTCCAACTACAGCCTTTCAGTGGAGATAAAAGATGTAAAGAAGTATTTAAAATGCAAAGTAAAATCTGATAAGTTCTATATGAAAGAAAAACAGAATGAATATTGGGAAATTAGAAGGAAAAATCATATTCCAATTCTAATAATAAAGTTAAGAAAGACAGAATAGTAAAATAGTAACTCATTGATCAATCAGTCAAAGAAATAGTACTAATAATGCTCTATCTAGTCCAATTTTAGAAACTAATGAAGTTCAACTCCAAAGACTTAGAAGTATCAAAAGTAATAATTGTAGGAAAGTAGAATGAACTATGCAGATAGTGTGTTCATACTCCCATACTGAAAGTATTCAGACTTAATGATAGGTATATGCTAGAAAGAATTTTAATTCATGAATTGCCCCAAGGTATTTGATTTTGAATTCAAAGGGTTTTGAAAGGTCGTCTAATCTAACACTTTTACTTCATAGATGAGAAAGCTGCAGAGAAACTTTCTCTTGATTGCACAGATAGTGACAAGCCAAACTACCTTGACAGCCAAACTAATGTTCTCTTAATTACACCCTGCTTCAATCTCTGAAGAACTCTGAGAGTTCTTACAACTTTGAGATTCTGTGAGAAGACAAGATCATAACTATGTTAGGGATTCTTTCACAGATAATAGGAGCTTACAAAATAGAAATTAGTCAGAAACAGCAGTAAGTAAAACAGTCAGAAACAATAGCATCTAGCTCCATTTCTGCCTCCATATTATGAAGCTATGAAATAGTAAAACAGCAGCATGTATGCTAATAATGACATGAGAGCTATAATTAATCAATCTTCTAAAATATCTGACTTTTTCCATATAAATACTTCATTTCAGACTAATTCCTGCCCTACCCTGCCATATAGCATTTCAATTGCCCATCAACTACTCAAGATTGGATTTACAGAAGGAACATGACTAGCTTACATAGAATATGAAGAAAGAATTCACCTGTGGAACACTTTGCAAGAATTCTGCATTCAGCAGTGGTTCTGAATTTCTCTGGAGAAGGGACTTACAAAAACAGGTATTAGTGAACAATTCTTAGCTATCTATCTTTCTATATCTATATTCACATATCTAACTGTTGAAATATAAAAATATAGATTATTTCAGACAATAGTTACTATGACCCTAATCTGGAAGATGTCCAAGGTTATTACAAAAATCTCTTGTTTGGCACTCATCCTTGATGTTTTGAGACCAAGGAAATCATGACATCAAGAAAGTCACAATTTTAATCCTGAGATCCACCTCAAATCATTCATCTTCTACAAATGCATTCTATTTCCCTAATTAGTAATAATCCCATTAGAATTTCCTAGAAAATTTGTCATGCAAACAATGATTACATAATCTGTGCAATTGTATAATAGTCATTTGTACTATGTATCTTCATTTTTAAAGCAATTAATTCTATTTATTTTATATTATTACAATAATCTTGTTGTGAGTGATCATAAAACCCCTGATTCCCCCCAAAAGGATGAGAAATCTCAAGAATAATGAGAGAGAAAAAAGTCAACTTCAGTCTGTGTTCAGATTCCAATGGCACTGTCTCTGAGATGAGTTGCCTTCTTTATCATAAGTTCACCAAAACAGTTGCTTCAATATTTTTCCCACAGTTGCTATTACGAGCTGTATTTCCCTCCACTCTATTCCTTTCTGATCTCATTTTTTTCTGTTCTCTCATTTCTTTCACCCTGTCCCTGCTCAGAAGTGTATTGCATCTAAGTACCCTCTCCCATGACCTTCCCTCTCTTCTATCACCTATTCCCCCCCTCCCCAATTCCCCCTTATCCCATCCCTTTCTTCTCATTTTCTCTAGGGTAAGATAAATTTCTATACCCTATTAAGTGTGTAAGTGATTTCCTCTCTAAGCCATTTATGATGAGAATGAAAGCTCACTCATCCTGCCTTGCCTTCCCCCCCTTCCACTCTGCTGCAAAAGCTTCCTCTTGACTCCTAAGTGAAATATTGTAGCTCCTTCTTCCTCTCCTTTCCTTTCCTCCCAGTACTTTCTTTTATTGCCCATTGATGCCATCTTTTTACTCTATTATACCATCATATTCAGCTGCTTCCTGTGCCTTGTCTAGATATGCTCCTTCTAACTTCTTTTATGAATGAGAATCTTCAAATGAGTTATCAATATCTTTATCAGTATCTTTTTCCCCATGTAGGAATACAAACAATTCAACATCATTAAGTTCCTCATAGCTAGTCCTTCTTGTTCAAACCCTCTACAGTTCACCTGAGTCCTGTACTTGTAGAAGAAACTTTCTGTTCAGTTCTTGTTTTAATTGCAAAGTTTTAAAGTCTCCTGTTTCATTGAATGTCCATCTTTTGCCCTGAAAGAGGATGTTCAATTTTGCTGGGTAGTTGATTTACTGTTTTAACCAAAATCTTTTGCTTTGTGAAATATCATATTCCAAGCCCTAAGAGCCCTCAATATAGATGCTGCCATTTCCTGTGTAATCCTGACTAGAGAGTTACAGTAGTTGAATTGTTTGTTTATGGAAGATTTTAGTACTTTCTCTTTGACTTGGAAGTTCTGGGGTTTGGCTATGATATTCCTGGAAATTTTTCTTTTTGGATCTCTTTCAAGAGACAACCAGTGAATTCCCTAAATTACTATTTTACCCTCTGCTTCTAGGATCTCAGAGCAATTTTGCTGTATTATTTCTTGAAAAATGAAGTCTAGGCTCTTTTCCTGGTCATGACTTTCAGGTAACCCAATAATTTTAAAATTATGTCCTCTGGACCTGTTTTCAAGATCAGTTGTTTTTCCAATGAAATTTTTCACATTTTCTTCTAATTTGGGGTGTTTTTTTGGTACAGTTTAATTCTTCCTAGGTTCTCACAAAATTATCAGCTTCCTTTAGTTCCATTCTTCATTTGAAAGTGTTATTTTCTTTGGTGAACTTTTTTATCTCCTTTTCCAGCTGGTCAATTCTGCTTTTTAAGCTATTCTTATCCTCATTTGCTGTTTGTGTTGCTTTTTTCCATTTGGCCTAAATTGGTGTTTAACATATTATCTTCTTCAGTATTTATTTTTCTTTCACCAAGTTGCTCACTTGATTTTCATGATTTATCTACATTGTTCTCATTCCTCCTCCCAATTTTTCCTCTACCTTCCTTAATTGCTGTTCAAGGTCTTTGTTGAGCTCATCCCTAGCCTGAGAACATTTTTTAATTCTTTTGGAGATTTTGGATACATTTTGCCATGATCTGTGTATGTATTTTTCTCCTCTATGGGACCAAAGTAATTTTCTGTGGTTAGATTCTCCTCTGTCTGTTGTTTGTTCATTTCCTCAGCCTTTGACTGATTTATTGTACTTCCAAGGCTTTGGGGGGGGGGTTAGGAAAATCCATGGGGATCCTAATTCCTCCAAGATCTCTTGCCTGTGTGCAGGCCCTCCCCTTTTCTCTGAAGCTGTGAGGAAGGTCCCTGCAGCTGCAGCTGCTTTTTTCAATCCCTGGTCCTGGTAGAACAGACCTGTCCCAGAGATTATCTAAATTGTCTTGGACTAGGAAATTGTATTACTCAGTCTTTCTGTGTCAGGCACTCTTCTGATCTTTGGGATTACAATTCATAATTGAAACTACCTCAAATTCCATATTTATTTGATCTATTTTTAAATAAGTTTCATTTTTTTCAGTTGTTGAAAATCTCCTCCAAGATGACGGAGAGAGGACAGGTACTGTGTTAAGTGCTCCTCTTTTCCCTCAAAAACAACATGAAAGGAACCTATTAAGAGAAATTTGATTCAGGACTTCTGGCCAAGATGGCAGAGAGAAGAGAGGAACAGTGCTAGTCTCCTGATCTTCTCTTCTGATCTTCCCTCATATATAATATGAAACAAATCTCTTAACAGAAATCTGATCTACAAACCCAGAAAGAGAAACTAGGAGAAGAAGATTTAGCTCAAGGTTTGTCCTCTGGCATCTTGGGTAAGTCCGGGTGCAGAAGGCAGACTCTGCCAGGAGCACAGGACAGGGTCAGAGCCTGAGAGCTACACTAGCCTGAACAGTGGGGCAGGCTAGAGCCTGGAGGCCAAAAAGTTGGCCAAGCTCGATGGGCCACAGAGCAACTAGGGAGCAGAGGCATTGGTTGTGGCACTAACCATCTGGAGCTTGCCTGCAGAGCTGGAGGGTGAGTTCCAGTACAGGAGAGCTGCAATCATATCTTTACTCAGCTGAAGTCTCTTCCCAGAACAAACACTATTAAAGTCCACCTCTGCCCCAGGCTAAGAACTGCCCCTAGGGTAAAACCCACCATTTGACAAAGATAAAAGTATTTAACAGCTTCATCCACCCCCTCCAGGCTAAGGGAGAGGGCTTCAAATTAAGGTCACAGATACTCCAGAGAAAGCAAGCAACATAGCCTACTGGCCAACCCACTAGGAATTACTAAACCCAGCTAAGGATCAAAGAGAAAAGGAAGGTCCATTGAGAAATTCCTAGAAGGAACAGACCCTAACTCCAAGAGACCTAGAACATCTGAGGAGAATATGATCTAGTCTCCAGCACAGAAAGACTTCCTTGAAGAAATCAGGAAGAAGTTTAAAAATCAATTGGAAACTTTGGGAGAGAGACAATTAACACCTTGCAACAAGAAAACAAATCACTGACAAATAAAATTGGACAAATGCAAAAAGAAAATAATTGTCAAAAATCTCAATTATTCAAATGGAAAACTCTTTCAAAAATAGAATTGACCAATTGGAAAAGGAACTGAAAAAGCTAAATGAAGAAAATTCTTCTCTAAAAGAAAGAGAATAGCCTGTGGAAACTAATGACTTCATGAGACAGCAAGTCTGTTAAACAAAACCAAAAAATAAAAACTAGGAAAAAAAATGTAAAATACATCATCAGCAAAACCACTGACCTTGAGAATAGAATGAGGAGAGACAACCAGAGAATTATAGGTCTTCCTGAAAACATTGAAGGGAAATAAAAAGCCAGGACTTAATATTACAGTATTTAGTGATGGAAAACTACCCTGATATCATGGAATCAGAGGGCAAAATCGATCTTGAAAAAATATATCAATCCCCTCCAGATAGAGATCCTAAAATGGAAACACCAAGGAATGTTATTGCAAAATTCAAGAACTCTCAGATAAAAGAGAAAATCCTGCAAGCAGAAAGAAAGAAAAAAATTTAGATACAAAGGAGCCACAGTAAGGATTACACAGGACTTGGCTACATCAACACTAAGAGATCGAAGGACCTGGAATGAGATATTGCAAAGAGCAAGGGAGGTTGGAATGTAGCCAAGAATCCACTATCCCATCAAAGTTGAACTTTCTCTTCCAAGGGAAACTATGGACATTTAAAGAAATGGAAGATTTCCAACATTTCCAGATGACAAAACCAGAGCTTAATAAAAAATGTGGACATCAAACAGGAGACTCAAAAGACACATGAAAAGGCAAAGAAAATAAAAAGCTGCTATCCAATAAGATGAAACTGACTATATCCCCTCCTGGGAGAAAGATTCTCATAACTCTTGAGAATTGTAACTCCATTAGGGAGAAGATACTTAGCCAGAAGTGATGGACACTCATGACTCTTCTGTGACTCAAATATAATGACTTAAAAAAATACCTCCTTAAAAAGGGGACAGTAAGGAGATGGGAGGAAGGAGGAGAATGAATGGGGTAAATCTCATTGCATTAAGAGGTACAAAAGACCTATTGTAATGGAGGGGAAGAAGGGAGGAGCTGAAAACCAACTGAATCTTCCTCTCATCAGACTAGGCATAAAGTTAATTTACACAAACACTCAGTTAAGTTAAGAAACTTATCTTACCTTTCTCCTATTAAAAGGAGAAAAGGGGAGGGAGGGGATGGGAGGGAGGCGAAAGGGGGAGCTAATACAAAGAAGGGAGGGAACAAAAGGAAAAGGGAAAGAAGAGGGGGGTTGGATACAGGAGGGCAAAAACACTGAAGGTGGTGGTATTCAGAAACAAAACACAGGGGAATAGGGATAAAGGGGAAAGAGGAGAAAATACAAAAAGAGGGAAGATAATTTGGAAGTCAATAAAGAGTTAGTAATTATAACTTTGAATCTGAATGGCATGAAACCTCCCTTAAAACATAAGCAAATAGCAGAATGGATTTAAACCAGAATCCTACAATATGCTTCTTATAAGAAACTCAATTGAAGCAGAGAGATACATATAGAGTAAAGGGGAAAAAGTTGAAGCAAAATATATTTTGCTTCAGCTCAAGTGACAAAAGCTGGGATAGCTATCCTTATCTCAGACAAAGCAATTGGAAAAATAGAAAATGTTAAAAGAGATAAGGAAGGAAACTTTATCCTCCTAAAGGTACCATAGACAATAAAGTAATTGCAATACTGAATATGTATGCACCCAATGGTATAGCATCCACATGCTTAGAGGAGTTGAAAGAGCTACAGGAAGACATAGACAGCAAAACTCTAAGAGTGTGAGACTTCAACCTCCTACTCTCTGATTTAGACAAATCTAACCATAAAATAAACATGAAGGAAATTTAGGAGATAAATAGAATATTAGAAAACATATATATAATAGACTTATGGAAGAAAATGAAAGGGGATAGAAAAGGATATCCTTTTTTATTCTTCAGTATATGGCACTTAAACAAAAATTGATCATGTACTAGGGCATAAACATGTAATGATCAATTGCAGAAAGGCAGAAATAGTGAATACATGTTTCTCAGATCACAATGCAATAGAAATCATATGCAATCCAGGATCAGAGAAATATAGACCCAGAATGAATTGGAAACTAACTAACCTCATTTTAAAGAATGAGTGGATCAAGCAACAAATTATAGAAAGAATTATTTATTTCATCCTACATAATGATAATAATGAAACAACATACTAAAACCTAAGGTATTTGCTTAAGGCAGCTGTCAGAGGATATATTATATCTTTAAATGCTTACATGAATAAATTAGAGAAAGAGGAAATAAATGGACTAATTATGCAACTAAAAAATTAGAGAAAGAACAAATGAAAAACCCCCAATTAAATGCCAAATAATAAATTCTGGAAGTTGAAGAAGAAATTAATAAAGTTGAAAACAAAAAACTATTAAACTAATAAATAAAACCATGTGTTGGTTTTATGAAAAAACCAATGAAATTGATAAACCTCTGGTCAATTTCATTAAAAAAAGAAAGAAGAAAACCAAATTGCTAATATCATAAATGAAAAAGGTGAACTCATCACCAATGAGGCAGAAATTAAAGTAATAATTAGGAATTATTTTTTCCCAGCTCTATGCCAATAAATTTGACAATATAAGTGAAATGGATGAATAGTTACAAAAAAATATAAGTTGGCCAGGATAAATGAAGAGGAGATTAAATACCTAAATGACCCTATCTCAGAAAAAGAAATTCAACAAGCCATCATTGAACTCCCTAAGAAAAAATCTCCAGGTCTTGATGGATTCACAAGTGACTTCTACCAAACATTTAAGGAACAATTGGTTCCAATTCTACATAAACTCTTTGGAAAAATAGGGGAAGACAGAACTCTGCCTAACTCTTCCTATGAAACCCATATGGTACTGATACTTAAACCAGGAAGGGTTAAAACAGAGGAAGAAAATTATAGACCTATCTCACTAATAAATATAGATCCCAGAATCTGAAATAAAATCTTAGCAAATAAATTATAAGTTATCACTAGGATAACACATTATGACCAATTAAGATTTATTCTAGTGATGCAAGGTTGGTTCAAAATTAGGAAAACTGTTAGTATATTAATTATGTCAATAACAAAGAAATCATATTATTATATCAATAGATGCTAAAAAAGCTTACAACAAAATGCAGCATCCAATCTACTAAAAACACTAGAGAGAGTGTAGGAATAAATGATTTGTTCCTTAGAGTGATAAGAAGTATTTATCTGAAACCATCAACAAGCATTATATGCAATGGGGATAGTCTTGAGGTATTCCCAATAAGATCAGGGATGAAACAAGAGTGCCCATTATCACCACTACTACTCAATATCCTATTAGAAATATTAGCTTCTGCAATAAGAGAAGAAAAAAGAAATTGAAAGAATTAGTATTGGGAAGGAAGAGACAAAACTCTCACTCTTTGCAGACAACATGATGGTATATGTAGAGAATCCCCAAAAAAATCATCTAAAATACTACTAGAAATAATTAGCAATTTAGCAAAGTTGCAGGATATAAATTAAACCCTGATAAATCCACAACGTTTCTATATGTGACTAGCAAGATACAGCAGAAAGAACTAGAAAGAGAAATCCCATTGAAAGTAATGTCAGGGGGCAGCTAGGTGCAGTGGATGAAGCACTGGCCCTGCAGCCAGGAGTGCCTGAGTTCAAATCTGGTCTCAGACAGTTAATAATTACCTAGCTGTGTGGCCTTAGGCAAACCACTTAACCTGATTGCCTTGCAAAAAATAAAAAAACTAAAAACTAAAAAAAAATTAACTTACAACAATATAAAATACCTTGGAGTCTAGCTGCCAAGGAAGACTAAAAAATTTTTGAAAATAATTCCAAAACACTTCTCATACAAATAAAATCAGACTTACATAACTGGACAAACATCAACTGCTCATGGAAAGGCTGAGCTAGCATAATATAAATGACAATTCTACCAAAACTAAATTGACTATTTAGTGCCCTACCAATCCAAATTATTAAAAAAATTACTTTTAATGAGTTAGAAAAAGTTGTAAGTAAATTCATATAGAGAAATAAAAAGTTACAAATTTCCAGGTATTCTATGAACAAAAGAACAAAAGAAAGTGGCTTAGCTTTAACCAGATGTAAAATTATATTATAAAGCACCAGTAATCATAACTGCCTGGTATTGGCTAAGAAATAGAGAGGAATAGATTAAGTGCAATAACAGTAAATAATTATAGTAATCTGTTGTTTGATAAACCCAAAAAGTCCAGCTATTGGGATGAAAACTCTCTCTTCAATAAAAACTGTTAGGAAAATTGTAAGTTAGTATGGAAGAAACTTAGATTAGACCAACACCTCATACCCTATACCAAGATATGATCAAAATGGACACAGGATTTATACATAAAAAATCAGTATTATAAGTTCGAGGAGGAGTTTACCTGTCAGATTTATAGAAAGGGAAGCAGTTTATGACCAAGGAAGAGACAGAGAATATCATTTAAAACAAACTAGAAAATTTTGATTACATTAAATTAAAAAGCTTTTGCACAGATAAACCCATTGTTACCAAGATCAAAAGAAATGTAGTAAATTGGGAAACAATTTCTATGACTAGTATTTCTGACAAGGGACTCATTTCTAAATATACAGAGAACTGAGTCAGATTTTCAGAAAAAGCAAAAAAACAAGCCATTCCCCAACTGAAAAATGGTCAAAGATATGAAAAGGCAATTTACAGCTGAGGAAATCAAAGTGATCAATAGTCATAGGAAAAACTCCCTAAATCATTCCTTATTAGAGAAATGCAATTTAAAGTATCTTTGAGATACCACCTCACACCTCTCAGACTGGCCAATAGGACCAGAAAGACAATGATCATGTTGGAAGAGATGTGGGAAATCTGGGATACTGTTACATTGTTGGTGGAGCTGTGAACCAACTCATCTAACCTTTCTGGAGAGTTATTTGGAATTATGCCCAATGGGCAACAAAAATGTGCATTCCCTTTGATCCAGCAATACTACTACTGGGTCTATACCCTGAAGAGATTATGAAAAAAAAGGGCAAAAACATCACTTGTACAAAAATATTTGTAGCAGCCCTGTTTGTAGTGGCAAAGAATTGGAAATTAAGTAAATGTCCTTCCATTGGGGAATGGCTTAACGACCTGTAGTATATGTATATCATGGAACGCTTATTCTTTTAGAAACCAGAAGGGATGGGAATTCAGGGAAGCCTGGAGGGATTTGCATGAACTGATGCTGACCAAAATGAGCAGAACCAGAAAAATATTGTACACCGTAAGAGTGACATAGGGGTAATGATCAACCTTGATGGACTTGCTCATTCCATCAGTGCAATAAGCAGGGATAATTTTGGGCTATCTGCAATGGAGAATACCATCTTTATCCAGATAAACAATTGTGGAGTTTGAACAAGGACCAAAGACTATTACCTTCAATTTAGGGGGAAAAAAAGGTTATCTTTTATGTAATTTTTCTATCGCTTATAATTTATTTTTTCTTCCTTAAGGATATGATTTCTCTCTTACCACATTCAAATTAGATTAATGTATGTCATGGAATCAATATAAAGATTAACAGAATGCTTTCTGTGGGGGGTGGTGGGAGGGAAGCAAGAATTGGGGGAAAAAGGGGTGGCTAGGTGGCATAGTGTATAAAGCACTGGCCCTGGAGTCAAGAGTACCTGGGTTCAAATCCGGTCTCAGACACTTAATAATTACCTACCTGTGTGGCCTTAGGCAAGCCACTTAACCCCGTTTGCCTTACAAAAAAAATGAAAAGAAAGAATGGGGGAAAATCATAAAACTCAACATAAATAAAATCTTCCAAAAAAAAAGAAAGTCTACCTACTCTCTATCTTATTTATTTTGCCACTTAAAAATAAATTTGAAAGTAAATGTCTAAAAAACTGTATAATCAATAAAAACAAATCCATAATAAATCAAACAAACTCCCAAACTTATTGTGTATGGTTGTTTTTCTTCACTCAAGAAGGTCAAAATTACATTTCAGTGTTAATGTCAATTTACATTGTGTGTGTGTGTGTGTGTGTGTGTGTGTGTGTGTGTGTGTGTATCTATATAGATAGAGACAGAGACAGAGACAGAGTGAACTATAAAACTCATGGAATTATTGAGTTGTTCTTTGTTTTGTTTTGCTTTTATTCCATTCAGTTCAGTCTGCCTTAATTCCTATGTCTTTCAAGGTTACTTGGAAAACTTCTCCTTTATGATCAAGAACATTTCATCACACTCATATGTCATGCTTTCTTCCATCATTTCACAAATGATGGACACTCTCTTAGCTTATAAAAAGAGCTGCTGAAAATTATTTGTACATATGGATCCCTTCTATCTTTTTTAATCTCTTTGATGTATACACCTAGAATTTTTATCAATGAGCCAAAGGATATTCATTTTTTAACTTTCTGAGCTTATGTCCATTTTGTTCTACTTTCACAAGAGACACCCCCAGACATTTTCTCATCCCCAGGGGAAAAAAATAAAAAATTGTGTAGCCATTCTTTCAAGTATCAGAAGCAAAGAGAGGCAAACCACAAGGGCTAGCATCACACTATTATCCAAAAAAAACTGTAATTGAATCAATATAGAGATCTCTTGTCATGAATCACAATCTATCTATATGTAAGTTAATAAATTAGTACTAAAGAATTGCTTAAGACACTTAATTCAGGGAAATAAAATTAATAACCAAGAGAAGTAGAGTCTGAATATAGATCTTTTCAATCCAAGTCTATTAATTGTGTCATATTGCCATTCACCATTAAGATATTAACATAAAAAATTTTGAGATTTGTTTCAAACTCAAATTTCTTAGAAACCAATTCTGTTGTTGAGATTGTAAAAAATGCTCTCATGCTATTGTCTGATTCATCTGAAAGATAATTAGTATGATCTCATTTAAATACAAATTTCACTGAGCCACCATTCATTCAATAATGTCTTCATTTACAGGTTCTTTATTACAAGATTTATACAAAAACCAGACAAATTTTTAATTATTTTAGAACAGAAATTTATCAGATTTCTCAGGCTCAATATAATAATCCTTGTTTTCCTCCTCTTTTAGGTTGACATGTAGAACATTATTTCCTCATCCTGTTTCAAGAATGTTCCCTCACATAGGTTCAGTGCTGAGAAAGAAGGGATTCCATGTTCAATGAAATGTTGGACTTTTACCCAGATCACTTTCATCTTTTGAAAGTCATTTGAAAAGCCTGAAGTTGAGCCTATGTTCAGAGGATTTTCTTGCAAAAGGTATTTACTACTCTATCCCGAATCTGTTTGGTTTTTACCCCATAGATGATAGGATTCAGCATTGGGGGAACCAAGAGGTAGACATTAGCCAACATTACATGAACTGCTCGGGGCACATGATGGCCAAAACGATGGGAAAGAAAGGTGAAAAGGGCAGGTATGTACAAGGCCAGGATAACACAGATATGTGAAGCACATGTGCCAAATGCCTTTAGTCGTGCATCTCCTGATGGCAGACGTAGAACAGCCTGCAAAATCATGATATAGGATACAGCAATGATTATGATGTCAAAGCCAACCACAGAAAAGGCCACAAAAAGCCCATATCCACGGTTTGTTCTGGTGTCTGCACATACAAGCTTCAGTACAGCCATATGTTCACAGTATGACTGAGGAATGATTCTGTTAGAGCAAAAAGGTTTCCAGGTGACCATAAAACAGAAGGGGCTCACCCACAACACACCTCTTACCATCACTGCCACACCTAGTTTGACCACTATTGAAGTAGATAAAATAGTTGAATGGCGTAGTGGGAAGCAGATGGCGACATAACGATCCAAGGCCATGGCCATGAGAATCCCTGACTCTGCAGAAGAGAAAGTATGAATGAAGAACACCTGAGTGAGGCAAGCATGGTATTCAATCTCACAGGAACCAAACCAGAAGATTGCTAGCATCTTGGGAAGGGTGGAAGAAGACAAAACTAAGTCAGTAAATGCTAGCATGGCCAGGAAAGGTACATGGGCTCATGGAGGCTGTGATCAGTATGTATCACATGAATAATGGTGATATTTCCCACCAAGGCCATAGCATACATGACACAAAATGGAAAGGCAATCCAGAACTGGGCTTTTTCCAACCCTGGGATTCCAAGCAGGATAAAAAAAGGAGGATGGAAAGAACTGTTTCCTGAAGTTGTCATGATGGAATCTTTTCTGCATGCCATTCTTGGCAAAGGAACTCTCTCTCCCTGCAGGAAAAAAACAATCTAGTCAAACTAATAAAATTAACATTTATTGCACTGTGAGAAAGTGACAATATTGTGTGAAAACATGAAAAGATAGGAAAAGGGTAATAGGAAAACCCTGAAGATTAAATTCACCTATGGAAATAAAAAAAAATCTTTTACCATTTTTTTTTGAATTTATAGGAAATATATGACTGAAATGATACTTACAAGAATATACAATTATGAACAAATCATGGCCATCATATAGTAGATACCTGACATTTTTTGTTATTTCATCTTGAAACTTAAATATACTAATTCAAATATATAAAATATTGCCTTAAAATATCCCCATTCTGTTTTTCTAGACCCAACACTTCCCAAAATATTTTTATTAAAGACTTTATTTTTCTTGCCTTTAATAGAAAAAAAAAATTGTGCTTGTTTGGTTCCTTTGCATTTTTCCCACTACCCATTGTAAAAATAAAATAACAAAACAAAGAGACCAGAGAACAAAACTAGAGCAACATTCTAATAAGAATTGATGTTAGCTGAGTAAATAATACAAAGAAGAGAAAGAAGGAGAATTGGTAAAGTAAGAAATTTATCACTTGACTTTGCAAGGCATTTTAACTGCCAGATTTCTTATTGACTTTTTTCTTATAATGATGTTTTCTAAAAAAATTCATATTGTTATTTAAAATCTGACTCAGGTTTCTCTCTCTTCTAGAAACAGAATTTGTTTTTCTCAAGCATGTCTTTGTCCCCAAGAGTCACAGATTTTTAGAATTCAAAGGCAATCCAGTGGTCATTGTTAACTGAATTTTTTACTGAGCCTAACCAGAGCAAAGCAGAGCACACTAGAAACAGAGGGCCAATAAATAGGTAACAGTTTAACTAATTACTGTCATTGAAAAGAACTGATTTGCAGATCATGGGATTGCTCCTTTCCTGAAGCACTGCCTTGCTATCGTGCAACCAGATATTACATACATGATCATAAGGGAAAAGAAAGGGAAAAAGTACATAAAACAATCAGGTTGGTGGTTAGAGTGATCTTCCCAGGACATGCCCACCATTCAGGATAATGCAACAATTATATTACCTGTGTTCATCCAAATAGGATAGCAGAAGATTTCCCAAGACCTGTAGAAATGATTGCTTAGTATTGAGGGTACCCCATTATTCTTGCTTACAATACAGTTTATACTGATTCACCTCACATAACATAGACATAAGAATACAGGACTTGTCAGGATTAAAACAAATTATTATGATCACTTTGTCTTCTCTATTTCTCAGTGAATTATGCCTGTGAAAATAATTTCTAGAAATGCATTCATTAATATTAAATTATTACACACATATTGATCAATATAGAAGTCATAACTTTTTAGAATATCTTGTCCAACACATACCTGAAAAATCCCCACTATAACATATCCAACAACTGATCATCTACTTTCTCTTTAAACAATTCCTTCCACCTATTCAGGGAAGAAAGACTGATGAACAAATTTATTCTGAAGGGTGAATCATCAATAATTTCTGTACTGAACTATACTTTACCAATCATAATATATGACATTTAAGAGTGATAGGTAGTTCTGAAGATCGTTTAGTTCCTTGTCCTTTTCTTCATTGTTCTGTTAAGGAAATGGATGAATAGACTTCTGATGTTTACAGAAAGGAAAGGTCAATCTACATCCTTTTGCAGTGGAACCAATTTATGTCATATTTGCTCTAATAAAAAAAAAAGTTCAGTGTCCTGACATCCTGTTGGGTCAGAAGGTAATTGATAGATAAAAAAGTCAGAATAACTAGAAGGAAGAGAATGTGCACTTTTAAAAATTAAGTTTCAGTTTTTTGTGGTCAGGAATAGTGATTTTTTAGCAATAGTTAATAGTCATATAATGATTCAAGGTTTCTAAAATATTTTCTATTTATGAATCTGTATATTTTTACAGAAATATATGCTTGTGTGTAAGCTATCTTGATTCACCCTGTAACTATGAAGCAAATACCAATGATATCATCATTTTCAGTTTGAAGATGCTAAAATTTAGCAAAGTTAGTTGATTTGCCTATAGTCAGATAGGCAATCTTTGTCAAAAACAGAATTTGAATTCATACTTTCATGACTTCAAAGCCTAGACTCTCTATTCATTTATTTTCACTGGATATTAATTTTTTTGAGAAAGGAATTATCAGACTTGACAGAGAGTAATCAGAATGAGGTAGGGTTTAGAAATCACATTATAAAGTAAATAGTTATGTAACCTGTGGGTGTATGGTCTGGAGAAGGGAAGATTGAAGAATATGAAAATTTGAAATTCATGTTCATATATCATAAAAGTTGATATGTAATGATGGGAAAGAGGAGAAGTTTTATACAATGTACTTCTAGAGAGAATTGCAAATAATGGATAAATAAATAAGCCCTCATTTGGGGGGAAACCTCCTATAATTGATAAGTATGCAGATTGGTTCGGGAGTTATTGGAACCATGAATATCATAATCATAATAATATCAAAGGCTAAATGATTAACTTTTAGGGATACCACATGGCACTTCTGTATTGGATGATTATTTTAATCAAATCATTTCTACATTTCCTTCCATCATTCGGAGTTCATGGATTTATTTTTATTAAAGAAACTATTCAGAAGTCACATCTTAAAACTTCAATTAAGCAGGACATAGAAAACAGGAAAGAAACAAAATTCCTGACAACACAAAATATGTAAAAAATACGAAATTCCTTTGTCACAACATTTGAATTTTACTTACAAGAGATCACTTCTGGCCCTCACTATATTTAATTAAGTGGTTACTTGACTTTCAAATGCATTGAAGAATGGAAGCAGAAAACTAGAAGGTAATGGGGTCATAGAGTACTGATAGAATCAAGTCTAGTAGCAACTGAAAAGTGAGTAATAGCACTGAAAATGAGATAGTAAAAAGAAATATAATTTTAAAAACGTGACCCAGGAAATCAAAAAACTTGGGACTAACTGGGGTTTCTTTACTATAGGGGAAAATAGGACAATACAAGTAAATACACACACACACACACACACACACACAGAAACACACACTCATATACAATGCAATCATTTAACCAACCTTAAATGACTGAATCATGGTAAACATATATATGCATATATATGAAGAATTTGATTCACAGAGAACCTAAATAATTTGCAAAAGTCATTCACATTGATTTTGTCAAAATGAGAGTAAGCATAAGATATTGCTGATGAGTTGTCAGATACTCTTGGTTTATGTGATACCTGCAGTAACTTAGAGAACTGAAAATTCAGTCTTGTAAGATCTGCAGCTTTGTTTTCCACAGTCTGCATTCTGAGGACAAAGGAGCTATTACTCAGTCTGAACAATGATGATTTCTCATCACTGTCTGTTCTCTCAATTATTGGAATATTAGGAGCCAGTGAGAGTGATAGGTAGTTAATTGTCATGGAGTCAGTAATACCACTTTTCTCCGTAGTATAGCTAGAAGGGGGATCCCTCATTCCTTTTCTTGGAGAGAGTGTAGTGGAAGAGAACTTATTGCCTTTAGCGGTAGATGAATCCTGACTTTCAAGCTTCATTCCGTCACTTAATTGAATGACTTTGGGCAGGTCACTTGCAATGTCTTATATATAGTAAAGACCTACTATCTGCTTAAATGATTGACTGTAATTCACCTGATTTAGAAAATAAGTATGATTGTGAACCAGTCAGAATGGAGAGATTTTAAAGAATGAGAAAAGGGAGAAAGTGAATTATTATCCTGAAGTAAACCATAAAACATGTTCTTTCAGATATTTAAAGCATTTTTTCTTATCTTTTCCAGGATAATTTTTCCTGGGGGGGGGGGAGAGAGAATATGAGATATTTAGTGAATATTTGCTTAGTATTTGCTGGTGACCTGGTTGTGACTGTTGTGCTATATTAAACAATAATCCATTCATCTGATTAGACATTTTTTGAAAGCCTCCCCTTTGTTCTACCAGCAAATCTTCAAATATGGAACAAATATTCCTGTTGCCTCATTCTGCATCCTACCTACAGAGCTAGAGTTGGTCATGCTGTACTCATAGAAATGAACTGACACTTACCAGGCTTCTGCATGAGCTAGAAGCCTTCTTGTCCTCACATCACCCCCAGAACAGAAAAGAGGTAGAAGTTGCTCCCAATGCTGGGGACTTTATTCTGTGACCACAGAAAAAAACTGCTTTTTATTCCCCTATGGACCTTAGAAGAGAAAGCTCTCGGGATAAATTGAGACATCAAACCTTTGGATTGGAGGCAGGTAATATAACTGTTTTCTAAGCTGAAATTCAAAGGAGAATCACCTTTAGCATTTTCCCTGATTCTTGCTTGTTTCCTGGGTCATGGTGTTTTATATGGTGCATTGTAGCAAAAGGATCCTTTTGATATAGCAATGAACAAAGTGATGAGGCTAAGTGTTGTTGATTTCTAATTGGTAAAGAATGGGAAAACTGTCCATAGAGATCTTCTGTAAGAGATGAAAGAAGAGCTGAGCTGAGCATGGAAGAGTGTAAGCAAGCATCAGTTTCAGTGTCTGTTTTTGTCTCTTCTCTCTCTCTCTCTCTCTCTCCCAGAAAGATAAGAAAAAATGCTTAGGGGTGGCTAGGTGGAGCAGTGGATGAAGCACCAGCTCTGGAGTCAGGAGTAACAGGGTTAAAATACGGTCTTGGACACTTAATAATTACCTAGCTGTGTGGCCTTTTGCCTTGCAAAAACCTAAAAAAATGCTTAAAAATTCTGAAAGAAAATACTTTTTTTTTAAATAATGAGGAGATTCAGGAAATTTGAATTCTCTCTCTCTCTCTCTCTCTCTCTCTCTCTCTCGATTTAGTTCAGGATAATAATTCATTTTCCCCCTCTTCTTGTTTAAAATCATCTTTCCATTCTGACTGATTCAAGAACATTGAAAAATTTTACTTTCCAACAATGTTAGGTGTTTTAAATATGATCATACATATTTTCTAGATAAGGTGAATCACAGTCCATCATATTTTAAAATATCCCAACATAGACTCCACACAATTTGTATCTATTATTTTCAAATCCCCTTTTGTTGTACCTCTACTCAGCAGAAATTTTGTCTTCTGAAGGAAGCTCATGAAAGAAGAGGATTAAATGAGAATTAGAGAAAAGGTTTGAAGCTTCTCCATTTAATCATGTAAAATTTTGCCTTCTTTAACTCACCACTTTTTACATTAATTTACATTGTGCAGTCTGAACTGATCCTCACTTTGATTCCAGTCTTAGATCAAATTCAAAATTATTTCCTTGCAAATTCCTTCAAGTGTTTATGCTTTATATGCTCCCTAGTGCAAAACAGAAAAGTCAAATCCCTATTTCACATCAAAGTCCTTCAAATACAGAAGACAGCTCTGATATTCCTAAATGTTTCCCAGGCTAAATAGACTCAGTTCCTTTAACCAATTTTCATATAACATAAATTCAAAGACTATTAAAAAATCTTGATTGCTTTTATCCAGTACTTAGGACAGAACCTGCCACATGGCACATGACATATGATTGCTGAGTAGATTTAGGATGCTTCCTAGTTTATCAGTTTCTGCTCTCATTTTAATACCAAAAACTGAGTTTTCTGTTACCCATGTGTTCAGAGCAGGCTTGTCATCTTGGGGCCAGTTTGCCTTTTATAGACATTTTTAACCTCTTTCAAAGATCATACATTAACATTATGTCTAGGTGGGATTCATACCATAAACATATAACTTTTTCTATATTAAGAAAATTCTAAGTTGAGTATACTGATAATAGAAACAACAAAACAAAAAAAATCATATGACTATCTGAATATATGCAGAAAAAAGTCTTTTGAAACAAAATACACTCACTCAGAATTAGAACATTAGAAAAAGAAAGAATGGAGTTTTCTTATAAATGAAAAATAATATTTCTCTAAAGCCAAAAGTAAACGTTGTTTGCAAAGGAGACAATCCAGAAGCTTCCCAATAAGATGAAGGCTATTTATTCTCACCACCATGATTCAATATTTTACTATAAATGCTAGGTATAGCAATAAGACACAAAAATTAAAGAGTATTATTAGGTCATGAGGAACAAAACTATTACTCTTTGCAGAGAATATGATAATATAATTACAAAACCCTGGAGAGTCAAATAAAAAGTTTTTTGACATACCACTAGCAGGTTTGTAGTCCAATAATACACTGAAGGAGAAAAGGGATTTATATATACAATAATATTCATAACAACTCATTTTCTGGTGGCAAAAAAGAAAGAAATTAAAAGTGTGCTCTCCACTGGAGAATGACTGACAAAGTGTGGTATATGATTATGATATATGAAATAATACTAATATGCTATAAGAAATGATAAAAGGAATGATTTCAGAAATACTTTTGAATGTTTTTTATGATCTGATGCAAAGTAAAATGAGAACTAGAAGAAATATATACTTAGAAACTACAGTATCATAAATATAATCAATTGTGAAAGGTATACCCACTCTGATCAAGAAAATCATGTTATACAATTCCAAAAATTCATGTTGAAAAATCACCATCCACCTCTAAAATAAAACTGATGACCTCTGAGTGCAAATGAAGTAGAATTTTTTTCCCACTTATTCTTCAACCTTTTTTTACCCCAGTACTAATATGATTATATGTATAACATTATTTTCTATGTATAAGGGATATCATATTATTGCCATCTTGATAAGTAAGAGAAAATAACCTGGAAATCAAAAATATTTAATGAATTTTTATAATACATAAATAATAATTTTGATTTATTTTAGATATACCAAAATGATAATGACCCACAAAAAGGTTTTAAGCAATATTTACATATTTATTGGATCACTAAGATGAAATGTGGAGTATTTTTTTTTAAGGCAAATGGAGTTAAGTGGCTTGCCCAAGGCCACACAGGTAGGTAATTATTAAATGTCTGAGACTGGATTTGAACCCAGGTACTCCTGAATCCAAGGCCAGTGCTTTATCCACTACACCACCTAGCCGCCCCGAAATGTGGAATTTTGAAAGAGAAATTCCTTTTAAAATAACTTTAGACTATATAAAACATTTGAGAGTCTACCAGTCAAGAAAATCTCAAGAACTTTACGTACACAATTACAAAACACTTTTCACACAAATAAAATCAGAACAAAACAACTGGAAAAATATAATTTTTTATGGATAAGCCAAACTAATATAAAAGAAAAGAAAATTCTACCTAAATTAGTCTGAGCATTCAGTGATGTACCTGGCAGGCTAACAAAAAAAGAACTATTTTATAAAACTAGAAAACAATGACAAAATTTATCTGGTAGAAAAACAAGTAAGAATATCAAATGAATTAATGAAAAGCATGCAAAGGAAGGTGGCCTAGCTATATTAGATATCACACTATATTATAAAAAAATCAGTCATTAATACTTTTAGGTACTGGCTAAGAAATAGAGTGTACAAAACAAGCAATAGTAAGTTACTAGCAATCTACTATTTGATAAAAAAAGAAAAACTCTAGTTTCTGGTATAAGAACTCACTATTTGTCAAAACTTTTTAGGAAAAGTGGAAAATAGTAGGGCAGAAATTTCCCTATACCAATATAAGGGCAAAATGGGTACAAGAATTAAAGTGTGATATTGTAAACAAATGAGGTAAGTAAGGAATAGATCTATAGAGAAGTTAATAATTTATGACCAAACTGGAAATAGAGAACATTTTGAACTGCAAAACAGATTGATTACATTATATTTTAAAGGTTTTCTAAAGCAAAACCAATGTAACCAAGATTAGAAGAAAACAGAAAGCTAAGAAAAGAATTTTTACTGATAGTGCTTTTGGTAAAGGCTTCATTTTTAAAATACACAGAGAATAAAGTCAAATTTATGAGAATACAAATCATTTCCAATTGAGAAATGGACAAAGGATATGAACAGACAGTTTTCAAATGATAAAATAAAAACAATCAATAATCATGGGAACAAATGCTCTAAATCACTATTAATTAGAGAAATGTAATTAAAATAATCTTAAGGGTGACAGAACACACACATACACATACACACTAAAACAGAGAGAAACAAATTCTCTACTCAAGATATTTTGGAGAAAATTCAGTAAATGTCTGTATCACATGGGTAGTAAAAGAGAAACATAGTTCAGCATGGGTGGGAGAGTTGAAAAGTCAGGGGGAAGCTCTTAGCCTTGGTGCAACTTAGATATCATCTCAATAAGACAAGAGTGAAGCAGGCCAGCAGTAAGAGTACTAATTCAAGCTTGTATAACAAAGTTTGAGCCTCAGGAACACTGGAGCAACAGAAGGGACTAGGTTAGGCTACCCTAATGCAGGGAACAAGCCACCAGTATCTAAAGTACCATAGATATCTCTTTAGGCAAGTGGTAAGCCAGTGATTAGACTCCTGGCCTTGAATAAACTACTTGGCACTGTGCTCCTTTTGCCCCAGGAGCAAAGTTTAACTATCAAAATGGACCAAAAAACCCACAAACCATACAAAGCTATTCCTCCGATATGGATGATAGATATTCCATGTCAGAAAAGGAAAGCAGTGACAAAATACTCACACTGAAACCTCAAAGGGACTTTTGAATTGGTCTAAAATCTAAAAAGACCTCTTGAAAAGGTTCAAAAGGAATTTTAAATATCAATCAAGAGAGGAAGAAGAAAACTGGAGAAAAAAAAGAAAGTCTTGCAAAATTAAGAAAAATTGGTTGAAGAAAAAAGTGCCTTTAACAGTAAAATTAACAAAATGGAAAAAAGTAAAAATGACCAGCAAGAAAAAGGAGTATGATTCATCAAAAAGTAAAATTAACCAACTGATAAGGAAAACAACTCATCTTAAAGTAAAATTAACCAAATGGAAAAAGAAATATATAAGCTAACTGAAGAAATAAAATTCTAAAAATTAAAATTGGACAAATGGAACTTAATGACTCTATGAAACATCATAATTCCACCAAACCATACCAAAAAGCCAAAAAAATAGACAAAAATCCAAAATATCTCCTAGGAAAATTGAGCAACCTGAGAAAAGATTCAGAGGGAGATAATAGTCTACCTGAAGGCCATGATTGTAAAAAAAAAAGACTAGATGTAAAACTAATATAATATCCTACAACAAGAAGATAAAATAATCCTTGAAAGAATTTATTGATCATCCCTGCAAAGAGATCGCAAAATATAAACTCCAAGTCATATTGTAGCCAAATTTCAGAAATCTCAACTAAAGTAGAAAATATTGCAAGCAATCAAAACTAAATAATTTAAAACGAGGGATCCACAGTCAGGATGACATAGGATTTCTCAGTCTTGATATTAAGGAATTAGAGGGGGGAAGAACCAAGATGGTAGTATGATAACAACTTTTCCAAGGAGCTCTTTCAAAAATATTCCAAAAGCCTTAAAATTATGGTTCTAACTAAATTTTCAAGAAACAGAACCCACAGAAAGATCCAGTGAGGTAATTATCCAGCCCAAGGTAACCTGGAAAATCATGGGAAAACTCTATTCCAGAGGGGTCCCCAGAGAGAAGGAGCTCCAGTCTTCTGGAAAGAGCCTACTGGGCACCTAGACACCTGGATCACAGGGAACACTGGATCCCAGCAGCAGAAGCAGTTTCCTGACCTGGCAGCCCAAGGAATTCAAAGTAGAACTTGGAAGACCAGCAGGAACACCTCTGCCAGAGTGAGTGGGAATCAGTGTGGTCCTCAGCACAGCCAAGACCACCAACATAGCTGTGGCCCCAGAGCAGCCTAGAAACAGAAAGAAGGCACACAGAGCTGCCCAGCAGCTGAAACCAGAGTACTCAGCCCACAGAAGGTAAGCAAATGAGGAGAGAGTGTCAAGGTCTCTCTTCTGGCTCTGGGAAAGAACTCTTGTGCTTTGTCCATAATCAGAATCTGGTTGTAGCTGGGGGCCCCCTATTGCCATCCCTTGACCAGAGCACAAGAAGGAAAGTGGTCAGAGCTTGATCAGAGCACAAGCAGGAAAGTGGTCAGAGCCTCACATAAGGCCTTGAATAAACTGAGGTCCTTACAGGGGTATCCCAATAATATTCAAAAGCTCAGGAAGCACCCCAAACCAGGCACAGGATGGGGAAATGAGTAAATAGGAAAAAAATGGACCTGACCAAGGACAATTACTTTGGTTACATGGAGGACCAAAACACACAATCAGAAGATGAGAAAGTTCCAGCTTCTGCATCTAAATCCTCCAAGAAATATAGAAGTTGGTTTCAAATTATTTCAGAGCTTAAAAAAGATTTTGAAAATCAAGTAAAGAGGTAGAGGAAAAAGTGGGAAGAGAAATGAAGAAGATAGAGGAAAAACATGAAAACCAAGTCAACAGCTTAGTCAAAGAAATCCAAAGAAAAACTGCTGAAGAAAATGACACACTAAAAACTAGTTTAGGTCAAATGGGAAAAACGTTCTAAAAGTTGATGGGGGGGCAGCTAGGTGTCGTGGTGGATAAAGCACTGGCCTTGGAGTCAGGAGTACCTGGGTTCAAATCCAATCTCAGACACTTAATAATTACCTAGCTGTGTTGCCTTGGGCAAGCCACTTATAATCCCATTTACCTTGCAAAAACCAAAGGAAAAAAAAACAAAAACAAAAACAAAAGTTGAGGGGAGAAAAATACCTTAAAAACCAGAACTGGCCAGAAGGAAAAGGAGATAAGAAAACTCTCTGAAGAAAACAAAACCTACAAATGTAGAATGGAACTAAAGGAAGTTGATGACTTTCTGAGGAATTAAGACACAATAAAACAATATCAAAGGAATGAAAAACTAGAAGAAAATGTGAGATATATCATTGAAAAACATTGGCTCTACAAAAGAGATCCAGAAGAAACCATTTAAAAATTATTGTGCTACTTGAAAGTAGACCAAAAGTAGTAATCAGGAAATGAGTCTTGACCTCATTTTTAAAGAAATTCCACAGGAAAATTGTCCTGATATTCTAGAAGCAGACAGCAGAATAGAAATTGAGAGAATCCACCAGTCTCCTACTGAAAGAGATCCAAAAAATATATACCCCCCAATGAATATTAGAGCCAAGTTCCAGAATTCCCATGTCAAAAGAAAATATTACAAGCAGCCAGAACAAAAGAATCATATATTATGTTGCTGCAGTAAGGATTACCCAGGAATTAACAACATCCACATTAAAGTCATTAAGGATTTTGGAATATAATATTACAAAAGGCAAGAGAGTTTGGAATACAACTGAGAATCAACTACCCAGCAAAACTGAACATCCTCTTCCAGGAGAAAATATAGACTTTCAATGAAACAGGGGAATCTCAAATGTTCCTGTTGAAATGACCAAAGCTGAAGAGAAAGGTTGATCTTCAACTATAGGACACAGGTGAAGCAAAGAGAGTGGATGGTAAGGGTAAATGAGGGATTTAATGATGATGAACTGAGTGTATTCCTGCATGCAAAGATGATACAGATAATACTTAATTATAATTATAATAATATTAATTAACATTCTCATTTATTAGAGCAGTTAGGAGATTTTTTAGTCAAGACACAGAAGAGAGCCAGATTTGAAGGTATTTTATATTGAGAGAAATGGAGTCACTGGGTGAAAAGGAAATGTACTGGGATAAAGGAAAGGAGAGGTAGAATAGACTAAGATTTTTCATATAAAAGAGTCAAGAACTATCTTTTGCAATGTGATTGAAGGGGAGAAGGTGAAGGGGATGATGGAGCCTTCATTCTCATTGGAAATGGCGCTCAGAAAGGAAACAACACAAAAAATTAGAGGACGGAGAATATAATATTATGGAAGGCAAATGGACTTGGATTTTGATCAAGAATCAACTACCCCACAAAATTCAGCATATTATTTTAAGGGAAAAGATGGATTTTTAATGCATTAAAGGCTCTTTGAACTTGCCTGATTAAAAAACCAGAACTGAAAAAAAAATTGATCTTCAAATACAGGACTCAAAAATATGTAAAAAGTAAAATAAAGAAAAAAATGTTAGTAAGACTAAGGGAAAAATATTAGTCAATAAGACTAAATGGGAGGACAATATCTGTTATTTTTGAGAATTGTATTTCTCTTAGGAAAATTGAAAGTAACATAATTAAAGAATAAGGTATACATTGATCATGATGACTTGCTTTAACTCATGAGACATTTCTAATGGGATAGCTGGAGGGAGGGTACTTAAACAGAGGGTGTGAATATAAAATTGATTGTAATGTGATTATGTTTATGGTTCTTGAGAATTACACTATCAGGACAGTGTAAGGAGCACACTTTGATAAAGGGCATGAGTACAAGACATGTATAAAACAATTAAGAAATGAAAATAGAATCATACTGGGAGGGGAAGGCTGAGTTATTAGAGGATGATTAATACCACATGAAAAGGCACAAAGCACATATTAAAGTACAGTGACAGTAGGAAGGGTATAAACACTGAGGAACTCTTACTCTCAACACAATGACTCAAAGACAGAATGATATGCATTCACAATAGGGTTTAGAAATTTAGCCTACTCTACTGAGAAGTAGGTGGCAACAGGGGAAAAGATAGGGTGGGCAGACAACAATCAAAAACAAAACATTGGTAAGGAGGAATAAGGGGAAAGGAGAAAGAAAAGTACAAATAGGGCAAAGATAGCATAGAGAGATATGTTTTATCTAGTGTTACCATTACTAGGTCTATATCCCAAAGAAGAAATCATAAAAAAGGAAAATGACCTATATATATATATATATATATATATATATATATATATATATATATATATATATATGTATGTATGTATATATAATCAGTCCTTTTTGGGATGACAAAGGATTAGAAATTATGGGGAAGCCCATTTATTAAGGAAAGGCTGAATAAGCTGTGGTATATGAAAGTATTGAATTCCTATTTTTATACAACCTATACAGCCTATATAAAATAATTCACTGCCATAGGGAGGAGAGAAGGATAGAAGGGTGGTAGAAAAATGTGAAACTCAAAGACTTGCAAAAGGATGAATGTAGAAAAACATCCCAGTCACCCTATTACATTGTTGGTGGAGCTGTGAATTCATCCAACCTTTATGGAGAGCTATTTGGAACTACGCCCAAAGGGCAACAAAAATGTGTATACCCTTTGATCCAGCAATACCACTACTGGGTCTATACCCTGAAGAGATGATGAAAAAGGGTAAAAACATCACTTGTACAAAAATCTTCATAGCAGCCCTGTTTGTTGTGGCAAAGAATTGGAAATTATGTAAATGTCCTTCATTTGGGGAATGGCTTAGCAAACTGTGGTATATGTATGTCATGGAACAGTATTGTTCTATTAGAAACTAGGAGAGATGGAAATTCAGGGAAGCCTGGAGGGATTTGCATGAACTGATGCTGAGCAGGATAAGCAGAACCAGAAAAATATTGTACACCCTAACAGAAAGGTGAGGGTGATGATTAACTTTGATGGACATGCTTATTTCATCAGGGCAATAATCAGGGACAATTTGGGGCTGTCTGCAATGGAGAATACCATCTGTATCCAGATAAAGAACTGTGGAATTTGAACAAAGTTCAAGGACTATTCCCTTTAATTTAGGGAAAAACTGCTACTATTCCCTTTAATTTAGGGGAAAAAACTGCTATCTTATTGTCTGATCTTGATATCTCTTATACTTTATGTTTCTTCTTTAAGGATATGATTTCTCTCTCATCACACTCAATTTGGATCAATATACAATATGGAAACAATGTAAAGACTGAGAAATTGCTTTCTGTGGGGGGGAGGGAAGTGAGGTTGGGGGAAAATTGTAAAAATCAAAATAAATAAAATCTTTTATTAATAAAAAAAGGAAAAATACCTTTACATATAATCAGAAACTAAATAAACAAACAAACAAACAAACAAACAAATAAATAAATAAATAAAAATTTCATGGGGTTTTAGACACTCAGGCTGGATTAAAAAGATTTTTACAATCTGCATCAAGGAACAGTGATACAAATGTGAGAGATGTAGTAATTAATTTTAAAGTCCATACTATGCAATAAAGGATGAAAAGAGAATAGGATCCCAGACAAAGCACTAACAGTATTTAAGCCTCAAATCTAAGAGTCACATGAAAACATTATTTAAAATAATTAAACTGATTATCACTTCTTTTGTTTCAACATTCCATAATCACAGCCTGGGAGGGGCAGAGGACACACATCTCTCCTTTAGTCAAAAAAACCCCATCATATCTATTTCACCAATTTACCCCACCCACAATTCTATCCACTTACTTAAATCTCTATTATATTTATCTTTTCTTAATTTGTTCTATCATGTCTGTCTCCATATTCTTATCCTCTTTGTTTCTTCAGGTTTCATTATTGATCATTTTTGATCATCTTCAATACTTCATAATTGTCACTGATACTATTTCCCAAAAAGTAAAATCCAGATCAATATCTGGGCCTGAAAGCTGTCTTTAAAATTATCCTCAGTTGTTTAAACCAACATCTCAAATCGAAGATAAGGTGAAAAATGATACATTATTTTAACACAAAATATGATGTCATGAGCACCTTAGGCGAACATGGAACATTTGAACTGTCAGAAAACCTTATGATCAAATGAGATAGAGAGCATTATAGGATATGCTTGCATCAAATGAAAAAGCTTTTACACAAACCAATGCAATCGAGATTAGAAGGAAAACAGAAGACAAGTGTAACTGGTTGGAACAGCATGTTTTTCTGATTAAGGCTTCATGTCTATAATATACAAAGAATTGAGTCAAATTTATAAGGATATGAATCATTCCCCAATTGATAAATGGTGAAGTGATATCAACAGGAATTTTCAGAGAAAAAAAATACAAAAGCTTTCTATAGTCATATAAAGAAATGCTAAATCAACAACTAGAGAAATGCAAATTAAAATAAACATCAGATTGGTTAATATGGCAAGAAAAATCACAAATGTGGGAGGGGGGTTATTAGAAAACTGGGACACCAATATACTGTTGAAGGAGTTGTGAAATCAGTCTGGAGAGTATTTTAAAAGACTGACCAAGGGGGCAGCTAGGTGGTACAGTGGATAAAGCACCGGCCTTGGAGTCAGGAATACCTGCCTTCAAATCTAGTCTCAGATATTTAATAATTACCTAGATGTGTGGCCTTGGGCAAGCCACTTAACCCCATTACCATGAAAAAACCTAAAAAAGAAAATACTTGTTTTATGCAATGAAAATTAAAAAAATAAATAAAAATTAAAATAACATAAGCATAAGATTTAGTTAAAATAATAAAAAATCAAATGAACAATTAAAGAAAATAAGGTTAAGAAATAAATGAAAACAAAGGAAGAAAAATATGAAAAAGAAAACATTGACCAAAAGGCTTTAAAACTGTTTGACCCAGTAATACCACTACTTAGTCCATAATCATTAGAGATTAAAAAGGGAATATATTTATATATGAAAAGTTATTTATAGTAGCTCTTTTTCATAGAATAAAGAACTGAAAATTGAGGGGATACTAATCAATTGAGGAATGACTCAATAAGACCGTGGTATATGATTGTGATGCTAAACTATTGTGGGGCCACTATTGGTGAAAGCCACCATATAGATTCCTTAAACAGAAAAATCCATAAATAATTCTGGTTTCCTAGCAAAAGTCTCTATCAGTGAAAGTCATGGTGGCAAAAATGAATAATGACTTTTATTTACATGAATAATGTAAATAAAGATTAAATTAAGCCCCCCAAACACCTACTTATCAGAGCATGACCTGGGCCTGACTGTAGATGTTAATCTATAAATTTGTAAGTCCAGAACTCTAGCCTAATTAGCACTAATATGGCACCCAGGTGCTGGGACCAGAGTCCAGTGCTGAGCAGATTAAACCAAAAATATCAGTTAATCTACACTAATTTATCCTATAAGTATTCCTTCATTTGTCTGGTTTCTATTATTAGCACCAAGGTTTTTGGGGGGTCATTTTTTTTCAGGGATACAATAGTCCTTGTTTACTGTTCTAGACTGTGCCAATGTGAGTATCCCAGTTTAATTATTGGGCTACTTATATAATCAATATCAAACTCTCTAGTCATTTTCTTTGAGAGAATCCCATGGCAGAGAATTTTCAAGAAAGACAACTATTCTTCTATAAGAAATGACACAGAGAATGGTTTTAAAGAAACTTGAACTGAAACAAAGTAAAGTGAGCAGATCCAGGAGAGTGTCATATACAGTTACAACATTTAATGATCAAAAGTGAATGATCTAGCTATTCTCTGCAAAACAATGATCTAAAAGGACTTATAATAATGCAAAATGCTATCTGCCTCCAGAAAGTACTAATGTAATCTGCATACAGATTGAAGCATAACTTTTTTCTATTTTATTCTTGATTTTTTTCTTCTGCGTCTTCTTTTTGCAATTTGGCTAAAATGGAACTGTCTTTGTTTCCTCTTGACTTGAGTGTAAGAAGCAATTATGTAACTCAATGTATAGAGCATCAAGTTTGAAGTCAAGAAGATCTGAGTATATATCCATTTTCATATAATACTTGTGTGAACTTGGGGAAGTCACTGAACCTGTGTCTCAGTTTTCTCAATTGCAAAATGGGGGAAGTTGTTTGGGTCAAAGGAGAAAATAATTATAAAGAGGTTATCATAGTGTTTGAAGCATAGTAGGTAGTCTATAAATGCTCATTTCCCTTTTCCCTCATTACAGCTTTTCCAGACAAAATTGATCTGTATATTGGGCAGATAGTATAGAGGATTATTTCGCGGGCATAGTAAGGAATAAGAAGCTACAAAAGGCTTTTCCAACACATAGTTTATTTATAAACTCAAAAATTACCAATGATTTCTTACTTGTTCAGCTTTATCATTCACATAATGGAAGTTAGTAAATGATGAAGAAAAGCAAGGAACGGTGTGCCCTATTTGACCTCTTGGTTCAATTTAGAACAAAGACAAGGAATTAATTATTGGTAACCGATACTTAAGGAACTAATATGAACATGAACTTTATTACAGAAAACAGGCAAAAACAAAAGCACACACTATTTTGCTACACATTGGTCACATAAGAGACAGGTACTGTGGCAAAATCTTTATTAGAAGTACAGACTAAGTAAATCTTATACTTTAAAATCAGGCTTAATTCAGAACAAGAAATTAATGTCATATATGGGAAGAGACATTCCCTTTTTCTGCACTTGTTTATTTCTTCCAATAACATAGAAAGATAGTTTTCAACTTTTTAATCCTTTTGAAAGCTTTTGAGACTCACATTTGTTTTTTTACCACCATGTCTTCCTTCCCCTCTTCTCATAGTAATGAACAATCAGGTATGAGAAAAACATGTACAATCATAGATAACATATTATCATATTAATCATTCTGTGAAAGAACTAGGACTTAGGGGAAGAAAGCCTTCAATAAGAACAAAACATAAAAGGGGTTTTGGGGGCTTTGCTTTTATTTTTCCTCCTACATGTTAAGATAGTTTTTAACATTTGTCCTTTTCTGGAAGGGAGGAGACATTCCCAATCAGTTCAATATGTGATAGGGAAATTCCCTGGGTACATTTTCATTACCAGATTTGCATTGGAGGTCTTTCTAATTTAAATTCAGAAATTAGATGAGAGTCCTAATCTATCAATGGACATCCCAGAAATGGTTAACCAGCTAGGACTTCATTCAATAAAAAAACAGGATTAATTACAGATTTAACAATGTCAGAAAAAGTCAAAACAGTTGAAATATACAGACTGTCATTGCTTGTATAGTTTTGATCCTTGTGACCACCTACCCTACTTCTTCCAATATCTGAATCTTGCACACTAATATCAATCAATATATTTCAATAATTCATAATTATCACAAGATGCTAAAAGGAAAAAATAGTTCTAAACTAATAACTTTTAGAGATTTTTTTAACTCATCTTCCTCCTTTATACACAAAACATATTATAAGGTAAATATTTTACACATGGAGATGATTGAAATGAAGGAATATTGGCAGCAGAACATTTAGAACTCAGTCTTGCTTCTACCTTTAAAGGGTAAGTTTTGTGACTATCCCTGATCCAATCAAGGACATCTATTCTTTTCTGTTCTTTCATGCAAGACTCAAAGCCCTTTCTATCCTATCATTGTCTCTATAAAACGATGTTAAATGTTTCTTTTTCTTTTTAAAAAATTAATTTTTAATTTTTGCAAGGCAATGGGGTTAAGTGACTTGCCCAAGGTCACACAGCTAAGTAATTATTAAGTGTCTGAGGCTGTATTTGAACTTATGTCCTCCTGACTTGAAGGCCAGCTTTCTATCCATTGTGCCACCTAGCTGCCCCCAGTGTTTCTTTTTCTAAATGATCTTTTCCTCATTCTCCATAGATCCACCACAACTGGCCCTTCAAAACTCTAATTGTATTAATATCATCTTTCTTATTATTTATTTTTTAATCATATTTACAGTTTCAAATTATCTCCCTCCATCACCCATCATATCCATTGAGAAGATAAGAAATGTGATACCCATTTTTATATATATGAAGTCCTACAAAGTTTTTTCCACATAAGTCATATTCCAAAAATGAAGGGTCAAGAAAAATAAACGCAAAAGAATATTCTTCAATCTGTACTCTATCAGTTCTATCACTGGAGGTGAATCCTTTTTTATCAGAAGTCCTTTAGAAATGTGATGGATCATTGTATTTGTCAGAATTACTGCATTTCACAGATGATCATCTTTATAATATTGCTGTTATTGTGTACATTGTTCATTAGTTTCTATTCACTTCATTTTGCAAATAAACTTTCAGTATAGCAGAGAGCTGTTTCATTAATACTGACCTCTTCATATAAATAAATAAATAAATATATATATATATATATACACATATATATGTATATATATATGAAGTAGCTAACATCCTTCATTACACTGGCATGTTGAAACTCTCAAGTGGCCTAAGGTGGATAGATTACATAAGATCAACAATCACTCCTTTAGGGATGCCAAGCATTTGATTTTTATTGTTGCACACATTAGTCTCCAAATTAATGCTTATTAAATTTATGTTTTCTGAATGAATCACCCATTAACTAAATTCATATATTTCCCTTGTCAGAACCAGATTTGTCAAATATTTGGAAAGAGTTAAACTTTTAAATCCATGTTTGATTATCACCCCCTTTTTCTACTAAGCAGGGACTCTTTTCCACCAAAACCTCTAGAGAACAGAAGTGTTCTTGTCCTCCATTATTGAAGAAGACAAATATGAGATCATTAAGTTGGAGAGGAGTTGCAGTATGTCCAACAGTGAATGGTCAGACCAATATGAGCTCAGAATACTCTACTACAGGTTGGGTACAAATAGTCCATATGAACAGATGGAGTGGTTACTCTAAACTTACTTATGCCGTGTTTCCTTTGAATTGCTTCAGTTATGCCCTGCTCATAGAGCATACTATCCTCTCTAATTATAGCATACCATGCTAGTTTGTCCTGGGCTAGTATCTTCCTTGCTACACAAACAAGTCAAATACTGGCTTTTGGAAGTAGAGAATTTTTAAGTGATTCTGCTGTAGAAAGAGATTGGTCTCTGCCCTCTATAACTGACATTAATCCTTTTTTCCTCATATGAGCTCATTTGTGTTTTTTTCTTCTTCAGTAGCCTTTTTTCAGAAGAACTTTGATGATGGCCCTCTGGATCTGCTTGGTTTTCACACTGTAGATGACTGGGTTAAGTACAGGGGGAAGAAGGAGAAAGGCATCAGACATGATGGTGTAAACAAATGGGGGTGCCTCCTTTCCCCACCTATGAACAGCAGACAGTCCAATGAGGGGAATATAGAAGATAGCCACAGC
Source organism: Macrotis lagotis (assembly GCF_037893015.1). Classification (NCBI taxonomy): domain Eukaryota; kingdom Metazoa; phylum Chordata; class Mammalia; order Peramelemorphia; family Peramelidae; genus Macrotis; species Macrotis lagotis. Next base: position 839,554,195 of record NC_133658.1, on the reverse strand, counting down.
ACCAATATGAGCCATGCATGTGTTAAAAGTCTTATACCGCTCCTTTGGGGAAACAATGTTGAACACAGAATGAATGATAAGTGCATAGGAGAGACCAATCAAAGGAGCATCCAAACAAAATGTGAAAAGGACTCCCAAAAGTCCATAGATGCTATTGACCCTGATATCAGAACAGGAACATTTGATTACATCAGGGTGGTAGCAGTAAGAGTGAGAAAGAATGTTATCTCTACAGAATGACAAACGATTTAGAAGCAGAAGGACAGGAATCATGAACATGGTCCCTCTTCCAACAATCATCAGTCCAATCTGAAAGATTTTATTTGGAGTTAAGATGGTGTCATACCTCAGTGGGTTACAGATAGCAATGTAGCGGTCAAAGGCCATGGCCAAGAGTACTGAAGATTCAATGGCTGTTAGGAAATGTATGAAGAACATTTGACTATTGCAAGCCTTCCAACCAATTTCTAGAATATTATGACAGAGGACACCCAGAGTAGTGGGCATAGTGGAGAGGGACAGGCACATGTCAGTGGTCGACAGCATGGAAAGCAAATAGTACATGGGCTCATGAAGGCTTTGATTGGTGATGATGATGAATAGGATCATGCTATTCCCACAGATAGCAATGCCATATAGGAAGCAAAATGTAATAAAGAACCAGATATGAACAGTTTCTAGGCCTGGAATACCTGCTAGTATAAATGTTATGGATATGATTGTGGTATTTGGTGAAAGTGGCATGATGAGCTAAGGAGTGATCATTCAAATTGAAAAGTTCTCAACCTGCAATAGGAAAGAGGAGCATAGAAGTATAGGGATACTGATGGCAAAAATTGATGATCACATTAATGACAATACTAAGCCAAAAATTTCTTTCTTTTCCTTGATATTGAGTTTCATCTTATACACCAATACTATTGATAGTTAGTAGGAATAGAAGATAAGTTTATTAATTAATAATAATAATGTATATTAGATACATCTGTTATGGTTTTAGTGGTAATTTTCATGAAAAAAAGATGCAGAAAATGGAAATGATTGAACATTCTGGAGATTAGGTCATATACAGGAGAGTTAAAAAAAAACTAAAAGAATTTTAAGATGAGAAATAAAATATTTGAAGGGGTGAGATGAACTAGCTATTTTCAGACATTTAAGGGCTTATATTTCATCACAGAGAAATATTTATTCTACTTAATTCCAGAAGGAAGTATAAGATGCAGCATAAGTAATTAGCCAGGAGGACTTCTATCCCATAATTACATTTTACGTTCCTTTTTGTGATGGCTCCCTAAAAATTATTGTTGTTATTCATGTTCTAAAATACTAGACATGGATTACTATTCTTTTTTTTCTAAACTTATGATTTCCTTATAGACCACCCCAAATGTGGAAATTCAGTGAACCACTTATTTGCTAACGTATATATATATATATTTATGCATTGTCTGGGGCATTGAAAGATCTAGTGACACTCTCTAAGCCAACTTGTATCCAAGACAGGACTAGAACCAGGTCTTCCTGATTCAAAGGGCAAATTTCTATCCATTAAAACACAATGCCTTTCTGTTATTCTTAATTTTATTTTATGTAATAATTTAATATTGTATCTGACTTTGGGAAGCACTTTTATAAGGGAAATCATCAGATTAGATAATTTATGGAGGAGGGTAGCCAGAATTGCCTGAGGTTAAGAAGTTATAATATATAATAAATAATTGTGAATGAATAGGTTTTGCAATCTAAGAATGAGAAAATAGAGTCTCAAAATTAGTGTTCAGATATCTAAAATTATATCAGATGACAAAAAAATGATTTGTGGGATTGAGTAATAATCATTCAGTAATAACTGAATTATTTTCAGTTAAAAGTTAAAAAAAGAATCAAACAATGATGTGCCCAACATGAACTTCTAGACTGACTTTCAGTCAGTTGAAGTTATAGCTCAGTAGATGATAATCCAGAGAAATAATAAAAATGGCAATAATAATGAAATATTATACTTTAAACTTGATCAGAAGTTTAATGAATAACTATCCTGTTATTTTCTTTCAACGTTTAGATATCACACTTATAGTAATATGTGTCTTACTCAGATGTCAGATCCCCAAATATTTAGTATCCTGAACATAAATGGAAAGAAAAAAATAGAATACAAAAATCTCTAGGCCTCAAAAGTGAATGATAAAAAAACAAACAAAATGTAATAAACATGCTCATTATGACTCTCAAACTTCAATAATAAAAATCAATGCAGGTCCTTGTTCGGGGTTAATTTTACTTTTATTGTATATCAAATTTAATTACCTTTCTTCAAAATTACCAAAATCTCAAAAGTTCAAAAGCAGAAAATTAAAAGGTAGAAAACATGTGGGGGGTTTGAAAGAGAGAGGTTTATCTCATGATAAACATGAAAAATGACAACTAGCAACCCAATAATCAGAACTAATAATAAAATTAAGGAAATTACATATGTATTTTTAAAAAATGATATTTAGGAAAAGAGTGAATATAAAGAAAATAAGGACTACACACAAATGTAACAGCTGAAAACCAGATAGTCAGATTACTATAAATTAACTGACTATTCTGCTTATCATATTCCCTGTGAAAGGAGAGGAGGGAAGAAGAAAGAGAGGAAGGAAGAGAGGAATAAAAGAAAGAAAGAAAGGAAGGAAGGAAGGAAAAAGGGAGGGAAGGAAGGAGGGAGGGAGGGAGGAAGGGAAGAAAAGAAAGGAAGGAAAAAAGGAAGAAAAAAGAAAGACAGAAGGAAAGGAGGAAGAGTGGAAAAGAAGGAAGAAGGAGAGAAAGGGGGAATAAAGGAATATCTGAGGGAAGAAGGGAAAGAAGGAAGGGATAAAGTATATTTTACAAGCAAGTAAATAGATCTATAAGTAAGCTTAATACTATCTCACAAAATGAAGTTCAAGCCCTTCATCTTCCTGAAAAGTACAGGTTTGAAGAGATTAAGTGCATTCTACAAGATGATTTGTGGCGCATGAAAGAAAAAAAAAGTAAAAAAAGTTCAATTAAATTAAGTCCCATGGAAGTCTTGACTTATTGAATACTAACAGTATGTCACAGTCTCAGATTAAATTAAGTCAGGTAAAGGAAATTGCTGCCATCCTGAATAAAGTCAAAACTTTCACTATTTGATCCCACAATATTTTGATTTTTCTACTGCTGACATTATCAACTCTGGAGATTCAGGAATCTATCAGAGGTCATTCTAAGATTGCTCTGACTGAAAATAGCAATCGCTCTCTCAGATTAAAAATGGGGATGAATCTTATTGAATTTATTCCAATCAACACTTTAAATTGTAAGCATTTATTAAATGATTTCTATATCCTAAGCACTATGGTAAGCCCTGACAAATTCTATAACAAAAGAGTACCTGTCAACATCAGAAAGAAAGAAAGAAATGAAAACACACATAATTTGTCATAGTAGATAGCACTAATTTTAGATACAGAGTCAAAGATTTATTTAAATCCTTCAGACATCATATACATATATATATGTGTATATATATATATATATATATATATATATATATATATATATATATATATATCATGGGATTTGGTTCAGAAAACTTCAGGACTCAATATCTCAAATTCTCTCTAAATTATAGCAAGTAAATGACCTACCTCAAAGGATTATTGGAAGAAGAAAAGGAAAAATTATTAAAATTGCTTGAATTAAAAAATTCACACAGAAGAGAGTAATTGAAAGTAACTCTCAACATGGGAAACTTTATCTTGAGGCTCACTAATGTCCTTGTCAAATGAACTTCTGGGGAGTGAAGTTGAGGTAGCAGATAGGTGGTAAAAAAAATCTAAGTTTGCTTTTTAGACATCATTTTATGAAGTACAATCTTCCCTATTACCTGTGCATATCCCTTGACAGCATATCCCTTGAGTCAGCATGTTCTCAGCAATGTGTCCTAGGGAAAAGACATTAAAGATATACCAATGAGAAAAATTCCTTTAGGAATGGTATTAATTCTTAATTGATGAAGGAATCTGAAAAGGCACACCAAAGATTACCAAATTTTCAAATAACACGATCAAGTTAAATATGGCTTTTTGAAATAACCAAGCTCATTAAATTGTGTAAAGTTACAAAAACAGGGTCTTATTAAGAGTAGTTTCCTTGGAATGAAATATGAAAGCCTTAATGTGGGACCTTCATATCTATTTCCTTTAACATTCCAGAAGTCTTTGTTTCCTCATTTATGATTTTTGAATATATTCTGGAGAATTGAAACTTTTAGTAACTAATATCTGAGCAAATCAAAACTTGTTAAGATCACTGAAGGATAGATTCATGCTAGAAAGAATGCTCACCAGAGGAAGAAGAATATCAACATAAAAGAGAAAAGGAGAGAAGAGTAGAAACATTAGTTTTAAAGGAATATAGAATGGGGAGAGACATGCTGCTTATTGAACATGGAGACTTCAGCTATGGGTGCAAAACCAAGCATGAACTGCTACATTGAATGAAGAAAAATCCCTAAAGTATCAAATAAATTCAGAGGTCAAACTTCAACTGAAGTCATTATGGGGTAGGAAAGATCAGAGTTCAAAGGAATTCAGTAAAATGGCTCAGGCATCAAGAGAGACAAGATTTAAAGTTGATATCCTTTTGAATTCCTGGTACTAAGCAAAGATATCCATCCCTGAAGGTTCTATGAATATCACATGACTCTTGAGATAGACATAATTAAACTCAATACTACTTAATTGTTGTACTATATTGCTAAGACAGACTCTGGTGAACCCTTATCCTGAAAAGGAAGTAGCCTTTATACTCTTAAATGTCTGTCCCCAAAATTTATTGCTCCCATGGGAATTAAGTGTGGGGAAAAAGGACTTGGTTAATTTAGGAAGATATCCTCAATCCACAAGGGATGAGTGCCAATAAATCACATAGTCCCTGAGTAAAAGAGGTCATCTAGTTCAACACTTACCTAATTTAGACTACCCTTTGACAGAAAATCAACTATGTTGATTGGTAAGCTCCAGAATTTAAGAATCATATCAATAAATTAATGTGTGTTGAAAGAAGTTCAATCAGTATAGTGAAGGATTTGCCTGAAGACTATGACATATGGGTGTGTGTTGAAGTAATTTGTCATGTTTATCCTGGAAAGAACATGATATTTAGTTTCCTCATACTTTAAGGACATAATGTAAAATGATTATATTCAATGGGTTTTGGTCCACAGTACAGAAATGGAGGCAATAGATGCAAGTAACAAAGAGCCAAATTTAGACTGGACTGTTAGGAATGGGGAAGAAACTTTTCAAAAGAACTGGGTAAAAGTGAAATGGCCTACCTTGAGAGAGCACATGCTCCTTATCCTTGGAAATCTTTACAGAGAGGTTAGACAGTCATTTGCTACTTAGGCACTAGAGGAAAGTCCTTTGGTGTCTATAGTTTGAATTAGGAAAACAAATGAAGTTTTATCCAATTCTGAACTCACTTGATTATTTTTTTGAAAGACTCTCTACTGAAGAGAAACACAACTCATTGAATCAGCCAATTTTAATTTTAGATAGCTCTCTTTTTAGATAGAGGAAGGTTTCTGATCTTCATTGTATCTCTAGCTAGTCAGACAAAAATAAGAATTTATTAAATATTTACTCTGTGCCTGTTACTGTACTAATCACTGAAAAAAGAGAAAAAAATTAAGGTCTTTATTTTTTAGGAACTCACATTCTAATGCTTAACCCCAATTAAGAAGTTTTGAAAAAATCAGTTAAATTACAATAAATTATATGTACTTTTTAAATTAATAGCATTACTTCCTGTTTTTTCAACTTTATGGTTTATTTAATTTCATATCATTACAATAGTCTAATTGTAAATGTAAACATTAAACAGAACTACCTTAGAAATATAGAGAAACCTCTAGAGAAATGAAATGAGAGGGGAAAAAATATATTTCAGTCTCTGTTCAGATTCTATCAGCTCTCAGATGAGTTGCCTTCTTTATCATAAATACATAAGAAAAGTTGTTTCAGGAGCAGCTAGGTGGCGCAGTGAATAAAGCACCAGCCTTGGAGTCAGGAGTATGTGGATTTAAATCTGACCTCAGAAAATTGATAATTACCTAGCTGTGTGGCCTTGGGCAAGCCACTTAACCCCATTGCCTTGAAAAATCTAAAAAAAATAAAAAGTTGCTTCCATGTTTCCCACAGTTGCTTTTGCTAGCTGTATTTCCCTCTATTCTATTCCTCCCCACTTCTATTTATTCTATTCTCTCTCGCCTTTCATCCTGTCCCTCTCCAGAAGTGTGTTGTATCTGACTACCCTCTCCCATGATCTTCCCTCTTTTCTATCACCTACTTCTCCCCTCCTATCCTTCATCTCCCCACCTCCCTTAACCCATCCCTCTCCTCTCATTTTACTCCACGGTAAAATAGATTTCTATATCTTATTGTGTATATATGTTATTTCTTCACTGAGTCATTTCTTGATGAGAATGAAGGCTCACTAATTCCTCCTTGCCTTCCCCACCTCCACTCCATAGTAAAAGGTTTTTCTTGACTCTTTTATATAAAATAACTTAGCCCATTCTACCTTTCCTTTCCCTTTCTCCCAGGACTTTCCTTTATCATTCATTGACTCCCTCTTTATGATATATTATACTATTATATTCAACTCCCTCCTGCTCCTTATATATGTTCCTTCTAACTGTTCTTATAAATGAGAAGATTAGTATGAGTGTTCAGTATCTTCTTCCCATGCAGGAATACCCACAGATCAACATAATTAAGTTCCTCCTTCCCATTAGTCTTTCCATCCACCCTCTCTATTCTTCACCTGAGTCATATACTTGGAGATCAAATTTTCTGTTCAGGTCTGGTCATTTCAACAGGAAAGACTGAAAGTCCCCTATTTCTCTGTGAGTCTATTTTTTCCCCTGAAAGAGGATGTTCAGTTTTGCTGGGTAGTTCTTTCTTGGTTGTAATCCAAGCTCTTTTGCCTTCCAGAATATCATATTCCAAGACATAAGAGGTCTTAAAGTAGATGCTGCCATCCTGTGTAATCCTAACTGTAGCACCACAGTAGTCAAATTGTTTCTTTCTGGATGCTTATAATATTTTTTCTTTGATTTGGGAGTTCTGGAATTTGGCTATAATATTCCTGGGAGATTTTGGGGGGGGAACTCTTTCAGGGGGTGATTGGTGAATTCCCCCAATTTCTATTTTACCCTCTACTTCAAGGATCACAGGGCAATTTTGCTGGATTCTTTCTTGAAAAAATGAAGTCCAGGCTCTTTTCCTGGTCATGACATTTTTGGTAGCCCAATAAGTTTTAAATTATCTCTCCTGGATCTGGTTTCCAATGAAACATTTCACATTTTCTTCTAATTTTTCATTCTTTTCTGTTTGTTTTATTGTTTCTTGATTTTCTTGCAAAGTCATCAGCTTCCTTTAGCTCCGTTCTACATATGAAGGAGTTATTATCCTTGGAGAGATTTTTGTAACCTCCTTTTCAAACTGGCTAATTCTGTTTGTCAAGGCATTCTCCTCATTTGACTTCTGTGTTGCTTTTTCCATTTGATCTAAACAGATTTTTAACAAGTTATTTTCTTCAGAAGTTTTTTTTGTATTTACTTCACCAAGCTGCTGACTTGGTTTTCATGATATACCTGCATTCTTCTCACTTCTCTTCCCAATTTTTCCTCTTCCTCCCTTACTTGTTTTTCAAAGTTTTTTAAAGCTCTTCCATAGCCTGATCCCATTTCCTATTTCTCTTGGAAGCTTTGGATACAGAAATTTCAACTCTGTCATCTTCTGAGTATTTATTTAGATCCTCCATGGGATCAAAGTAATTTTCTATGGTCAGATTTTTATGTTTCTATTGTTTTCTTATTTCCTCAGCCTGGGACCAATTTACCACATTTCCAAAGCTTTTTTTTTTTGAGGGGGTGGGGGTTGTGATACCCACCCCAGACTTCAATTCTTTCAAAGTCTTATAAGAGGTTCTGACAGCTCTCTTGGTCTGTGCTCTGGTCTGTGGATGTTCACAAGCACTCCCCTGCCTGGTAGCTATGAGGAGGGTCCCTGTTCCTCTATGGTAGAAGAGGCCCTAGAATGCAATCTGTATCTGCAAGTGGGCAAACAGCAGTGTCCTGCCCCAGGAATAATAGAGAGATGTCTGCAGTCTCTCTCCACCTCCTTTAATGTCTGTGGGCTGAGAGCTCTGGAAGCAGCTGCTGGGTGGCTCCACAGGCTCTTGCTGCAGGGCTACTCCTAGACCACATTGGCTCAGGCTTTGTGTTCACTCTGGTGTAAAAGAGTTCTCTCAGCGCCCCTTCAAGTCATCCAAGGTATTCTGTGGGCAGCTCAAAATCACCCCCTTTGTTATGGATACATGTGCCCCCAGGTATCTAATGCCCATGGTCTGCTCCTGGAAGACTGGAATTGGTTTGCTCAGGTGCAGCATGGCTGGAGACCTGGCTATGCTGCAGTTGTGACCTGGCTGTGTTGCAGCTGTTTTCAACCCCTGGTCCTCGAGAAATAGACTTTTCCCAAAGATCTTCTAAGTTGTCTTGGACTGGGAAATTGTATCACTCTGTCTTTCTTGGGGTTCTGCCCCTCTAAACCTTGGATAGAATCATAATTTGATGACTTTTGGAGCTTTTGGAGAGGAGTTTCTGGTCATTACTGCCCTCATGCCACCATCTTGGCTCCACCTCACCAATAATATTACATTCAAAAAATTTTAAAAGGAATCATGCTAATGGTTCATGAGAACCATGAGAATGAGATAAACAATTCTTGAATTCCTGGATGAAGCTTGGTTTTGAGAATTATGAAGGTAACTCAGAGTAGACTCTTGTTTGTAAGCTTCTTTACACAATGAAATGAATATTTAATTATTTTACTCATTTCTCCTTCCTTTTATTTACTTGAGTAAAACTGTTTCTCTTTTATCTTGGTTTTTATTGGACTAAAAAATGTATTACTATCAACAGCATTTATTCTGGAAAAGTGGAATTTCAAAAGAAACAGGAGGAGGTTTGGGCAGCTACTATAAGAAATGTGAAAATGCCAATGTGCTTCTGGAATTGCCAGTATATTCAGATGGACAACCACTCCGAAGAAGATGAGTTTAATGTTTCCTCTAGAGTATTCATTATTGAACTTCCCTGAAAGGAGAAACAGACATAACCTGCTGCAGATTTTGAGAACAATTTTCTTTAATACTTCTTCACTCAATGACCATGAATATGGAATTAACCCCACTCAAAGAAGATATATATTTGATAATGCACTGAACAGATAACAGAAAGTCTGCAGAATCCCAGAATTTCAGTTTGGGATGAAACTTCAATGACTATCCAGTCTAATCTCACATCTGAATGGTCACTGCCACTCTTAAATTCTCAAAAAAGAGTCATTCAGTCTTTTCATGAAAAAGTTCCAATGAAGATAGAGAAGAGAGCACTATGTTCCAAATGGGCCCATTCCACTTTCATATATAATTAGCCATTAAAGGTGTTTTTCTTCACATTATACTAAAACTTATCTCTTTGTTCATTTCAGCCATAATTACTGATTTATTCTTTTTGTGGTCAGGCAGGCACATCTAATCATACTATAAAGTTTGAAGATACCAAAAAATGTATTTCCTATAGCCCAGTAATTTTACAAATGAAGAAATAGAAATCCAAAGAAGCTCTACTAAGATCACAGCATTTATCCAGGGTGCAGATGGTATTTGAACTTAGTCCACTTACACCAAGTCCAAAGTTACATCAAACATACCAGACTGCTTTACTAAATCATCTTCTATATCATAGTCCTTCAGATAACAAGGATGGCTTTCATGACACCTGTCAATGATCTGTTTCCTTCTCTATTTTCATATTCTTCAACTCTTTCTTGCATATCATTAACTCAAGGTACTTAATACATCCTGTTATCTTTTCTGAGCTTTCTTTAGCTTATCAAAGTCCTTTCTAAAATATGAAAGTAAAAAAAATCAATTTAGTATTGCAGAAGTATTCTGATTGAGATAGACATGAATCACTTAAAATTCCTTTTTGGAACAGAAAAAATATTGATTCCATGCAATTTTATCACTCTTTATAGTTCACAGTGCATTTCACACATGTTTACAGATTTAATTCTTACAATAACCATGAGAGGAACATGTCACTCCCAGTTCATAAAGAAACTGAATCTTAAATAAGTTAATGAATTTCCCAGGGTCATACATAGTTAAATAGCTAAAGCAGAATTTGGGTTTAACTCTTCTAGACTCCAAGTTCAAAAATATATACATTGTGCCACTATATTGTTTCTTCAAAATGTGATTACTGTTTGAATGTGGACTCATTTATGACTCTCATGGTTTATTTATTATTGTTGTTATAATTGTGGAGTTTGTGTGGTTGCAGAGTGGAAAAAAGGAATATGGACTATATAGATAAAATCAGGACCTCTTCCATGGATTAAAAGTTTGGTTTCAAATCTTATTTTTCTATAAATTTATATTTAATTAAAAATTAAAAAGTTAACTTGAATATGATCATTTTCATCTGTGAGACAATTAGCCCTATCCCTAACCGAAGACGCTAGACTGATCCTCTCATATTCTCTAGCTAAATGGCCTTTAAGTATCCTCATCAACTCTCATTCCTAGGTATGTATGTGAATATATATATATATATATATATATATATATATATATATGTATATATATATATGCTTTTCTTCTTCCCATCCCACTTTTCCCCATAGATGAAGACTGTGAGAAGTTATAGGATACTGTCTGATATTTAGAGAAAATAAACAGTGTGAGAAAAGTAGTTCCATCCCTTAGAACTTCTATCATTTTGGCAAAATCATTTTATCTTGCTAGATTTTCCCATTTCATTACATGAAGATTCTAAATAAGATAATTTATTAGAAACCTTCTGTCCATAAATCTGAAACTTCCAGGAGGAGGTTTTGTTGATCTAAAGTCCTAGCATAGGGCAAGAATCAAAGATTCTAAGAATTAGAGATGTCCAAATTAATTACTTCTGTATAGAATGATCTGCTTCAGAAAGTGGTACCTCCCACCTCTCTCCTTCCTATTAAAAGTCTTCAGACAGGCTACATACCTGTTTAATCCATATTTCATAGAAGAAATTCCTCTTCATGTATAAATTGGATATATAGCCTCTGAATTTCTCTTTAAATGAGAGATAGGTTCTTTAAAGTGGATCAACAGGCTACTCCTTTTTTAATTTATTTTTATTAAAGATATTATTTGAGTTTTACAGTTTTCCCCCCAATCTTGCCCCCCCCATGGAAAGCACTCTGTCAGTCTTTACTTTGTTTCCATGTTGTACCTTGATCCAAACTGGGTGTGATGAAAGAGAAATCATCTCCTTAAAGAAGAGAAGAAAAGTCTGAGAGGTAATAAGACCAGACAATAAGATATCTATTTTTTTCTAAATTAAAGGGAATAGTCCTTGAACTTTGTTCAAACTCCACAGCTCCTTATTTGGATACAGATGACACTCTGCTTTGCAGACAGCCCAAAATTGTTCCCGACTGTTGCACTGATGGAATGAGCAAGTCCTTCAAGGTTGGACATCACTCTCAGGTTGCTGTTAGTGTGTGCAGTGTTTTTCTGGTTCTGCTCATCTCACTCATTATCAGTTCATGCAAATACCTCCAGGCTTCCCTGAAATCCCGTCCCTTCTGCTTTCTAATAGAAGAATAGTGTTCCATGACATATATATATACATACCACAATTTGCTAAGCCATTCCCCAATTGAAGGACATTTACTTGATTTCCAATTCATTGCCATCACAAACAGGGTTGCAATAAATACTTTTGTACAAGTAATGTTTTTACCCTTTTTCATCATCTCTTCAGGGTATAGACCCAGTAGGGGTATTGCTGGGTCAAAGGCTATGCACATTTTTGTTGCCCTTTGGGCATAATTCCAAATAGCTCTCCAGAAGGGTTGGATGAGTTCACAGATCCACCACCAGTGTAGTAGTGTCCCAGATTTCCCACAACCCTTCCAACAATGAGCATTATCCTTCCTGGTCATATTGGCCAATCTGAGAGGAGTGAGGTAGTAGCTCAGAGAAGCTTTAATTTCCATTTCTCTTATAATTAATCATTTAGAGCATTTTTTCATATAGCTATGGAATATTTTGATCTCCTCATCTGTAAATTTCCTTTGCATATCCTTTAACCATGTGTCAATTGGGGAATGGCTTTTTGTCTTAAAAATATGACTCAGTTCTCTGTATATTTTAGAAATGAGTCCTTTGTCAGAATCATTAGTTGTAAAGATTGTTTCCCAATTTACTACATTTCTTTTGATATTGATTACATTGGTTTTATCTGTGCAAAAGCTTTTTAATTTAATATAATCGAAATCATCTAATTGGTTTTTGGTGATGTTCTCCAACTCTTCCTTAGTCATAAACTGCTCCCCTTTCCATAGATCTTACAGGTAGACTAGTCCTTGATCTTCTAATTTGCTTATAGTATTGTTTTTTATGTCTATGTCCTGTAACTATTTGGATCTTATCTTGGTAAAGGGTGTGAGGTGCTGGTCTAATCTAAGTTTCTTCCATACTAACTTCCAATTATCCCAGCAATTTTTCTCAAAGAGGGAGTTTTTATCCCAATGGCCAGACTCTTTGGGTTTATGAAACAGCAGATAACTATAATCATCTCCTGCTTTTACACCTAGTGTATTCCACTGGTCCACCACTCTATTTCTTAGCCAATACCAAACAGTTTTGATGACTGATGCTAATTTTAGATCAGGTAGGGCTAAGCCACCTTCTTTTGCACTTTTTTTTCATTAAGCTCCTGGCAATTCTTGACTTTTTATTTCTCCATATGAATTTTCTTACAATTTTTTCTAACTTGTTAAAGTAATTTTTTCTAATTTTGATTGGTAGGGCACTAAACAGATAGTTTAGTTTTGGTAGAATTGTCATTTTTATTATATTAGCTCTACCTATCCATGAGCAGTTGATATTTGCCCAGTTATTTTAATCTGATTTAATTTGTGTGAGAAGTATTTTATAATTGTTTTCAAAAAGATTCTGAGTCTGTCTTGGCAAATAGACTCCCAAATATTTTATATTATCTGAGGTTACTTTGAATGGGATTTCTCTTTCTAGCTCTTCCTGCTGTTTCTTGCTAGACATATATAGAAAAGTTGAGGATTTATGAGGGTCTATTTTATGACCTGAAACTTTTTCCAGTAGCTTTTTAGATGATTTCTTGGAATTCTCTAGGTAGACCATCATGTCATCTGCAAAGAGTGAGAGTTTTGTCTCTTCCTTCCCAATTCTAATTCCTTCAATTTCTTTTGCTTCTCTAATTGCTGATGCTAACATTTCTAATACAATATTGAATGGTAATGGTGATAATGGACACCCTTGTTTCACCCCTGATCTTATTGGGAATGCCTCTAGCCTCTCCCAATTGAATGTAAGGCTTGTTGATGGCTTCAAATAAGATGTTGCTAATTATTTTAAGGAACAGTCCATTTATTCCTACACTCTCTAATGTTTTTAATAGGAATGGATGCTGTATTTTGTCAAAAGCTTTTTCAGCATCTATTGATATGATCGTATGATTTCTGATAGGTTTGTTGTTGATATAATTGAGTATACTAACAGTTTTCCTAATATTGAACCATCCCTGCATTCCTGGAATAAATCCTATTTGATCATAATGTATTATCCTAGTGATGACTTGTTGTAATCTTTTTGCTAAGATTTTATTTAGGATTTTTGCATCTATATGCATCAGGGAAATAGGTCTAAAATTTTCTTTCTCTGTTTTATCTCTTCCTGGTGTAGGTAACAATACCGTAATGGTTTCATAGAAAGAGTTAGGCAGAGTTCCATGTTTCCCTATTTTTCCAAAGAGTTTATATAGGATTGGAAGAAATTATTCCTTAAATGTTTGGTAGAATTCACTTGTGAATCCATCAGGTCCTGGAGATTTTTTTTTCAGGGAGTTCAATAATGGCTTGTTGAATTTCTTTTTCTGAGATAGGGTTGTTTAGGTATTTAGTCTCTTCTTCATTTAACCTGGGGAACATATATTTTTGTAAATATTCATCCATTTCACTTAGATTATCAAATTTATTGGCATAGAGTTGGGCAAAATAATTTTGAACTATTACTTTAATTTCCTCCTCATTGGTGGTGAGTTCACCTTTTTCATTTATGATACTAGCAATTTGGTTTTCTTCTTTCTTTTAATCAAATTGACCAAAGGTTTATCAGTTTTATTGGTTTTTCATAATACCAACTTTTGGTTTCATTTATTAATTCAGTAGTTTTTTTGCTTTTGATTTTATTAATTTCTCCTTTAATTTTTAGAATTTCTAATTTGGTATGTAATTGGGGATTTTTGATTTGTTCCTTCTCTAATTTTTTTAGTTGAATGTTTAGTTCATTGATTTCCTCTTTAACCAATTTATTCATGTAAGCATTTAGAGCTATATCTCCTGAGAGTCGCTTTGAATGAATCCCATAGGTTTGGTATGTTGTTTCATTATTATCATTATCTAGGATAAAATGGTTAATTCTTTCTATAATTTGTTTTTTGTTCCACTCATTTTTTTTAAAATGAGGTTATTCAGTTTCCAATTTGTTCTGGGTCTCTATCTCCTTGGCCCCATATTGCATAGGAATTTTATTGCATTGTGATCTGAAAAAGATTTATTCACTTTTTCTGCCTTTCTGCAGTTGATCATTAGGATTTATGTCCTAGTACATGGTCAATTTTTGTATAAGTTCCATGTACTGCAGAGAAAAAGGTATCTTCCTTTCTATTCCCATTCAGTTTCCTCCATAAGTCTACCATATCTAATTTTTCTAACAATCTACATACCTCCTTAACTTCTTTCTTGTTTATTTTATGATTCGATTTATCTAGATCTGATAGTGGGAGGTTGAGGGCTCCCACTAGTAGAGTTTTGCTGTCTATGTCTTCCTGTACTTCTTTCAGCTTCTCTTCTAAGAATTTGGGTGCTGTCCCACTGGGTGCATATATATTCAATATTGAAATGACTTTATTGTCTATGGTACCTTTTAGGAGGATAAAGTTTCCTTCCTTATCTCTTTTAATGCTATCTACTTTTGCTGCTGCTTTGTCTGAGATAAGGATTGCTACCCCTGCTTTTTTTTTTTTTACTTCAGCTGAAGCAAAATATATTTTGCTCCAACTTTTTACTTTTACTCTATATGTATCTCTCTGCTTCAGATGAGTTTCTTGTAAGCAGCATACTGTAGGATTCTGGTTTTTAATCCACTCTGCTATTTGCTTATGTTTTAAGGGAGAGTTCATCCCATTCACATTCAAGGTTATGATTACTAATTTTTTATTGCCCTCCATGCTATCTTCCCTCTGTTTGTATTTTCCCCCTTTTCCCCCTTATCCATATTCCCCAGTATTTTGTTTCTGAATACCACCCCCCTTCAGTATGTTTGCCCTCCTATATCACACCTTCCCCTTTCTTTCTCCTTTCCCTTTTCCCCTTTTCCCTTCCCTTCCTTTTATTTCCCCCCCCCTTTTCCCACCACTCTCCTTCCTTTTCTCTGTCCCCCTCCCCTTTTCCCTTTTAATACTTGAAAGGTTAGGTGTTTTATAAGTTAACTGAGTATGTGTAGGTTGACTTTAAGCCAAGTCTGATGAGAAGAAGATTCAGGTGTTTCTCCTCTGCTCCCTTCTTCCCCTTTATTACCATAGGTTTTCTGTACCTCTTAGTGTAATGAGATTTACCCCATTCAAACCTCTCCCTCCTCCAGTCTCTTTCCTGTCCTCCTTTTTAAAGAGTTAGTGTTTTTTTACATTGTTCTATCTAAGTCATAGAAAATTCTGAGTGTCTGTCCCTTCTAGTTCAGTATATTCTATCGAATAGAGTCAAAATTCCTGAGAGTTATTAGAGTCTTTCTCCCAAGTGGGGTTAAAGCCAGTTACATCCCATTAGATAGCAGTCTCATGGATAGGTCAGGAATGTCCATCATTTCTGGCTAGGTGTATTCTTCTCTGTTAGAGTTACAATTCTCAAGATTTATGAGAATCTCCCCCCACCCCTCATGCTGGGATATAGCCAGTTTCAACTTACTGGATTGCATTTTTTTTCCTTTTACCACCCCCCTTTTTTTTATCCTTTTTCATGTGTGTCTTGAACCACCTGTTTGATGTCCAAATTTTCTGTTTAGGTCTGGTTTTTTCATCAGAAAATTTTGAAGTTCTTCCATTTCATTAAATGCCCATATTTTTCCCTAGAAGAGAAGGTTCAGCTTTGCAGGAAAATAGATTCTTGGCTGCATTCCAAGCTCCCTTGCTCTTCGAAATATCTTGTTCCAGGCCCTTTGATCCCTTAATGTTGATGCAGCCAGGTCCTGCATGATCCTTACTGTGGCTCCTTGATATTTAAATTTTGTTTCTTTCTGGCTGCTTGCAGGATTTTCTCTTTTATCTGATAGCTCTGGAGTTTGGCCACAACATTCCTTGGCGTTTTCATTTTAGTATCTTTTTCTGGTGGGGATCAATGTACTCTTTCAATAACTACTTTGCCCTCCAATTCCATGATATCAGGGCAGTTTTCCATCACTAGATCCTGTAATATTAAGTCCAGGCTTTTTTTCTCTTCAATGTTTTCAGGAAGTCCTATAATTTTCAGCTTGCCCCTCCACGATCTATTCTCCAGGTCAGTGCTTTGGGTGATGAGGTATTTTACATTTGCTTCTATTTTTTCTATTTTTTGATTTTGTTTAGGTGACTCTTGCTGTCTCATGGAGTCATTAGTTTTTGTAGACTCCTTTTCCAATTGGTCAATTCTACTTCTGAAAGAGCTTTCCATTTGACCAATTGAGGTTTTGAGAGAATTAATTTCCTGTTGCATTTGCTCATTTGAGGTTCTGAGAGAATTATTCTCATTTTGTATTGGTCCAATTGATGATCTGAGAGATTTATTCTCATTTTGTAATTGTCCAATTGATGATCTGAGAGATTTATTCTCCTTTTGTATTTATCCAATTGTACTTCCTAAGGTTTTGTTTTCTTGTTGCAAGGTATTGTCTCTCCCAAATTTTTAAGCTCCTTCCTTATTTCTTCAAGGAAGTCTTTCTGTGCTGGAGACCAGATTGTATTCTCTTCAGAGATTCCAGGTCTTTCTGAGTTAGGGTCTTTTCCTTCCAGGAATTTTTTTATGGATCCACCTTTCCACTGACCCATCTTCATTTTGCTAAGACCTCGAGTGGGGGGAGGCTGGTTCACCAGGGCTTGGGGTCGTTAAAGGCTTTACTCACTGAGTGCAGTTTCTCTGGATGGCCAGTAGGAGGTGCTGGTTGCCCTCTCTGGAGCATCTGTGACCTTGGTTGAGGCCTTCTCCTTTTGCTGAAGGAAGGAGTTGGAGCTATTGAATTCTTTTGCCTTCAATCAATGGTGGGCTTTGCCCTGGCCTAAGGTCATTCCTCAGCTGGGCTGGTTCTTCTGCTCACACACCTGGGCCTGAGGCAGAAGTAGTTTGCATTTGTTTGTTTAGGAAGAGGCCTCAGCCCCAATGGAGGCCTGTACTCAGAGTTCCTCAGACCCGAGGAGCCCAGGGATGGTGTCCACAGCAATCCTGCACCAGAACTCTCCCCCCAACCCTGTCCCCAAGCTCCAGTGGGACAGCACCAACACCAGTGCCTCTGCTCCTAGTTGACTCAAGCCCCTGTCGTCTAGTCCCACTGCTGATCCAGGAGGTCTGGCTGTCAGGCCCTCAGACTCCTGGCTCCAATTCAGCTGTTAATCTGGCTGATCCAGGGCTGATCCTCCTTCTGAGCCCAGACTAACCTGCCCAAATTCAGCCAAAGCTGCTACAGAAGACAAATCCTGAGGTAGATGTTCTTTCTCCTGGCTTTTCTTTCTGGGTTTTGTGGGTCAGATTTCTTTTAAGAGGTTTGTTCCATGTGATAGATAGGGAAGAGATCAGGAGACTTTAGAACTGTGCCTGTCTTCTCTCCACCACCTTGGCTGGAAGTCAGGCTACTCCTTTCTATGTTCCATGTGCTATATTATGTGAATATAATAATACAACAAATAATGACATAACATTTACTGTATTACTTCCCAAACATAGTGTAGATTCTGAAAGTGGATACAAAATTTAGATAAGTAACTGATCTTATCCTCATAGAAATTATTTCATAAGAAGCTATGCTATTGGAACAAATGTCTATTACAGATTACACAATTAGATCAATATACATAAACAAATTGCTAAGAAAGCCTATTTGAAGAGATTATTATTAGCCAGAGAGTGAAAATATCTTCTTAGAAGATGAAGCATATGAGAAGCGTCTCCAGACCAAGTTTGTGACTTTATTCAGTATCTTGAGTTCCTTGGTCTTAAGAAATCATAGATCAGTAAAAAAACAAGGGATTCTACAGTAACCTTGAACATCTTCCAGATTAGGCTCATAAAAAATTGTTTTAGATAGATTGATTTATTGATATGAATATAGTTATTGAGTTATAATGATATCAAGCTAGATACACATAACATACATATAAATATGTGTGAATAATTGTCCATTAATATCCTTTTTGCATATCCCCTCTTTTTCAGATTCTTCAGTGAATTTCAGTCACTGCCCATTGCAGAATTGGTGCAGTGTTTGACTAGTGAATTCCATCTTCATATTCTATGTGAGTAGACACTGAAATTTCCCATTGAAATTTCACGATTGCATATAGAATGGCACCTTAAATATCATATAGTATGTGAAATCATGGAATATCAACCTGAAATGAATTTTTTTTATAAAAAGACAGATTTTTGAGAGGTGTCTTTTTGAATTTCACCTCTTATATCATTCTCAACAGAAATATTATTGTTTTACCAATTCATTCTAATTTTAAAATACTAATTTAATACAGTCTAAATTACTCATTAATTCAACTATAAGCTATTATACTCACCACCAAAACAAAGAAGAGCTGTTTAAGCATTGGAAACAAATAGACACAAAATGTCAAGAAATGGCATCACACCATGACCCAAAGGATCTGTAATTTCATCAGTGTGGAGAACACCTGTCATATATCAACACTGTCTATGTTTTAGTGTACAAATAATAAAGAATTGACTGAGACACTCTGAGGTACAGTGCCTTACCCAAGATCATATAGCTAAACATGAGAATTTAAAAGTTGAATATAGGTCTTTTCAAAGCAAGTCTATTACTATATTTATTTTTTGTATTGTCATTATTCATTATGATACTAAAATAATGGTATCTGCTTTCCTAGGGAGAGGCTGGTTATTGGTGTCTGAATAATGAGATGACTTCATGTATAAAACAACAGGCCTGAAGCCAGGAAGATCTGAGTCAAAGCAATTTCAGATACTACTTGTGTGACCTTGGGCAAGTCACTTAACTTCTCAGTTTTCTCAACTGTAAAAAAATTGTGCTAATCAAATGATTAAACAGTTATAAAGTGTTTAGCAAAGTGTTTAGAACATAATAGGTATTCTATAAATTTTCCTTTCCCTTTCCTCCCTAGAGCTCTTCAAGTTAAAATTGGTCTAATGGTTGAGCAGATTGTACAGAAGATTATTGCTAAGGCATAGTTTGGACTCAGTCTGCAAAAGGCCTTTCCAACTTTTAGATTTTGTACACAAGTTTCAAAATGACCATTCCTTAATATTTGCCGAACTCTAGCATTGTACATAATAGGAGTTAGTATATGTTGAAGAAAATTAGGAAGAGTGTGTTCTATTTGGTCTTATAGTTTATTTTAGAACAAAGACCTAGCATTGAGGATTTATAGGTAATTGATACACAAGAAGCTAATGCAAGCATAAACTATATTATTTTATCACAAAAAGCAAGCAAAAAGAAATGCGCACACACACACACACACACACACACACACACACACAGGCCCATGCACACAAACAGTAGCTTTTAATTATGAGATTCAGAATGAGGGACTTCCTAATTAGAACCAGAAATTGCATAAGGGTCCAATGCCATAATTGGGTATTCCAGAAATGATCAGTCAAGGTCCAAATTCAACAAAAACTTGTATTTACTTGCTTTGCAGTGTCAGAATAAGTCAAACCAGTAGAAAAAATATAGGCTGTCTTTGCTCACATGTTTATGGTCCTTAAAACCACTTAGCCTAAGCAATTCAATATTGGAGTCCTATCACTTATGCTAATATAAACAATATATTTTTAAAAAATCAAAATTGTCATTAGATGAAAAGAGGAAAAATAATTTTAAAAGTCATTTTTTTTTTAGGATTTTGCAAGGCAAATGGGGTTAAGTGGCTTGCCCAAGGCCACAGAGCTAGGTAATTATTAAGTGTCTGAGACAAGATTTGAACCCTGACTCCAGCGCTGGTGCTTTATCCATTGTGCCACCTAGCCACCCCCAAAATAGTCATATTTTTAAATTTCTATTGAGCATCTCACATTCCTTCCATATATAAACACCTTCTCTTTATGCACAATTCTTTCTAGGACACACAATAACCAGTCTCTCCCTAGGAAAACAGATATAGGCACTTTGGAGATTTTATCCGGTTACATCACTTCCTGGGGAGATTTGAACAGGAAGGGGCAAAACTCTCATAGAGGGTATATAGGCCAATTTGCATATCCAGCATTCTTATCCATCTTACTTGATCCCCTCTTCTGTGTCTATGTCTCTGAACTGTCAGGACTATTTCATCTCTTTCTCATTCTGCTCCTTCAATTCTTCCTCTTCTAATTAACACCAGTCTTCCTGATGCTCACAGTTTCCCCCAGTCCAACATGGATATAGCTTTTCTTCCCCTTAATAAATATTGGGGAGTGAAACTTTTTTGTTTGTTTTTTGCTTTGCTTTTTAACTAGCCCATTAGTGAATAAATGAAATAAAACAAAATAAAACCTATTTAAAGAGTATTAAATTGTTGGGTACAAAACTTGAAAATTTTAAATCAAGATGCTTCTAATCTAACAAATACTGACCAACACACAGTTTCCTGGGATAATGGACCCTATCTCCTCAACTTGGCCCTGAATAAGGTGTCTTGATATTATTCTAAATGGAAACTGAAGCTCACATAGACTTTAGAGGAATAAAATTTTCCTATAATTTCCATTTCTATTTGGTCCCAATTCTTCCTTGTTCATACAATATGACATATAGATTCAATATTTTTCAGTTTCTTTCTCCTATTTTTGAAGTGTTCTTTATTGTGCACATTTTCAACATCCAGATACATCTTCACAAGTGCAGAGACATTTCCTGTATTTATATCCTGCTTCCAGGCAAGTTTCCATGTCAAATCCCTTTTTACAATAACATACAGAAAATAAAAAATCTATACAATTCCAATTAATTGTAAAGGAAGATCTATTTTCCAACCATAAAAAAGTCTTTCTCTCCTTAGTGAATACTCTTCTATTCTTGGATCTCCATTTTCTATCATAATAATTCTAAACTCCTTCTCCTGGAATTCAAGGACTCTTATAACCTGACTCATTCCTTTCTCTCCTTACTCCAAGCAGAGCAGATTAGCCAATAATAAAAAAAAATGCATGTTCTTTCCTAAACCACTACTATTCAATATGTTGTCTTTTCTCTTCTCTCAATATTCTCCTTTATCTTCCCCCCCGCCATATGTGAAAAGCAACTTGGGACTTCTAAAAGATCATTTCTCATATTGGCTAAATCTTTCTTAGATATCATTCAAAGCCAAGATCATCTCATCTCCATTATGAATGATCTTGAAGATATGACATTATTACTACTATAATGTTATATGCTAAAGACATATATAATGGCATGTTATAAAATTCACAGATTCATATGTAATTTTTGTGATGTTAAGATTTGGAATGTTTGTTTTTATAATTATATTCACCAGAAAAAAAATTAAAAGAAACCTGTGGGTATAGTTTTGGAATACTGCATACATTGAAAGACAATGGTGATGTGTTAGTGCTTTTTATCTAATTTAGTTTCAATAACTATAGGAGAAAATTTAGTATGATGGGTGCCTGTTCATGAACAAAAGTATGGGTATCAAGGTTAGAGGTAGGCAAAGCACAGGTCAGATTCTGAAATGACTTTATTTGCATAGAACTATAAATAAAACTTCAAAAAGCAAACAAAAATTCCTAAGGAATCTCACCTTACCAGATCAGTCATCCTGAAAGACTTGAAAATTTCAGTGTAACTCACACATTTGAAGCTATCTTACCTGTCAAATCAGTCATGTGTAGTGAGAAGAATCCCAGAATGAATAGAGAAATACATGTTTGAATCCTGCCCTCAACATTTGCTAACTACTTGACCATATTATTTAATCTCTACAACTTCATTTCCCTCATCCATAAAATTGGTACAAAAACATTTATACTTCATACTTCACAGGGTGGTTATTGTAAAGGCTCTATGGGTAGGTGCATTGTTTTTGTTGTTGTTTTATGTTTCTTATGTTTTGATCTATGTCTGTGACTTAATTCTGAGTTCTCCCATTACAGAGGATAAAGCAGGGAGAATCCTACTCAGCAATTTAACTCCTGTATTGACAAACTCATTCTCATTTATTCATCTCTCTCAAGGATTTCACCATAATTGGTATCTATCATTTTCCCCTTCTTACACACTACATGCATGTACAGAGATATTATATGGGGAATGTTTTCCAGATATGTGAATTGAAGGAATACTGACAATAAAGAATTTGCAACTCAGTTTTATTCCTATCATCATAATTGCAATTTTTGTGACTTTTCCCAATCTAATCAAATCAATTTCTATCTTCTTTCTCTTCTGTGCTTTCCTGAAATTCTCAGAGTTCTAGCTTTTCCACTGTCATTGGGGACCTATTCAAAATCTTCAAAAAGTGTCCCTTCTAAATGATTTTATCGTAATTCTCCACAACTCCACCATACCTAGCTCTTCAAAAAAGGTAATTGCATTAATATTCTTTAGGTTATTATTTTCTTTTATTTTCTATTGTTTCAAATTATCTCCCTCATTTCACCTCCTCATACCTGCTGAGAAGGCAAGAAATATGATACCCATGATACACATGATGCCACTCCAATCTTTTTTTTCCAAATTATCCACATCCCAAGGAGGAGTGGAGGGGCAAGAAAAATAAAGAGGAAAACAAATTCTTAAATCTGCATTCTAGGTCCATCAGTTCTCTACTTGAAATGAGATTCATTTATCACCAGGAATCTTAGGGAAATGTGGTGGTTCATTGTATTGATCAGAATTATTGCCTTTCACAATTTGTTATCATTACAACATTGCTGTTACATTGTTCTTCTGTTTCTGCTCTCCTCAATTTCCAAATAAACTTTCAATTTAGGACATTGCTCAACTTCATTTTTAGCACACTCTTTCAAGGTATATGAGATACTTTGAATCATTTAACATCCTTAGTTACACTAGCATGTTGAAAATCCTCTAGGAACCAAGGGGAATAGATTTCTTAAAGTCCATAACCACTCCTCTGGGAATGGTAGGAATTTCTCTTTTTTAATTGTTGCACATAACAGACTCTAAACTTATGTTTATAACATTCATGCTTTTTTGAATGAATCACCCATCACTAAATTCGCTCATTTCCTTTTATGGAACCAAATTGACCAAATGCTTGAAAGACTTAGGTTGCTAGTCAGATCCATGCTTTATTTATTTATCCATTTTCTGCTAACCATGGTCTCTTTTCCACATAAACCTCTGGAGAGAAGAAGTGATTTTAGACAAATGTAATGATTCTATATCATTGCCCATAAGTCTGGGAACTAAATTGGATAGTGGGTTTTGGAAGGAGAGATTTCCTAAATTTGATTCAGTTGCAGAAGACCTGCCCAAGATACCTAACATTAGTCCTTTTTTTAATATGAACTCTGTTTCAAATTCAGTAGCCTTTTTTCAGAAAAACCTTAATGATGGCCCTACGGATCTGTTTGGTTTTTACACTATAGATTATTGGGTTTAGTACAGGTGGTAGAAGGAGAAAAGCATTGGACATCATGGTGTGAACAAATGGGGGTGCTTTCTTTTCCCATCTATGAACAACAGACAATCCAAGAAGAGGAATGTAGAAGATAGCCACTGCACCAATATGGGAAATGCAAGTGCTAAAAGTCTTATATCGCTCCTCTGGGGAGGCAATGTTGAGCACGGCATGAATGATGAGAGCATAGGAGAGAGCAATTAAAGGAGCATCCAAACCATATGTGGAAAGAACTGCAAAGAGCCCATAGATGCTGTTGATCCTGATGTTGGAGCAGGAACATTTGATTATATCAGGGTGATAGCAGTAGGAATGAGAAAGAAAGTTATTCCTACAGAATGTCAGGCGCTTAAGAAGTACAAGGAGGGGAATAAGGAACAAAGATACTCTTCCCACTATTATCAGTCCTATCTGAAAGATTCTGGTTGGAGTGAGGATAGTGGCATACCTGAGTGGGTTACAGATAGCAATATAGCGGTCAAAGGCCATGGTCAAGAGCACTGAAGACTCAACAGCAGTAAGGAAATGAATGAAGAACATTTGGCTAATGCAAGAATTCCAACCAATCTCTCGAATATTAAGACAGAGGACACCCAGAGTAGTGGGCATAGTAGAGAGGGACAGGCACATGTCAGTAGCTGATAGCATGGAAAGTAAATAGTACATGGGCTCATGAAGGCTTTGATTAGTGATTATGATGAATAGGATCATGCTATTCCCAGAGATAGCAATGGCATAGAGAAAGCAAAAGGGAATAGAGAACCAGATGTGGGCATCTTCCAGACCTGGAATGCCTGCTAGCAGAAATGTCAGGGATACGTACGTGGTATTTGGCAAAAGTGACATGATGAGTTGTGGAGGCATCATTCAAATGGAAAAGCTCTCAACCTGTAATAGTAAGGAGAATCATTTGAATATAGGAATAGTGAAGGCAAAATCCTGATGATCACAAGAATATTACAAAATCATCATTTCTGACTTCTTATAAATTATTTCATGACAATTAAATTAAAGAGAAAAGGTGTAGAAAGCAAGTCAATGAAGATTATTTAACCATCTTATATAAAGGATGTAATAGTGTTAGTAGTGGTGATCTTTAAGAAAGATCCAGAAAATTGAAATGAATTTTCAGTATTGAGGAAATAAGGTCATATGCAGCAAGGGTAAAAAAATTAAGGGAATTTTAAGAGAGAAGTAAAATATTAAAGGAGGTGAATCAAGCAAGCTCTTTCCAAATATTTTAAGAGTTTTCAAACAAAGAAAAAGATTTATTCTAGCTTGACTCCATATGGAAGTATCAGAAATAACATGAGAAATCATCAAAGAGGCCTTCTATCATTACATTTTATGTTTCTTATGATGACTCTCTCAAATACTATTGGTATTTTTATAAAGAATGCCAAAAATATATTTGTCATTTTTTAATCTAAAGTTATGATTTCATCATAAAAAATGAGAAATGTCTCACATATTCAAACATATGTATAGCAACTCTTTTGGTAGTGGCAAAGAATGGAAAATTTAGAGGACGCCCATCATTTGGAGAATGCTTAAACAAGTTAGGGTATATGAATAGTGGGGAGTACTGTGGGTCTATAAGAAATCATGAGTGGTCAGATTTTAGAGAAGCAAGGAAAGAATTACATGAACTGATGCTGAGTGAAGAAAGAGAAAAAAAATCAAGGAATCAGAATGTGTACTATTTTCACCTTTTAAAAACTCCTCTCATGTTTTGCCTTTCTATTTCATGGTTTTCTTTCTTTTCTCTTAGTTCTAATTTCTCTAATAGAAAAAGACTAATACATAAATATCTTAAACAAAAATGTACATGAACAACTTTTACAAGTTTTTCACCAAGGGCAGAGAGGAGGGAAGGGAAAGTGGTAGAAAAAAATGTGTAACTCATAAATTTGCGAATGGATGAATGCTGATACAACTACCATAACATGTAATTAGAAAAATAAAATAAAATTTCAAATAGAAAATCATGGTTTAAAGAACTTTATACGCTATACCATGCTGCTTCTCTGTTATTGTTCTTTATGTTAATTCAATTAATCATTGTGTCTGTTTTTGGTAAACATACTTTTAAAAGGAGCAACATCACACTTGATGGTTTCCAAGGGAGGAGATTGTGCAACCTAGGGTAAGGAATTACAAAATTGAGAAGTCATAAAATTAGTCTTCACAAATTCTGAAAGTTTATCATAAGACAAAAGTATGACATATAGATCTAGAAAAAATAACTGATTCTGAACAAATGACAAAATACCTGAATTATTTTCAGCTAATGTTAAGGAAGAACATAATCATGATATGTTTGACAGGAACTTCTTGACTTCCAGGAAGTTATAGCTATAGTTCAGTAGCTGATATTCCAATAAAATAATAAAAAATAATAGTTATTATAATAATATATCTTGATTCTAGATTGGAAATTTAATAAAAAATGATCTCTATATTTTTTTCACCATTTAGATTCTAAGCTTACTTCAGTGAAGCAACATTTATCTCATTCAGATATCACATCTCAAAATTTAAAGTATCCTGAGCACAAGTAGAAGAAAATAGAAAACACAAACTCTTGGGTCAAAAAAGCAAATATCAACAACCACAACAGCACAAAAAGCTGCATTGTGGCTCTTAAACTTCATTAATAAAGATCAATACAATACCTTGTTCAAAGAAGATTTATTTTTATTGTACATAAAATTTAATTGGTTATCTTCTTCAAATTTTAAAAAGTTCAAAAGCAGAAAATTAAAAGAAAGCATGTGTGACATTTGATACAAGGAGGTTCCTTGATAATCATGAGAAATGACTGATAACCCATTAATGAGAATAGTAAAAAAATAAAGTTAAAAAAGAAAATTTTAAAAGGATGATGTTTATGATATGGGTTAATATAAAGGAAATAAAGTCTATACATACATACATATATATATATATATATGACAACCCAGTATATCAATAATATTTTATAATTATTTTTTAAAAGTTAAATATGCTTCTTTGTATCTTCCCTGTAAAAGACAGGGAGATGTGGAAAAAAGAAAGGAAGGAAGGGAGGAAGTATATTTTAGAAGGATATACTGGAAGATCTAAAGGGTAGCTTAATATTATCTTACCATGTGCAGTTCAAGTTCTTCATCTTGCTGAAAAGTCCAAATTTTCAGACTTTAAGTAAATTCTGCAAGGTGATTTGTGGCACATCAAAGAAAAATAAAAAGTTCAATTAAATTGAGGTGCATGGAATTCCTGGCTTATTGAATACCTATAAGGGGTCATTCTCAGATTAAAGTAAGTCAAGTAAAGGGATTTACTTCCCCATCTTTTGGTAGCCTGAACACTTTAAGTCAAAATACCCACTGCTTGATCTCACAAAAGTCTTGTTTCCCCACTGCTGACCCCATCAATTTTGGAGATGTAGGAATTCATCAGAAGTCCTTGTAATCCTGCTCTAATAGAAGAAGAAATCTCTCCCCCAGATCAAAAAATAGGGATGAATCTTATTTGATTTGTTATAGACAAGATGTTAACCACAAAGAATGTATTAAATGCCTGCTATGTTTCAAGCACTTTGGAAGGAACAATAGAGAATACAAGAAAATCCCCCCTCTCCCCATAAAAAGGAAAGAGAATATAGACATAGTATATCAGAGTAGAAGATACCAGCTTTCTAAATGAAGAGTCAGGATTTATTGAAATCCTTCAAACACATGAGTATTGTGGCATTTGGGACAGGTAATTTTGAGGCTTAAAGCCTCAATTAAATTGACACAATCTCAATTAAATTACCTACATCAAAGAATTATTGGACAAAAATGGATTGGAAGTTGGAAAAATTCTCCTAGCCTATCTGAGATGGAGGAAAAAGTAAATTGAGGTATAGAAATACTGTGTTACAGATACTATGCCAACAATGGAATGTGGATATTAGTTATGCTGCTCAGAGAAGGTGAAAAGTCTACTTATATGACAGTCTATATACCATGCATTAGACGTTTCACGAATACCTGTTTTTCTAGCAGTCAGCCACAGAATATGGGGAAGGCATCTCTGTAGTTTCCAACTACAGTCTTTCTAAAAATTTAGGGCCAAACCTACTCTGCTCCCCTAAGGCGCTAAGTCTAATACTTACCTGACTTCTTCATGAAGAAAAAGCTTTCTTTCACAAATCGAAATTGATTCCCAATGGGAGAAACTTTATTCTGAGGCAAGTGAGATTCCCACAAACCTCTGCTCACCAAAGTCCTGGTCAAAGGAACATCTGGAGAAAGGTATCAGATTATTGAGTAGGAGGGAAAAAAATTTGGGTTTGGTTTTCAGATAGCACTTTATGGAGAACAGTCTTCCCAGTTATCAATGGATGTCTCTTGATAGCATATCCCTTGAGTCATGATAGTCTCAGCAATATGTCCTAGGGAAAAGATATTAAAAATATTCCAGTGAGCAACAAAGCCTTTTCAGAGTAATCAGTACAAATGGTG
This sequence comes from Macrotis lagotis, assembly GCF_037893015.1. Classification (NCBI taxonomy): domain Eukaryota; kingdom Metazoa; phylum Chordata; class Mammalia; order Peramelemorphia; family Peramelidae; genus Macrotis; species Macrotis lagotis. The sequence goes on along the minus strand of NC_133658.1, from coordinate 839,525,665 downwards.
TTGGTTGCTAATTGACTAAGGAATATGATAAGGCAATACAAGAGCATCCAAATGTCCAAAAACATGCTCAAACTAAGGCTTTTCCAAAAATACAAGCTCATTAAATTGTGTAAAGTAAAAAAAAAGAAAGTTATGAGCAAAAGTGTTTTCCTGTGAATGAAATATGAAAACTTTCATGTGGGAACTTTTTGGACGTTTCCTTTAATAGTGCAGAAGTCTTTGTTTCTACATTCCTGATATATATGTATATAGATATGTTCTAGAGAGTTGAAATTTGAGTAGTTAACATCTATACATGTAATATTTGGAGTGTAGAATCACTGTTAGAAGGAATAGTGATCTTATAAAGATGAACATCTGGGCATATAAGAAGAAAAGAAAACAAGGAGAAATGTTAGTTTTAGAGAAATCTAGAACCAGGAGAGACATGCTGCTTCTTGAACTTTGAGAGTTCAGCTGGGGGGTGGGGGTCAGTATGGACAGTTATTTTGAACAGAAAAAGAAATTAACACAGATTTAAAGAATTTCAGTTGGAAGAGATCTCATTGACCATTTAGTCCAAACTCCAACTGAAGTCATGATGGGGTAGGAAAGACTAGAGTTTAAAGAAAATCAGTAAAATGACTCAGTCTTCAAAAGAGGTGGCACTAAGCAAAAACATCCAATCCTGAGGATTCTGGGAATATCATACTACTGCTAAGAGAGCCATAATTAAGCTCAATACCCCTTAAATGTTTATACTATTGCTAGGACAGTTTCTAGTGAGCACTTATTAGTCTGAATAGGAAATAAATCTTATACCCTTTACATGTCGGCTTCCACAGTCCTAGAGTGGAAGAGGACATCCAGTTCAACTTATTTGTAAAGTAGAATCCCCTTTGGAAAAACAAAAAGCTGTATTCATTAGTGGAATCCTATAATTTAAGAAAGATATAAGTAAACAAAACTGTGCTGAGTGAAGTCGATTCCTGAAGGTAATATTTTATGGGCATGTATTGGAGTAGTATGAATATGTTTGTTATGAAAAGAGCCTAAGGATGGCATGATAACTATTTTCTCAGATTCTCAAATAATATGAAGAGAAGATGGGTTTTGGCATAGAGAGCAGAAACTAAGGCAATAGGTACATATCGCAAAAAGCCAGATTTAGACTGGTGTATTAGGAATGGGGGTGGTAAAAATCTTTCTAAAAGAAGTATGTGAAAGTGAAATGACTTACCTTAAAAAAGGACATGCTACTTATTCTGGACACCTTTAGTCGGGGCTGGACAAGCATTTTGCCACCCATGTGCTAGAGGGAATTCCTTTTGTGATCATAGACTGCATTAGAGTAGTATATGAGGTCCCTTCCAAATGTGACTTTGTTTGGTTTTATGTTAATGACTTTCTACGAAGGAGAAGCACACTATTCACTGAGTCAACCGATCTATTTTTTGGAAGAATCTATTTTTTTAAGGGCAGGGAGATTTCATATCTTTCTATCACCTTATCACCCAGGCAATTAATCAGAATATATTATGTTCTTAGTCCATGCCTGTCACTGTGATAATCACTGGAGATACAAAGCAACAAAAAAGTGCCTTTTTTGAGCAGTTCACTTTCTAATGCTTAACCTCAAATGAATAGTAATAAAAATAAAGTAATAAATCTACTAATTTCTTTTTAAAATGCTTTTAATAGTGTTTTCACTTCTGATTGAAAATACCATCCACAACCATTTAAAAAACTATGGAGTCAGAAAACAAATTAAAGCAAACTATTTTCACATTTTTGTTTTTGTTTTTTTCTTTGTCCTAGTTTTACCCTTTTCTTTTGCCTATTACACAGCAAAACTAAGATGGAAATATGAATAACATGATTGTGCATATATAACAAGTATAGATTGCTTACTGCCTTGTTTTCAATGGAGACAATTTTTCAAAAATGAATGTTAAGTGGGAACAAATTATTTCATAAAATAGTATTACTTTCCAAAAGTTTTTAAAAATGAAATCTTGCTAATGGTGCTAATGGATAAGCGGAACTTAGTTTCTGAAATCCTGGTATAAGTATGATTGTTGAGAATTGTGAAGGAACTTCAGGGACAAACTATGTTATTTAAAGACTAACTTCTTTACATAAATACATGAGTGTTTAGACTTTTTTGCTCATTTCTTCAATTTATCGAGGAAAACATTGTGTTCATTTTCTCTTGTTTTTATTGGGTTGAAAAAAAGTTTATTTCTAACAAAATCAAGTAATTATGGAAAGCAGAGATGCCAAGAAATTAGGAGGTTTGGGGCAGTTACTACATGAGAGATGACAATTTGAAACTACTTCTGGCATTGCCAGAATATTGAAATGAACAACTTCAAAGAAGATGAGCTTCTATTAAAGGTGAAACACACACATCCTGGAAGATCGGTTGCATAATTTGAGAACAATTTGCTTTAGTACTTCTTCACTCCTGTATCTATGAATATGAAAGCATCCCCACTGTGAGATGTATTTTGGTAGTACAGAGAATAGAGAGCAGAAATTCTGGCAGAATCCTAGAATCCCAAAATTGGATGAAATCTCACTAACCTTCCAGTTCAACGCCACATCAAAATAAGGACTGTCACTCCTAAATTCTTAACTAATATCATTCAGTCTTTGCTTGAAGAAGCTCCATTGAAGGAAGAGAAGAGAGCACTAGCTCCCATTTCACTTTTCAAACACAGTCGTTAGAGATTTATTTTTCTTCATATTGTATTTAAATTCATCACTTGTCTATTCCAGTTATAATTTCTATTTTATACTTTCTGTGGCTAAGCAGGCATGTTTAATCATTCCTTGAAGTTAGAAGAGACCGCATAATATATTTCCTATTGCCAACTAATGTAAAGATGAAAGGTGAAATCTCCTAAGTTCACAGAGTTTATCCAGTGTACAGCCAAAGTCTGAAGCTAGTCTTCTAGCACCAAATCCAGAATTATATCTATTATACCACATTTTCTTACTTAATTATCTTCTGTGTTTTCAAATACAAAGACCATGTCATGTTTCATTGGTCTTTTCTCCACTAATATTCTCAAGTCCTTCAATCCATCCCTATATATCTTTGACTTAAGGTACTTAATAAACTATGTAGCCATTTTCTGAACATTTTTTGACTATTAAACCTTTCCTAAAATACATTCAGAGCTGGACATAGTATTACAGAAATATTCTGATCAGGAATAGCTACCCAATATTTAAAATACTATCTGAAACAGAATAAAATAATATCAAGCATCTTTATAGTTCTTTAACGTTTGAAAAATATTTCACATATTTTAACTCATTTGATTCTTACAACAAGCCTGAGAGGCACATGTCATTATTCGTTCACTGCTATATGTGAAGTAACTGAACATTAGAAAAGTTAAGTGAATTTCCCCAAATCACAAAATTAACTATCTAAAACAGAATTTGAATTTAGCTCTTCTAAACTCCAAGTTCATAACTATCTATTGTGCCACAGGTGGCCTTCCCAAAATGTGGTCAGTTTTTAAATATAGACTTATGACTTGTTTATATTAGTGTTTTCATTGTTATTATTAGTGAGATTATGAAGCAACATATGTAATATGGCCTAAATATGTAAAAGCAAAACATCTTTCTTGGACTCAGAATTTTATTTCAAATCATATTTTCCTATGAATATGCATTTAATTACAAGTAAAATGGTTAACTTCAAGATGGCCAATTTGAACTGTAAAATAATTAGTTGTCCTCTCTCTTGATCAAGACTCTAGACTAAGCTCACTCATAATGTCTCTTGGTGACCTCATCAGTTTCCATATCTCTTCATATCATCTCTGCATAGATGACTCCAAAGTATCCAAACTGAGCCATATTCTCTCCCCTAAGCTCCAGGCTCACATCAAAACATTCTAACTGGATGTCAGAAAGGCATCACAAACTCCAACATAAAACTTCTCAAACTAAATGCAGTCCTTGTTTGAACCTCCTCATTTTTGTGGAAAATATCATCAAATTATAGTGAAACATATACAAATCCTGAGCAATCCTCTCACTTACAAAATATATACAATAGGTTACCTATTTTTGCTAATTTTACTTCCATGAATTTACTTCCATCTTTCACAGATCCACCCTTTTCACTACTCACACACTCATCACCCCACTTCAGGCTCTCATACCCTCTCTGGTGTCATATATATTCTCTCTGCCTGAAGTTCTCCCCCCTCCCAAATCATCCTTCACATGGTTAGAGATTTTGATAAAGTACAATACTATTTTATTTCTACTAAAAAAAATCATTAGTGATACCTGCTTAAATCTAGGATCATATATAAATCCTAATATTTAAAGCCCTTTACAATCAACTGCTAATTTACCTTTTCCTTTTTATACATTATTCCTCTTAATGCACTTTTCATTCAAATGAAACTGATCCTTTTGCTGCTTCTCACACATGATGTCCCATGCTCTATTTCTAATATTTTGAAAAAGTTGTCTTCTTATGCTTATAATACCCTCCTTCTTTAGCACTATAAATTCCCAATGTTATTTTGTTAGTTCAGTTCAGGTACAGTTTTCTGCTTAAGGTCCTCACTGATTCCTACAACTACTAGTGCCATCTCCAAAATATAGACTTATATTTAAATTATATGTATATATAGATATATATATATATATATATATATATGCATCTTTGTATATTTGTCTCCTCAAATAGATTGGAAACTCATTGCAAGAACTGTTCCACTTTTGAACTTCCCCTTTCTATCATATGATAGACATATCATAAATATTTGTTGACTTATTGGCTATATCTCAGATTTCAGGGAATCTTTGATTTGGAATTAATTTTAGAGGTCATCTAGTCCAATGATTTAAATACAAGCAAATTTTGACTGTTTGTCCATGCTATGTGTTAAGGAAGAAGTAATGGATAAAAGAAAGGAAATGCTTCCATTGTCAAGTACAAATGCTTAGGAGCTGCTCAGTGATCCCATGCTTAGCACAGTAAACTGACACATAATACGTGTTTAATAATGCATTTTGATTGATCCATAAAACTCCCTTTTCAATCAGTTTACATCATATGTTATAATCATGGAATTTAAAAGCACAATATACATGATTATTCAAGAAAATTTGAACACAGGTCATAAGGTATGGTGAAATGTTCTTGACTGCATTCTTTTTAAAATACTATTTTTTTGTTTTCTTTTGTAAGGCAATGGAGGTTAAGAGGTTTCTTCCTTGTCCTCCCCTTCCTGCTTTTCTTCCCCTGTAGCTGCAGCTCCTGCTGCTCTTGCTTCTTGTTCTTGGAGTTGATCTGATCCTTACTACACATCTCTGCTCTGCTGTGCTCTGCTTGGCTAGGCTCTGCCAGACTACTCAACTGTTCGGTTCAGTTCGACTGGACTCAGCACAGCTTGGCTCCTCTGTGCTTAGATTCAGGACTCAGAATGAATGTGACCTTCAGAAGAGAGGGTGACATATGGAGCCCTGAAGTGGGCATGGCCCCAGGGATTGGCTCCAAGTGCACTACCTCTGGGTCTGAGTTCATATTTAACCTGGCCCATCCCAGATTCCCACATTCTTGCCTTCCCTGCTTTCCCCACTACAACCTCCTGCCTAGGTCCCCACTTTACCCAAATCAGTTCTCCATTCTCTTTGTTGTCCTCACCTGATCCTTTTGGCTTCTTGGTGACAGTCAGTTGCCTCAAGAGATGGTTCTTTAGTCAAACCCTTGACTCTTTAGGGTGCAGACTTGATTCAACCTTGGAAGAAACACAGAAGCTGATATCTTCAGATACTGGAAGAAGATCAAGATCATTTTCTTTGGTGCCTGGTGTCCACCTGGGATGTACCTCCAGTCTTGGCAATTAACCCATCCCACTGCAATTCGAACAGTATTCCATTCCACCCCTCCCCCTCCCCCTTCCCCCTTCCCATTATGCATTTGTATCACAGTTCGATGAAGTTCTGTTGATACTGATGAAAAACTGCCATTTCTTCACATTTCTCCATAAAGAACTTTATTTCTAAATAATGAAAAAAAGAAAAAATGGATCCAACTAGGTGGAATGCTAACCATTGATTTGTATGTCACTAATATCAACTAGGTGGCCAAATGGCCAGAGAAGTGGTCTTGGTGTAAGCAAGTCATGATTGGCCATCCAGCATGAGGTCCTTCATGGCTGTGGGTGAGCCTCAGTGTCTAATCCTAAGAATGGGGATTCATGAGAGCCAGGTACCTCACAAGTCTGTTAAGACTTAAGTGAGATCTTTTTGTCCTCAGCTAGCCTTGAATGGGATTGCTGCCATGTTGTCAGTGGCTGCCTAGGAAACAACTGGTTCTGGGATCACATGGAAAATGGTCATTGTGGCTAATCAAATGAGGACACTCCTATTACTAGTCTTAGACCTGTGCCCTCAGTCTTTTCCCTCTAGAGATAGGCTTGAAGTTATGTAGGTATAAAGTTCAGTCAACATGCTGAGGGCAAATTTTAATTGGGTGGTGAAACTTTCTAGACTTAAGAGTCAGAAGATTAGGGTTACATTGGAAGGTTTATGATCAGTATTTTTGTAGCTGTTAGGGTGAGTATTAGTGTTTGTATCATACATTTAGACTGCAGTTGAAGTGAATTTCTTAGGCTTAGACTGGGAGTGGAAGGCAGAGAAGTAGAATAAAAGGAGGAGGAGGAGGAATAAAAAGATAAAACAATAATAGTCATCAATTGTTGTCCTAATAGAAGATGAAGAAGGAGAAATAGGAGGAGGAGCAGGAGCAGAAGGAAATAATGAAGCAGAATATGAGGGATAGAGAGGGATGGAGAGAGAGAGAGAGAGAGAGAGAGAGAGAGAGAGAGAAGCAGAGAGAGGCAGAGAAAGAGAGAGACAGAGACAAAAAGTGAGAGATAGAGTCAGAGAGTCAGAATGATATATTTGTGACTTGGGCAGGAAGCTCAGGACCAGCCACCTTTAAGTTGAAAACCTGATTCAAAATGAGAGCACAAAGGAGATCAAGTGTTTCCTGTAGCTGCTTGGTTGCCTGAATCCTATTGCAATGATCTTGTGTCCTAAAATGTTCCAGGCAGTTTTTTCCTAATAGTCCAGATCACTTGCCCATTGTCCAAGATGTGAGTATGGACCACAGGATGAGGATGTTTAGAATGTCCTGAGAAAGATTCTGAGTTGCAGCTTCTGCTGGAGATTTTCCCTGAACTGATGCAGACCACTTCTGTGTTTTTTGGTCACCACAGCACCTCCAAATTGGACTAGAGTTTACTTATATTTGAAGCAGTTCTGAGCCTCAGATATCCTTTGACTTGATTGGTTGATATGGAACTTCTTTGTGCAGATGTTTTGCAATGAAGAAAAAGTCTATCATATGTGACGAAGCCTAAAGGCATTGTGGAGCTCATTTCCTCAACAGAGAGACATGAAAATCAAGAAAAAAATTGGATTTCTAAACCCCTGTTTAGGAATTTTCCATATGATAAATCATCTTCTTGGGGTCAGAAAGCATTGAAACAAGATGGATTGAGCTTGGATTTGCCCATCAATTCTCAAGTCCATCTTTTTTGGTCTGCACTACTCAATATGCCTCATATCATCCACTGATAGTCTGAAAGCACATTTTCTCATGTAAAAATTATGAATGTCTTTGTGTGTTTCTATTTGGATTATTGTATGTCTTTGTGAGTGTATCAGATGTTCAAGTGCCTGGCTTCTTTTTTTTTTAGATTTTTGCAAGGCAAACGGGGTTAAGTGGCTTGCCCAAGGCCACACAGCTAGGTAATTATTAAGTGTCTGAGATGGGATTTGAACCCAGGTACTCCTGACTCCAGGGCCAGTGCTTTATCTACTACACCACCTAGCCACCCCATGGCTCCTTCTTAGAAAAGGAATTCCCTGAGGGATTCTGTGAAAGTTACAGGGGAGTCATGACCACTGGAATCCTTGGGAGACAAACATCTCCTCTTTGAAGTATTGAATCATCAGATTCTGAATTTTTCAGATAGGTCTCTCTGGAATGGGATACTTTTTTTCTAAAGACTAGCAAAGGGATTGTAGTTCATTTTTAGGTGTACAATTTCAGCATTGTGATATGTAGTCACTGTAATAAACTGTTTCTGGGAAGGTGAAGATGTGGTGAAGGGAGGAGGAGGCAGGCAGTGTCCCATGTTCTCTGTCTGTAAATTCTTCAATGTCAAGCCTGGGCTGGTATTTATGGAAAGACTTTAGTAAGATGACCTTGGTAGCATTCCTGAAAGGTATCTTTTTGTTAGTTAGTTTGAATTTCTTAAATGATATCTCTTTCTGCATCCACTGGGCCCTTGCGTTGGGTGAGTTGGGTGGATATAGAACCAGCTCCCTGGAAGAGGGTTGTTTTCCTGTTGGTACTGTGGCCATTTGTCCTTCTGTTAATGCCAGAGGTGGTGATCAATGGGTAGGATTTCTACAAACACCTAAAAGTAGGCCATGGAATCCATGCCTTGGACTTTGCAAATTAGGATGGGGAACATGGCCAGGCCTTGCTTGTTGAGCATCATTTCATTCTTCTGCCTGTGAAACTGGAGCCAGAAGGAATAGAGGATGACTTTCAGGTCCCCAGAGAAAGTGGTGCCAGTGTGCTGGAGCATGGGATTGGCATGGTTGGTTGGGAAGGACAGATTAACTGAAAAGGGAACTGAAATGCATGCTATGTCCGGAGTAGTCACCTGCCTTGAAAGTACCTATTCCACCTCAGGCCTTCTTGTCCTCAGGCATCTGAGGCTTGTTGCCTAGCAATATGTCTTTTCCCAGTGGGTCTTCTGGACAGCCAAACTATTAAGTTGTCTTGGCCATCCCAGATGCCTCAAAGCAAACTTACCTTTCATCAGTGGATAGTAGCAAGAGTCCCTTTAACTTCATACAGGGGAACAATGAGATCTAATTGACCCAAGCATTATACTCTATACTAGCTGTGCTAGCAGTCCCAGGTCCCTTTCAAACAGTCTACCATGCTCTGCAGAATGAATGCATCCACCTCAGCCTCTCCCCTTTTATAGGCCAGACTTTTTTATTGATATTTTATTTTTCCAAATACATGTTATGAAAGTTCTTCAACATTTATCCTTATGCATATATATATTGTTAAGTTACAAAATTTCTTTTCACCCTCCCTTGCTACCCACCTCCCCTCAGAAGCAAACAGTGAAGTTTTATTCATTCATTCATTCATTTATTTATAAGGCAACGGGGTTAACTGACTTGCCCAAGATCACACAACTAGGCAATTATTGTGTGTGGTCACATTTGAACTCAGGTTCTACAGACTCTAGGGTTGGTACTCTATCCACTGCACCACCCAGGTGCCCCAGATGTTATTATTGTAAATACCCATTTGTGTTAAACATGTTTAGAGATTAGTCATTTTTGGTATGAGAAATTAGGATTAAGGGAAAGAAATGAAAAGTTTTTTAAAAAGTGAATGTAGGGTTCATCAGATTCTGAAGCTTCTTTTGTTTTATTTTGTTTTATTTTTCTTCCTCTGGATGGGGATAGCATTATTCATAGCAGATCTAATCGGGTTATCCTAGCTCCATAAACTGCTGAGAGGAGCTGCATCTATCAAGGTTGGTCAACACACAATGTTGTTGTTATTGTATAAAATGTTCTCTTGGTTCAGCTCTTTTCACTCAGCATCAGTTCCTGTTATTCATTCCATGCATCTCTAGAGGTCAATCATTTATGATTTCTTATAGAACAATACTATTCATAATATTCATATACCATAACTTGTTCAACCATTCCCCAATTGATGGGCATCCCCTCAGTTTCTAATTCTTTGTCACTACAAAAAGAGCTGCTATGAATATTTTGGAATGTGTGGGATTTTCCCCATTTTTTATAATTTCTTCTGGATATAGGCCTAGAATTGGCATTGCTGGGTCAAAGGATAGGATCAATTTCATTGCTCTTTGGTCATAGTTTTATATTACCCTCCAAAATGGTTGGATCAGTTCACAACTCCACCAGCAATCCATTAATGCTCCAACCCTTCCATAACCTCTCCAGCATTGATCATTTTCCTTTATCTCATCTTAGCCAATCTGATAGGTGTGAGGTGACACCTCATAGTTATTTTAATTTGAATTTCTCTAAACAATAATGATTTGGAAATTGTTTTCACATTATTATATATAGCTTCAATTTCTTCACTTGAAAACTGTCTATTACTACATTCTTTGGCAATTTATCAGTTGGGGGAATGATCTGTAACCTTATAAATTTCATGCAATTATATATTATAGAAATGAAACCTTTGTCAGAACTACTAGTTGTGAAGACTGTTTCCCACCTTTCAGCTTTCCTACTAATTTTGGGAGAATTGATTTTGTTAGTGTAAAAATTTTTTAATTTACTACAGTCAAAATTATTCATTTCACGATTTATAATGTACTCTGTTTCTTGCTTGGTCATAAATTTGTTTTTTTTCCATAGAACTCATAGATAATTTCTTGGTCTCACACTATGTCTAAATCTGGTCCCTTTTTGATCTTATTTTGTATAGGGTGAGGTGTAGGTCTATTTCAAGTTTTTTGCCATACTATTTTCCAGTTTTCCCAACAATTCTTGTCAAATAGTGAGTTCTTATCCCCAAAGCTAATATCTTTGGGTTTGTCAAACAGTAGATTACTGTAGTCATTTACTACTGTTTCTTTTGAACCTATCCTAATCCATTGATCTGTTATTCTATTTCTTAACCAGTACCAGGAAGTTTTAATCACTGCCATTTTATAGTAAAGTTTCTGATCTGGTAGAACTAGGTCAGCTCCCTTTACATTTTTTTTTCATTAGGTCCCTTTATATTTTTGAACTGTTGTTGATCCCAATGAATTTTGTTACTATTTTTTCTAACTTAGTAAAATAATTATTTGGTAGTTTGATGAGTATGGCACTGAATAAACAATTTTATTTGTCATTATTTTTACTGTCATTTTTATTATATTCACTCAACCAAACCATGAGTAATTGACATTTTTCCAATTGTTAGGTCTGACTTTATTTGGGTGAGAAATGCTTTGTAATTGTGCTCATAAAGTTTCTGAGTTTGCCTTGGGAGATTGATTCCCAAGTATTTAATGCTGTTACTTTAAATGGAATTTCTCTTTGAATCTCTTGGTCTTGGGCTTTGTTATTCATATGTAGAAATGATGATGATATATATGAGTTTTTTATGTCCTGGTACTATGTTGAATTTCTTAATTGTTTCAAGTAGGTTTTAAGATGATTTTCTTGGGTTTTCGTAAAGTAGCCATCATATCATCTGCAAAAGAATGAAAGCTTTGATTTCTCATTGCCAATTCTGATTCCTTCAATTTATTTTTCTTTTATTGCTAAAGCTAACATTTCTAGTACTATATTGAATAGTAATGGTGATAATGGACATTCACCCCTTATCTTAGTGGAAATGATGGTAATTCAACCCCATTACATATAATTTTTATTGATGGTTTTAGATAGATACTACTTATTATTTTAAGGAAAACTCCATTTATTCTAATACTTTCCTAGAGTTTTTAAGACTTTTTCAGCATCTATTGAGATAATCATATTATTTCTGTTACTTTTGAAAATTATATATTCAATCATATTGTTTTCCTAATACGGAACCATCCCTGACTACCTGGTATAAATCCTACCTGATCATAGTTTCTTATACTAGTAATACCTTGCTGTATTCTTTTCACTAAAATTTTATTTAAGATATTTGCATCAATGTTCAATTAGGAAGATTGGTCTATAAGTTTCTTTCTCTGTTTTTGATTCTTGCTGGTTCAGGGATCAGCACCATATTGGTATCATAAAAGAAATTTGGCAGAACTTCTTCTCTTATTTTTTAAAATAGTTTATTAGAATAGGAATTAAATGGGACAGCTAAGTGGCACAGTGGATATAGCACAGGCCCTGGAGTCAAGGAGTACTAAGTTCAAAGCCGGCCTCAGATATTTAATAGTTACCTAGCTGTGTGACCTTGGGTAAGTCACTTAACTCCATTGCCTTAAATAAAAAAAATACAAAAATAGGAATTAATTGCTCCTTAAATGTTTGATAGAATTCACTAGAACATCCAGCTGGACCTGGAGACTTTATCTTATGGAATTTATTGGTGATTTCTTCAATTTCTTTTTCTGAAGTGGGGTTATTTAAGTGGGGTTATTTCCTTTCTTGTTAATCTGGGCAGTTTGTATTTTTCTAAATATTGATCTATTTCACTCAAGTATCAAATTTATTGGCATATATTTCAGCAAAGTACTTCCAAATTATCTCTTTAATTTCTTTCTCATTGGTAGTTAGTTCACCCTTTTCATTTTTAATACAAGTTACTTGATTATCTTTTTTCTTATTTTTAAAATCAGGTTTAATGAAATGTTTATCCATTTTATTGACTTTTTCATAAAACCAACTCATATTTTTATTTTTTAGATCAATGGTGTTCTTTTTCCAATTCTATTAATCTCTCCCTTGATTCTCAGAATTTCTAATTTTATATTTAATTAGGGATCTTTAATTTGTTCTTTTTCTACCCAATTCATTGATCTACTCTATTTTATTCACATTAGAGATAAAAAATTTTCCTCAAAACTACCTTACCTGTATTCCAAAAAAGTTGGTATGATGTCTTGTTGCTATTATTTTCTTGGATATAATTATTATTTCTATGATTTGCTATTTGATTCATTCATTCTCCAAAGCTAAATACTTTAATTTCCAATGATGTTTTATTTATCTTTCCAAGACTCGTTATTACATGTAATTTTTATTACATCATGATCTGAGAAGCATGCATTTATTATTTCTGCCTTTCTGTATTAGATTATAATTTTTATGCTCTAGTTCATGCAATTTTGATATAGGTGCCATGTACTGTGGAGAAAAAGATATATTCTTTTCTATCTGCATTGTTTTATCCAGAAGTTTCTAAGATTTTATTCACTTTCTCAATTTATTTCTCGTTTATTTTGTAAGTGAATTTATCTAGTTCTAAGAGAGGAAGGTTGAGCTCCCCCATTTTTAAAGTTTTGCTGTCTATGTCATCTTGTAATTCACTGATTTTCCTCTAGGAATATGGATGCTATACCACTAGGTGCATACATGTTTAATAATGATATAGCTTCATGACCTATGGTGCCTTTGAAGAAGATGGCATTTCCTTCCTTATCCTTTTTAATGAGATAGCTTTTTGCTTTTGTTTTATCTAAGATCAGGATCAGTGCCCCAGATATTTTTTTTTTACTTCAGCTGAAACATAATATATTTTGCTCCATCCTTTTACTTTATCTTGTGTGTATCTCCCTGCTTCAAATGAGCTTCTTGTAAACAATATATTGTAGTATTCTGGTTTTTATCCATTCTGCTGTACCCTTCCACTTTATGGGACAGTTCATCTCATTCACATTCACAGTTAAGATTACTAATTCTGTATTTCCCTCCATGCTACCTTTCCCCATTTCTACTTTTCTCTTTATTTCCCTCTTATTCACCTGACCAAAGTTTTACTCTCTTTCCCCTTTAACTTTTCTTTAAAAATTTAACTTTCACTTTATTTTCATTTATACCTTCCCCTTCCTTTTTTATCAGTCCCTTCTTCCTTTCCCTTTTCCTTCCTCTACCCCACCCCCTTCCCCATAGGGTAGGATAACTTTTAAAACCTAAGTGGAAGTTTATCTTTTTCCCTCTCTGGGCCAAATCTACTGAATAGAATTTGCACCCTCTCTCCTTTCCCTATAAAATTATAATTCTTTGTGCCTCTTCACTGGTGTTATTTATCAATCAAATTCTATTAAACAGGGACCAACAGTCACAGTTTGATTAATTGATTACTTGACAAGCTCAAAGTACTCTCAAAGTACAACCACAGATTAATTGATTGATCGCTTGATTATTTGATAAGCAGAATTGCCTCCAGTCACTAATTATCCTCCTCTCTTCTGTCTCATAAGTACACTTCACAAGAATCTTGAATTATATCAAATTATAATCATTTTTTACCTTACTCGATTTTCAAGTACTATCCAAGGACACAATCCTCATGAGCCATAGTATCATCCAAAGTCAAATCATTTCATGAACCATTTATACCCCTCCTCCCAAGCATACTTTCTCCCACACTCCACCCTTTAGTTCCCCACCTAGGATACTTAACCCATTGTTAAATAAAGTATGGATTAAGCACAACCCTAATTTAATTAACTGTGGAGTCTCAAAGTGTTCTAAGTACTCTGTAGGTCTCCCTTAAGAACTTTACAGTTGACTGTAAGTTATAGAAGATATTGTCTCCAGACCCCCAAGCTTATGACAACCTCATCAAAGAAAGTGCTAAGCTTTGTGAGTAAAGCATAGTTAAAGCAGGTCAAAGAAAACTGAAACACTTAAGCCTAAACACCCCTGTTTTTCATCAGAGTCTTTTTCTCAAACATAATGATGTCATCTTGGTCCTCTTCAATGGAAAGACAAGATACAACCTCATCCACATTCTCTATGCCCAATCTCTTTAATTATATTCAACCCTTTAAGTATCCTAAGAGAAATACAATTCTCAAGAATTACAAGTGTTATAACTTCCCTTATAGGGTTGTGTACAATTTGATGGTCTTGACTAACATTTATTTTGTTTTATTTTGCTTTTCCTTCCACTTTTCATTTGCCATTTTATGCATCTTGAGTCTTATATTTCATAACTGAATTCTCTGTTCAGTTTTGGTCTTTTTCTCAGAATATTTTGGAAGTCCTCTGTTTGGTTGAATATCTACCCTTTCCCCCTGACAGTATATGCTGAATTTTGCAGGGTAATAAATTCTTGATTGAATTCCAGGCCATTTGCCCTCTGATATATGGTATTTCACATCCTCAGGTCCTTCAATGTTGAGGATTTTAAGTGCTGTGTAAGTTTGATTGCATTTCTTTTGTATTTATTTTTTTCCATTTTATTGCTTGTAGTATTTTCTCCTTTATTTTAGAATTCTGAAATTTGGTCATAATGACCCTTGAAATTTTTATCCTGGGATTCCTTTCTGCAGGAGTTCTGGGAATTCTTTCAATGGTTGTATTGTCTTCTTGTTCTAGCAGATTTGGAGAGTTTCTGCAGATAATTTCCTACAAGATATTTTCCAGGTTATTTTTTTTGACCTAGGCTTTCAAGTAGTCTGATGATTCATAAATTATCTTTCCTGGATCTATTTTCCAGTTTGTTTGTTTTTCCTAATAGGTACTTTACATTTTCTTCCATTTTTCAGCCTTTTTAATTTGTTTGATGGAATCTTGTATTCTCACAGATTCATTGACTTCTTTTTATTCAATTCTAATTTTTAGGGCTTTATTTTATTCAATTAACTTTTCTATTTCCCTTTCCAATTGATCAATTTTATTTTTGAAGAGTTATTCTTATTCCAGTTGGTTATTTTTATTTGAAAGGAATTTCTTTGGTCAATTTTTCATACTTATGACTTCATATATATGACTCTCATTCCTTTTTTCCATTTTTCTTATTCTTCTCTTTTTTGGGTTTTAAATTCTTTTCAAAGCTCTTTTATGAACTTTTGGATTTGAGTCCAATTCACAGATTCTTTAGAAACTTCCCATGTAATTTTTCACTTATTTCTTCCGACATTTTATTGTTATCATCTTTATCTGTAAGGTAACTTTCTATAGTAAGCACTCCTTTAGTTTTTTTAATCATCTTTATCTGGTTATATGTCCACCTGGAAGAAAGACTCTCATAACTCTAGGGAATTGTAACTCTTTTAGAGAGATTATACTTATCCAGAAGTGATGGACACACATGACTTTTCTGTGACTCAGATAGAATGATTTAAAAACAATATGTCCTTAAAAAAGGGGAGAGTAAAAAAAGATGGGAGTATAGAGGAGATTGAATCACATTGCATAAAGAAGTATACATAAAGAAGTACAAAGAACCTATTGAAATAGAGGGGAAGAAAGGAGGAGGTTAGAAACACTTGAATCTTACTCTCATCAGATTAGGCCTAAAGTTAACATAAAAACACTGAATTAAGATGAGAAGAAGGAAAAGAGGAACTAATGGAATGAGAAGGGGCAAAAAAAAAGGGAAAAAAGGGAAGGGAATTAGATATAAGGGGGCAAATATGCTGAAGGTGGTGGTATTCAGAAACAAAATGCTGGGGAATATGGATAAAGTGAAAAAAGGGGAAAAATATAAACATAGGGAAGATAGCATTGGGGTGGGGGAAATAAAGAGTTAGTAATTTTAACTTTGAATGTGAATGGGATGAACTCTCCCACAAAATGTAAGCCAATAGCAGACTGGATTAAAAACCAGAATCCTTCTATATGCTGCTTACAAGAAACTCAATTGGAGCAGAATAAAGGTAAAAGGTTGGAACAAAATATATTTAGCTTCAGCAGAAGTAAAAAAAAGCAGGAGTAGCAATCCTTATCTCAGAAAAAGCAACTGAAAAAATAGATCTCATTAAAAAAGCAATAAGGAAGGAAATATCCTCCTAAAAGGTACCATAGATAATGAAGCAATTTAAATATTAAATATGAATGTACCAAGTGGTATAGCATCTAGATTTTGAGAGGAGAAGCTGAATGAATTACAGGATGACATAGCAGCAAAATTCTACTGGTGGGAGACCTCAACCTTCTGCTCGCAGATTTAGATAAATATAACCACAAAATTAAACAAGAAGGAAATTAAGGGGGTAAATAGAATGTTAGAAAACCTAGACATGATAGATCTTTAGAGAAAATTGAATGGGGATTGAAAAGAATATTTTTTTCCACAGTAAATGGCACACAAAAATTGACCATGTATTAAGACATAAAAACATAAGAATCAAATACAGAAAGGTAGAAATAGTGAATACACATTTCTCAGATCATAATGCAAAAAAAGCACAGGGAGAGAGATAAACCTAAAATTAATTGGAAACTAAATAGCCTCATTTTAAAGAATGAATGGATCAAAAACAAATTATAGAAAGAATCAACTATTTCATCCTGGATAATGGTAATAACAACACAACATACCAAAACTTATGGGACATAGTCAAGACAGTTGCCAGGGGATATATTATATCTTTAATTGCTTACTTGAATAAATTGGAGAAAGAGGAAACCAATGAATTAAACATGAAACTAAAAAAATTAGAGAAAGAACAAATTAAAACCCCCAATTAAATACCAAATTATAAATGCTAAAAATTAAAGGAGAAATTGATAAAATCAAGAGCAAGAAAACTATAAAATTAATAACTAAAACTAAAGTGTTGGTTTTAAGAAAAAACAAATAAAATTGATAAATCTCTGGTTAATTTGATTTAAAAAAGGAAGAAAAAAACAAATTGCTAGTATCATAAATGAATAAGGTGAACTCACGACCAATAAGGAGGAAATTAAAGTAGCAATGTGGAATCATTTTTCCCAAATTGTATGCTAATAAAACTGATAACCTCAGTGAAATGGAAGAATATTTTTTAAAAAAACAAAAGTTGCCCAGGTTAAATGAAGAGGAAATCAAATATTTAAATTACCTATTTCAGAAAAAGAAATTCAACAAATCATTATTGAACTCCCTAAGAAAAAATCTCCAGCACCAGACAGATTTACAAGTGGATTTTATCAAACATTTAAGGAACAATTGGTTCCAATTCTATATAAACTGTTTGAAAAAATGGGGAAAGATGGAACTCTGCCTAACTCTTTCTATGAAACTAATGTGGTGCTGATACCTAAACCAAGAAGAATTAAAACAGAGCAAGAAAATTATAGACCTATGTCCCTGATGAATATAGATGCAAAAATCTTAAATAAAATCTTTGCAAAGTGATTATGGCAAGTTATCACTAGGATAATATATTATGCCCAAGCATGATTTATGCCAAGAATGCAAGGTTGGTTCAATATTAGGAATACTGTTAGATTAAGTATATCAGTAACAAATCTATCAGAAATCCTATGATTTTATCAATAGATGCTGAAAAAGCCTTTGAAAAAATACAACACCCATTCTACTAAAACACTAGGGAGCACAGAAGTAAATGGATCATTCCTTAGAATGATAAGCAGTACCGATCTGAAACAATCAATAAATATGCAATGAGGATAAGCTAGAGGCATTCGCAATGGTTACAGGGGTAAAACAAGAATGCCCATTATCATCACTACTATTCAATATTGTGTTAGAAATGTTAACTTAAGCAATAAGAGAAGAGAAAGAAATTGAAAGAAATAGAAATGGGAAGAAAGAAACAAAACTCTCACTCTTTGCAGATGATATCATGGTATACCTAGAGAATCCTAAAAAATCATCTAAAAAAACTACAAGAAACAATTAACAACTCTAGCAAAGTCACAGGACATAAAATAAGCCCTCATAAATCCTTAGCATTTCTATATATTAATAGCAAATTAGACTGGCAAGTACTAGAAAGAGAAATTCCATTCAAAATAACTTCACACAATATAAAATACTTGTTAGTCTACCTGCCATGGCAGACTTAGAAACTCTATGAAACTCTATGAAAACAACTACAAAACACCTCTCTCACAAATAAAATCAGATTTTAAAAAACTGGGCAAATATCAGCTGCTCATGGATAAGCCAAGCTAATATAATAAAAATGACAGTTCTACCTAAATTAAACTACTTATTTAGTACCCAATCAATCAAAATCCAAAAAAAAAAAAACCTCTGCTTCAATGAGTTAGAAAAAATTATAAGTAAATTCATATGGAGAAATAAAAAGTCAAGAATTTCCACAAATTCAATGAGAAAAAATACAAAAGAGTCATTTACAATAGGAAGCCAAACATAGTGGCAAAATTTCTATTTGGAGTACACACTAAAAGGTAAACTATAGATCTTAAAGGTGGACTTAATTTAGAACAGGAATTTAGTGCCAAATATGAGAAAGGGCATTCCTCATCTGATCCAGATATGGTAGGAAAATTTCCTGAGCAGCTTTTCATTATCAGATTCAAATTGGTGAGCTTCCGAATTAGAAGCAGAAACTGGATGAGAGTCTTAATCTATAATTGGCTGTCTCAGAAATGGTCAATCAGCCAGGATCCTCATCCAATAAAACATCATGATTAAATGTTTAACAGTGTCAGAATGAACCAAGTCAGTAGAATATTAAAGGCTATCATTGCTTATATGTATTTGGTTTTTGGGCAGCTAGGTAGTTCAATGGACAGAGTACTGACCTTGGATTCAAGAGGATGGGAATTAGAATCCAGCCTCAGACAATTGCCACTTACTAGGTGTGTGACCTTGGGCACTTCACTTAAAATCTTGATAGATGTTTCTTCTTCTAAATCAATTTATCCCCATTTTCCCCAGTTCCAACAAATCCAGTTCTTCAAAAAGCTAATTACATTAATATATTTTCCTTTACTATTACTTTAAGTTTCAAATTATCTATTTACTCCACCCTCACCCACTGAAAAGGCAAAGAATTGATACCCATTGTACATATGATTTGCTGTCAAGCATTTTCCACATTAATTTTGTTCCCTACACCTTCCTCACCAAAGGCAAAAAAAAATAGGAGAAAAAATGTGCTTAAAGTCTGCATTTTAACATTATCAGTCCTCTCTCTCTGGAGACTCATTTTTCATTTGGATTTTTCCAGAAATATTTTGGATCATTGCAATGATCAGGATTACTGTCTTTCAAAATTGATTATCTTTATAATATTGCTGTTACTATGCACATTGTTCTCCTTTTTCTGCTCACTTTACTTTCCAAATAAACTTTAAATATAGCAAAATGCTCAACTTCATTTTTAGCAAAACTCCTTGGAGTAGTATGAGACACTTTGAATTACATAATAGTTTTAGTTACATTTAAATGTTGAATACTTTTTGAACACTATGGCAGATAGATTTCTTAAGATCCAGGGGATGCTGGGTATTTGATTTTTGTTGTTGAACACAAAAAACTCTGAATTAATTTCTATGTACTCTTTTTTTCTGAAACCAGATTGACCAATTATTTGAAAGACTTAATTTCTCTCCCTTTTTTGCTAACTTAGGTCTCTTGAGAACAGACATGATCTTGGATAGATTCATATCACGGAATCTCATCAAGCTGGTATCCAAGTCAGGTAGTGGGTTTTGAAAGGAAAGGTTTTTTTTAAGTGATTCTGTTGGGGGCGGCTAGGTGGTACAGTAGATAGAGCACAAGCCCTGGAGTGTCAGGAGTACTTGAGTTCAAATTTGACCTCAGACACTTAATAAGTACCTAGCTGTGTGGCCTTGGGCAAGCCACTTAACCCTGTTTGCCTTGCAAAAACCTAAAAAATAAAAAAAAAAGTGATTCGGTTGCAGAAAGTCAGTAGTCTCCAGCCAAGTTATCTGACATTTGGTTGTTTTCTGACATGAGCTCACTTTGAAATGTTCATTTTCAACTTCAGTAATCTTTTTTTAGAAGAACCTTGATGATAGCCCTACGGATCTGCTTGGTTTGCACACTATAGATGACTGGGGGGGGGGGGGGGTAGAATGAGGAAAGCATCAGATATCAAGGTGTGAACAAATGGCTGTGCCTTTTCCTCCCCCACCTATGAACAGCAGACAGACCAAGGAGGAGAATGTAGAAAATAGCCACAGCATCAATATGAGAAATACAAGTGCTAAAGGCTTTGTACCGCTCCTCTGGGGATGCAATGTTGAGCATAGAATGAATGATTAACACATAGGAGAGGCCAATCAAAGGAGCATCCAAACCAAATCTAGAAAGGAGTACAAAAAGTCCATAGATGCTGTTGACTCTGATATTGGAGCAGGAACATTTGATTACATCAGGATGGTAGCAGTAGGAGTGAGAAAGAATATTATCCCTACAGAATGACAGGCATTTAAGAAGTAGGAGGAGGGAAATCATGAATGTAGTACCTCTTCCTACTATCATCAACACAATTTGAATGATCCTGTTTGGAGTGAGGATGGTGGAATACCTGAGTGGGTTACAGATGGCAATGTAGAGGTCAAAGGCCATGGCCAAGAGCACTGAAGACTCCATAAGAGGAAATGAATGAAGAACATTTGGCTAAATCAAGAATTCCAACCAATCTCTTGAATATTAAGACAAAGGATACCCAGAGAAGTGGGCATCATGGAGAGGGCAGACACAAGTCAGTGACTGATAGCATGGACAGCAAATAGTACATAGGCTTTGATTGGTGATGATGATGTATAGGATCATGCTATTTCCAGAGATGGCAATGGCATAGAGGAAACAAAAGGGACTAGAGAACCATGTGTGGTAAGTTTCCAGGCCAGGGATGCCTGGTAGCAGAAATGACAGGGATATTATTACAGTATTTGGCAAAACTGACATGATGAGTTCTGGAGGCATCATTCCAATGGAAATGTTCTCAACCTGGAATAGGAAAAGAGGATAATAGTAACATAGGGGTAATACTGCAAAAATCCTGATGGTCACGTGAATGATAATTCTAGGCTATGACTTTCTACCTTTTCTTTATAAATGAGTTCACATTATACTCTAGATTAAAGTACAGTGAAAAGAAATAGAAGGTAAGTCAATGTATAATATTCACCCATATTAGATACAGCTGTGTTAGTGATAGTGATAATGATCATGTAGTAAGATTCATAAAAGAGAAATGAAGGATGAACATTCTGGAGATTAGGTCTTATGCAAGAGAGGAAGGTGAGGTAATTTTAAGCTGGGAAGTAAAATGTCAGAGGAGGTAAGCTGAACTCTCACTTTTACATAATTTAAAAGTTTTATTTTTGCAAAGAAAGATTTATTCTGCTAGACCAGGTTAAAGTATCAGAAACAGCAGAAGAAATTACCAAGGAGGACTTCTATCATTTCATTTTATTTCCTTAGTATGATGACTCCCTAAATATATTTATTGTTTTTATAGAATGCAAAACATGCATTTCTGATCTTTCTATTTAAACTTATGATATCATTATAGTCTAGTCCATATGTTGAAACTCATTCACCCAGAGTAGATCAGTAACTTATTTGCTAGAATATTCAATTCTTAACTCGTCTGGGACACTGATATTATGACAACCTTTCAGCCAATTTCTTTCCAAGGCAGGACTAGAACCCATGTCTTCTTAATTCAAAGGACATTACTCTATTCATTGTCACATCACTTTTCTGGTGTTGCTTTTAATTATTATTATTATTTCATTGAATATTGTGTATGACTTTGGGAAACATTAAATAGGACATTATCAAATTAGACAGTTTCCAAAGGAGGGTGCATAGAATGGCATGAAGATAAGAAATCATGATGTATAATAAATGCTTTGTGCAACTTGGGGTCATGTAGTCTGGGGAAAAGAAAATTTTGGAGTTATAAAATTCAGATATGAAAGTTTATCAAATTAAAGAAGCAAAAAGTACATTGATTCTAGAAAAGGTAATTATGTCTGAATAAAGATAAAATAACTGAAGAATTTTCAACCAAAGATACAATGATAGGTTCAGCAGGAAATTCTGGACTCTCAGTTACTAAAACAATCATAGATGAGTAGTCAACATTTTGGGGAAATAATAATCATAATATATTTTATAATATGGGAAGCTTAATAAAATACCTAACAGTTTATTTCAGTATTTAGATTTAATTCATGTTTTATTACAGCAGCATTCATCTTATTTAGATGTTCACATCCCCAAATTTCTAGTATCAGGACACAGACAAAATAAAGAAAAGTGGAAACAAAAGCCTTAGGATCATAAAACTGAATGTCAAAAAATCCCAAACCTGATGTATGATATTCTTAAACCCTAACCCTAATTGAAAACAATGCAGATCCTTTCCTAGAACTAATTTACAGGGGGTGGAGCCAAGAGCAGATCTTGTCTTAGGCACTCTCTCATAAATCCTCTAAAGTAAGGACTAAATTTTCAAGAGACAGAACCCACAGAGGGACCCAGGGAGGCAGTTCTCCTACTCAAGGTAACCTGAAAAAAAGCAGAGAGGTTCTGCTCCCGGAGATGGAGGGGTGGCCTGCCAGAGGGGCAGCCTGCCAGAGTGAAAGAACTTTAGCCTCCCGGAGGCAGCCCCAGGGCTCTGGGACCGCTGCTCACAGCAGTGGGGGAGTTTCCTGAGCTACATCCCAGGGAGCACTGGGCACAAATTGGGGGACAAGCGGGGGACCTCTGCCAGAGCGAGCACTTGAAGTCCTGCCCTCAGAGCACACAGGGAGCAGCTTAGCCGCTGCATTCCAGATCCGGGAAACATAAGCAGGCAGAGCTGGTAAGCAGGAGCCACCAGGGCATGAGCCCATTGAGCTGAGGGAGGGGAGTGAAGAGACACTTCGGAGCTCTGTCCTCTGGCCCTGGAACAGGACTCTGGGGCTCTGAACACATTCAGATCCTGATCGCAGTCTAGGCCCCCCCATAGAACAGCAGGGGCCCCCTTCACCTAAGCCCCATACAGGGGGGAGGGGTACATATGGTCATTCACAGACCAGGAGGGAGGACAGAGCCTCACACACTGAGACCCTTGTGGGAGTGTCCCAAAAGCTCAGGAAGCACCCCCAAAACAGGCTTAGACTGGGAAAATGAGCAAGCAGAGAAAAAAGAGGAACACCATTGAGAAATAGATTATCTATGATCCCAAGAAGGATTAATATGCTCAGTCTGAAGATCAGGAAACACAAGCTCCTGCATCTAAAGACTCCAAGAAAAACAGAAATTGGGCTCAGGCTATGACAGAGCTCAAAAAAGACTTTGAAAATCAAACAAAGGAGTTAAAAGAAAAACTGGAAAAGAAATGAGAGAGATGCAGGAAAAACATGAAAATTAAATCAGCAGCCTAGTCAAGGAAATCCAAAAAAATGCTGAAGAAAATAGCATGTTAAAAACTACCTTAGGTCAAATGGATAAAACAGTTCAAAAAAAGTTATTTAGGAGAAGAATGCTTTAAAAAGCAAAATTGGCCAGATGGAAAAAGAGATAAGAAAACTCTCTTAGGAAAACAAATCCTTCAGACAAAGAATAGAACTCAGGGAGATTGCTGAATTTATGAGAAATCAGAACCCATTACTTCAAAACCAAAAAAATGAAAAATTAGAAGAAAATGTGAAACATCTCATTGAAAAAAACAACTGATATGGAAAACAGATTTAGGAAAGATAATTTAAAAATTATTGGAATACCTGAAAGTCATGATCAGGAAAAGAGCCTTGACATCATTTTCAAAGAATTACTACCAGAAAATTGTCCTGATATCCTAGAAGCAGAGGGCAAAATAGAAATGGAGAGAATCCACCCATCCCCCTGAGAAAGAGACCCCAAAAAACCAACCCCTAGGAATATTATTGCCAAGTTCCAGAACCCCAAGTTGAAGAGAAAATATTACAAGCAGCCAGAAGGACACAATTCAAATATCATGGAGCTGCTGTCAGGATCACACAGGACTTAGCAGCAACTACATTAAAAGCTTGTAGGGCTTGGAACATAATATACCTGAAGGCAAAAGAGCTTGGAATGCAACCGAGAATCAACTCCCCAGCAAATATGAATGTCCTCTTCAAAGGAAAAAGATGGACTTTCAATGAACCAGGGGAATTTCAAATGTTCCTGTTGGAATGGCCAGAGCAGAACAGAAGGTTTGATCTTCAAATACAGGACTCAGGTGAAGCATAGACATTGGAAGAGAAGGGGAAAATGTGAGGGACTTAATGATGATGAACTGCATGTATTCCTGCCTAGAAAAATGATACTGATAATACTCATATGAACCTTCCCAGTTAATAGAGCAAGTAGAAGGAGCTTTTATAGTTGAAGCACAGGAGAAAGCTGAATTTGAAGATAAAATATGGTGTAAAAATGGAGTCAATAGAAAAAAAGGGAAATGTAATGGAAGAAAGAAAAAGGAGAGGGGGAATAGGCCAAGATATTTCATATAATAAGATTTTTCTTTATTACAATGAGCTATTGCAATGATATGGAAGGGGGGAAGGCAAGGGGTACTGAGGGAATCTTTGCTCTCATCAGAGCTGGCTGGGAGACAAAATAGCATATATACGCAATGGAGTATAGGCATCTAGAGTAAGAAGGAGTGGGGGACAGGGTGAAGGGGGGGATGTGAGTGATGGAGGAGAGGATGGACCATGGGGGGAGAGTGGTCAGATATAACACATTTTCTTTTTTACTTCTTGCAAGGGGCTGGGATTGGATGGCCTGTCTATGACCATAGGGCCAGGTGGATTCTGGGCCTAAGCGGTGGTGGGGGGCTCAGGGCCTCTTGGCCCCAGGGCCAGGGATCTGTCTGCTGCACCACTCAGCTACCCTACAGCAGAGTCAGAATGAAAGGAGAGAGAAAATATAGTACATGGTAGTGAAGAAATATGAAAGGAGGGAGTTGCAATCAGCAATGGCAATGGTGGGGGAAAAAAATGGAAGTAACTTTTGCTATGGACTTATCATAAAGAATGTGATCCACCCATGACAGAGTTTTTGGTGTTGGAACAAAGACTGAAGCACATTTTTTTATTATTATTATTTGGGGGGGGGTGCAGGGCAAATGGGGCTGGGTGGCCTGCCTGGGGCCGCATAGCAAGGTGATCGTTGGGTGTCTGAGGCCAGATTTGGACCCAGGTGCTCCTGGCTCAAGGGCCAATGCTCTGTCCGCCACCCAGCCACCCCTACTATTACTATTTTATTTTATTTTGGTTTTTTTTTATTTTTATTTTTTTGGTTTGTGCAAGGCTGTGGGGTTGGGGTGGCTTGCATGTCACACGGCTGGATGATTGTTGGGTATATGGGGCTGGATATGGGCTCAGGTGCTTCTGGCTCCAGGGCTGGTGCTCTGTCCATTGTGCCACCCAGCCATACCTACAATTATTACTATTGTTTTTTATTAATTTTAATTTTTTCTCTCCATTTACTTTATCACTCAAGTGAGTCTATAGTTTTTGGGGGAGGGGGTATTTTGTTTACTCTTAAACAAGAATATTTCATTCATGTATAAAAATATTATTTGTACAAAATGAGAATAAATAAATAAATATTACATATTGAAAAAAGAACTAATTTACACTTATTGAATATTAAATGTGTCTTGTTATCTTGCTTTAAAATTCACAGTAGTTCAAAAGCAGAAAAGACAGAAAGCAGGTGGGTTTTCTGTTAAAAGAATGCTTCTTTATAATGATGAGAAATGACAAAGGACAATTCAATAATGAGATGCAAAAAAAAAATTCCAAAATCAGACTAACATTTTAAAAAGAAGACATTTAGGAAATGAGCTAATGCAGAGGAAATAAGTACATACACATGCATATATGACAAACCAGGACAGGAATAACGCTTTGGAATTATCCTCCCCCAAATTAAATATTCTGTTCAGTAGTTTACCTATAAAAAGGAGAAATGGGGAGAGGGGAGGAAGGAAGGAAGGAAGGAAGGAAGGAAGGAAGGAAGGAAGGAAGGAAGGAAGGAAGGACGGAAGGAAGGAAGGAAGGAAGGAAGGAAGGAAGGAGGGAGGGAGGGAGGGAGGGAGGGAAGGAAGGAAGAAAGGGAGGGAGGGAGGGAGGGAATATAGGAAGGACAAAGATAGAAAGGAAGGATGGATAAAAGGAGAAGGAAAAAGCAGCCTATTTTAGGAGCAGATATTGGTACATCTAGGTATTATCAATCCCTTCATCCTGCTGAAAAATCCAACTTCCAGAGTTTAAGTACTTTAAATCAAACATCAAGTTTGATTTGTGGCACATGAACAACAACAACAAAAAAAGTTCAATTAAATTGAGTTGTATAAAATTCTTGGTTTATTGAATATGCACAGATAAAACTGAACCAGATAATGGGTTCTGCTCCCCTCGCTTTTTGTTAAACTAAATAAATTAAGTCAAAATACTCACTGCTTGATCCCTCAATGGTGGTTCCTCCAGGGCTGACCACAGCAATTTTGGAGATTCAGTAATCTATCAGGGGTCATTCTAACACTACTCTACCTGAAGACAGCAAACTCTCCCTTAAAAAAAGACAATGAAGATGGATCTTGTTGCATTTCTTATGATCAACCCATCAATAAGCATTTATTAAAGGCTTACTATGTTTCAGTTCCTACCGTAAATGCCGAAAGAGCATATAAGAAAGCTCCTATCTCCTCATAAAAAAATAAAGGAAAAAAACCAGACATTATTTCATGGTAGAAGGCATTAGATTTAGATATATAGGTCAGAATTTATTTAAATCCTTCATCCACTACTTAATTACTGAAGGATTTTGGAGGGGTAACTTTAACCTTCAAAGCCTCAAATTATCTCTTGATAAAACAATTATATTGCCTATTTAAAAGGAAAGGTTGACAGTGGGAAAAATTCTCCTGGTCTATTTTTAGAGGAAGACACCAAGAAATTGAGTAAAGAAAGAGTATTTACTAAGCCTATACTATCTTATAGGCATTATGAAAACAATGAAAAGTAAATTCTGGTTACTTTGATGACTCAGCTAAGTTACTCAAAGAGAGTGGAAAGTGTTCTGGTTTTACGATTCATATTCCATGCATCAGAAATTTCTCAAATAACTCTCACTTTTTCTATTTCAGACACAGAATATGGACAAGGCATTTCTGTTCCTTCTCTGCAATTTGCCTAAGGAGTTTTGACTTTCTCTCAATCTTTCTTGTTTAAAGAGTTAAACCTAAAACTTACCTGACTCCTTCCTGGAGTAAGTGCTTGCTTGAATTCATAAGTATCATAGTAGAAAAGAATTGAAAAGGATTCCCAATATGAGAAACTTTATCCTGAAGCAAGTGAGATTCCCCACCACTGCTTACAAAATTCCTTGTCAAAGGAACCTCTGTATCAGATCATTAGGTAGGAGGGAGAAAAATCTAAGTTTCCTAGACAATACTTCCTGGAGAACAATCTTCCCTATTATCTTCCACTTTCTCTTGACAGGATGTCCCTTGAGATAGGATGTTTTCAGTAATGTGTCTTAGGGGGAAAAATATTAAATATGTATCAGTGTGCAAAGTACTTTCCTAATGATTAAATCAAGTGTTTCCTAATTGATCAAGGAATATGATAAAGCAATTACAAGGCTTTTCAAATGTTCAAAAAACCTTTATCAAGTTACATAATACTTCTTCCAAATAACCAAGCTCATTGAATTGTGCAAAATAGCAAAATATATGATCTGAAAGGACTGCTTTCCTATGACTGTGAAATGTGAAAACCTTAAAGTGGGGACTTTTGGATAATTCCTTTAACAGTGTAGAAGTTGAAGATTTCCTCATCTCTGATTTCTTGGATATGTTCTAGAGAGTTGAAACTTTTAGGATTTAATCTCTGAGTAAGTCAAATGTTGTTAAGATAACTGAAATGCAGAATCAATATGGAATAGTGATCATTTTAAGTTGAACATTTAGACAAAAAAGAGAAGAACAACAAAGGAGAAACATTAGTTTAAGGAATCTAAAACCAAGAGAGACACAGTTCTTATTGAATTTGGAGAATTCAACGACTAGGACAGAGCTCAGCATAGACTCAAATTGAAGAGAGAAAAGAAATCCTTGCTGAATCAAAACAAATTAATAGTTGAGAGAGACCTCAGTGATCATTTAATCCAAATCTCACCTAAAATTATGATAGGGTAGGAAAGATCAGAGGAAAAAGGAATTCAGTAAAATGGCTCAAGCATCAAGACAAATAAGCTATAAAGGTGATATCCTTTGAAATTGGAGATACTGAAGCCAATAAATCTATCCCTAAGGGCTTTGTGAATATCTTCTTACTCCTAAAAACAACATGATTTAAACTTAATATCTCTTAAATGTCTGCACTACTGTTAAGACAGAATTCATGAGCCATTATTATCCTAAAGAGGAAGTAGCTTTTATACTTTTTAAATGTCTGCCCGATACCCATGTTTCTCTCATGGGGATAAGGAAGGGGAGAAGATACATTAAGTTTAGGAAGATATCCCCAGTCTTTAAGAAGTGAATTTCACACAGTTGCTCAATCCCAGAATGGAAAAGGGTAAACCATTTCAACTCACACCTAAAATCCAATCCCCTTTGATAAAAAACAAAACAAAACAAATAAACCAATTCTGCTCAGTGATGGGCTCCAACAATTAAGAAAAGTATCAGTAAGCTAAAGTGTGCTGAGAGGACATCAATCAGTATGATGAAGAATTTTTCTGGAGACAATGATCTATGAACATGTATTGGACTGATTTTGACATGTTTATCACAGAAAGATGTATAGGGTGTCATGATAGCTATCTTTTCATATTTTAAGGACATACTATGAGAAGATTAGTTTTTATGGGTTTTGGCCTCAGTAACTGAGGCAATAGAAAAAAGTAGCAAATAGTCAACTTTAAACTGGGAAGTTAGGGATGAGGGTGACATTGGGCAAACCTTTATAATAGAGTTGTTTGAAAGGACTTTCATCTTGTTCTTGGAAGTCTTTAAGTAGAGACTGGACAATCATTTGCCACCTATGTGCTAGAGAGAATTCCTTTTTAAGTTCATGGGATAGCAGATAAGGTCTCTTCCAATTCTAAACTTGTTGGATTATCTTTCGAAGGTTACAGACTGAAAGAAAGCATACAATTCATTGAGTTGACTCCATTTTTAGGTGATTTCATTTTTTGGGGAGGGGGTTTCAGGAGATTCTTTTATTGTATTTCTAGTTGACCAGACATTCCACAAGAATTCATTATGTACTTATGTATTATGTACCGTGCCTATCACTGTGCTTATCCTTGGAGATGCAAAAAAAAAAAAATGCAAAAAAAATAATATTTTTAAGGAGCTCATATTCTAATGCCTAATCCCAAATAAAATGTATTTTAAAAGAGCATATTTAAAAGCATAATAAATTGTAACTACTATTTTCTTCTTAAGTTTTTGATAGTATTACTTTCAAACACTTTTTAAAATAGCACCATGCTGATGACTTACTGATAAGCAGAACTTATAATAGTATTTCTGAATTCCTGGAGTAAGAATGATTGTGAAAAGAGTTCAGGGCAGAGTCATTATTTTCAAGGCTCTAAATTTCTGAACTTAACAATGATCCATTAGCTTATTTTACTCATTTCTTTTTTTTCTTTAATTTCCTTAAGAAAATATTGTGCTCTTTATCTTTCTTCTTTGTTGGATTGAAAAAAATTATTTCTTTCAAAAGCAAGATTCCAAAAAAAATAGGAAGAGGTTAGTGATAGTTGCCACATGAGAGACCATTCCAAGGTGCTTCTGGTATTGCCAGTATATTGAGATAAACAGCTACTCCAAAGAAGATGAGTATGGAGCTTCCTTTAGAATATTTATTACTGAATTTGGTGAAACAGAGAGAAATCTTGTTGCAGAGTCTGAGACTTACTTTAGTATTTCTTCACTCCTGTGGCTTTGAATATGGAAGCACCTCCACTCAGAGGAGATATCTTTTGGAAATGCATAGAACAGAGTCCAGAAAGTCTGAAAGAAGCCCAGAATTTCATAATTGGAAAATAAACTTCAGTGATGATCCTTTCCAACTTCTACATTCTTGACTGAGTAATTCATTCTTTGCTTGAAGACTCCAATGAAGGTACAGAGAATACCACCTCCAAAAGAAGTCCATTTCACCAATTTATCTCTGTCTATTTCAGCAAAATTTGTTTTATACATTCTGTGGTTAAGTGAGCATCTCTAAGATATACCTTAAAATCAGAAGAGACCACAAAATATAACCACTAATTTTACATATCAGGAAAGACAGATCCAAAGAGAATAGGCAATTCTCCTAAGATCATACAAGTTATTTGGGTACAGATAACTCTAGTACCAAATCCAGAGTTTCATCTACTATAGCACACTTGCCCTACTGAATCATCTTCTTTATAAAGGACCTTCAAATACTAAAGATATCTCTTGTGTCACCTGTCACACTGATCTTTAAATATTCTCAAATTTTTCAGTCCATTCCTATATACTCAGAATACTTACTACATTTTTTTTCCTGTTTCACTTATCAAAGCCCTTCTTAAAATATGACATTCAGAGATGAATTCAGCATTCCAGCAGTGTTTCGATCAGGATAGCTACCCAGCAATTAAAATTCCCTTCTGATATTGAAGAAAATAATTATACCAAGAATCTTTGTAGTTCTTTAAGTTTTACAAAGCATTTCACACATGTTAACTTAATAGATCCTTACAACAAATCTGAGAGGCACACATCAATGTTAACCCCACTTTACACATGAAGAAACTGAAACTTTTAGGGGTAACAAAAATTAATCAAGTTTAAATATGGATTTATGGTTTGTTTATTACTATTATCATAATTATTATTGTTTGTGAGGTTTTTAAGTAGGATAAGGAAAAGGGATTAAATGTGTAAAAGCAAGATCTCTTCCTTAGACTCATTTAATTTTTGAAAATCTGTATTTTTTACCCTTTCCTGTGAACTCTTTAGGATAAGAACTGGGAGTGGTGCTGCTGGATCGAAGGGTATGCAAGTGTAATTGCCTCTTAGTCATAGTTCCAAATTGCTCTCCAGAAAGGTTGGATCAGTTTACAATTCCACCAACAAAGCATCAGTGTCCCAGTTTTTTCACATCCATGAACATGGATCATTTCTTTTGGCCAATCTGAGGTGCTATCTCAGAGTTTGTTTTAAAGTCACATTTCACTAAAAATAATTTAGGGTAATTTTTCATATGACTAGAGATAGTTTCAATTGCTTCATTTGAGACTTGTCTTTCCATGGCCTTTATCAATTTAGCGATGATTTTTTTCTTATAAATTCTCTATTTTAGTCCTTTGTCAGAAATACTAGTTGTAAAAATTGTTTCCCACTTTACTGCATTCCTTTTAATCTTGGTTTCCTTAGTTTTGTTTTTGCAAAAACTGTTCAATTTAATGTAATCAAAACTAATTTTTGTCTCCCAGACTACTCATCATGCTCACCACCTAGACTTCCATTCCTTCTGCTGCTTAGTAAGTTCCTTGCCTCACCCTGCCGCTGGTGTTGTTCTGGATCTCTGCTCTCTGCCTTGAACTCGTCCATGCTCCTCCCATGACAGACCTCGCTGGAAGATGTTCCCCTTTGCTCTTTCGTGTGTTCTAGAGACCCAAAATCTTAATCCCCTTAAGAGACTCGGTTCATGTTGGCTCTGAGGGAAAACCAAGAAGGGTTTAAAACAGTGCTTGGCTTCTCCCCACCATCTTGGCCAGAAGTCCCCACAGGTTTTTAATCAGAGTGAACTATTATCCCAGAAGTTGGTTTCATTTGTTTTATCAAGCAGGAGATTACTGTATTTATTTACTACTTGTTTTGCCTCTAGTATATTCTATTGATCCACCATTCTATTTATTAGGCAGTATCAAACAGTTTCAATGATTTGTAATATAATCTTAGATCTAGTATGACTAAGCCTCCTTCCTTTGCAATTTTTCTCATTAATTCCCTTTACATTCCTGATCTTTTGTTCCTACATATGAATTTAGTTACTATTTTACTAACACAATAAATTAATATTTTGGAAGTTTGATTGGTATGTCATTGAATAAGTAATTTATGTATAATTGTCACTTTTATTATATTAGCTGAGCCTTCTCATGAGCAATTGAAATTTGCCCAATTTTTTAGATCTTATTTTGTATGAATAGAGATTTATAGTTATTTTTATATAGTTCCTGAGTCTGTCTTGGCAGGTAGACTCCCAAGTGTTTTATGTTGTATACTGTTACTTTGAATGTAGTTTCTCTTTGTACCTCTTACTGTTCTGCCTTGTTTGTGATATATTGAAATTATGATTTTTTGTGGGTTTATGTTATAAATTGCAACTTGGCTAAAGTAGCTAATTTTTTCAAGTGGTTTTGTTGATAAACACCATTATATCATCTACAAAGGGTAAAAGTTTTGTTTCTTTATTAACTACTCTAATTCTTTCAATTTTTTTTCTCTTAATGCTAAAGATAATAGTTTTAATACAATATTGAATAATAGTGGTGATAATGAACATCCGTATTTCATGCCTGATCTTATTGGGAATGCTTCTAGCTTCCCCACATTACATAGAGTGCTTGTTGGTGGTTTTAGATAGATTTTGTTTATTGTTTTCAGGAAAATTCCATTTATTCCTATCCTCTCTAAAGTTTTTAATATGAATGGGTGTTGTATTTTGTCAAAAGATTTTTCAGCATCTATTAAGATAATATAATGATTTCTGTTAGCTTTCTTATTGATATAGCTGATTAGGTTCATTGATTTCCCAAAATTGAACCAACCCTGCATTCCTGGTATAAATTCTACTTGATCTTAGTGTTTTGTCCTAACAATTACTTGCTGTAATTGTTTTGCTAATATTTTATTCAAAATTTTTACATCCACATTCATTAGAGAAATTGTTCTATAATTTTCTTTTTCTGTTTTGACTCTTCTTGGTTTAGGTATCAGCAGCATATTGGTGTCATAGAAGGAATTTGGCAGAACTTCACTTATTTTTCCGAATAGTTTATATAGAATTGGAACTAACTTTTCTTTATTTGATAGAATTCATTTATAATTCCAACTGACCCATTGCCAATTATGCATTTAGAGACATACTATTTCCCCTAATCAGTGCTTTGACTCTATCCCACAAATTTTAGTATGTTGTCTTCTTATTGTTATTGTCTTGGATGAAATTATTTCTATGACATGTTTGACCTACTCATTCTTGACAATTAGAATTTTTAGTTTCCAATTGATTTTAACTCTCTCTCCAAGGACCTTTATTGTATCATGATCAGAAAATAATTCATTTAATATTTCTACCTTTCTGCATTTGATTATGATGTTTCCATGCCCTATTATATGGTCAGTTTTTGTAAAAGTATCATGTACATAGGGGAAAAAAGGTATATTATTTCTATGCTCATATAACACTCCCCAGAGGTCTATCATAGCTAACATTTCTAATATTCTTTTCACTTCCTTATTTTCCTTCTTGTTTAATTTATGGTAAAGATTTTTCTAATTCTGAGAGAGGGAGATTGAGGTCCCCCACCAGTATAGTTTTGCAGCCTATGTCTTCCTGTAACTTATGTATCTTCTCCTCTAAGAATGTAGATGCTATACCACTTGATGCATACCACTGTCTATGGTAACTTTTAGGAGGATGCAGTTTCCTTCCTTATCTTTTTTAACGAGATTTATTTTTGCATTTACTTTGCCTGAAATAAGGATTGCTACCCCTGCTTCTTTTTTTTTCACTTCACTTGAAGAATAATATATTCTGCTCCAGTCTTTTACCTTTACTCTGAGCACAACTCTGCATCAAATGTGTTTCTTCAGGGCGGCTAGGTGGCATAGTGGATAAAGCACCAGCCTTGGAGTCAGGAGTACCTGGGTTCAAATCCGGTCTCAGACACTTAATAATTACCTAGCTGTGTGGCCTTGGGCAAGCCACTTAACCCCATTTGCCTTGCAAAAAAACCTAAAGAAAAATGTGTTTCTTGTAAGCAGGATTTTATAGGATTTTGTTTTTTAATCCACTCTGTTATCCACTTCTGTTACATAGGAGAGTCCAAACTCTTCACATTCAAAGTTATAACTACCTCTTTATTTGCCCTCCATGTTATCTCCCCTCCATTTGTACATTTTATCCACTTCCTTCACCCTATACCTCCTCATCAGTATTTTGCTTTTGAATAATGCTTCCCTCAATCTGTCCCCCCTCTTTTATCAGCCACCCTTCCTTTTCTTCCCTCTTTCCTTTTTCCTCTACTTCCTTCCCTGCCTTTTATTAATCCCTTCTTCCTTTTTCCTCACTTTTACCCTCCTAATATGTGAAGGATAAGATAAATTTCTAAACCCAAAATGAATGTATGTTTTTTCTCTTTAAACCAAATCTGATGAGAGTAAGATTCAAGCAGTTCTCACCACCACTACCCTTTCCCTCTGCCACAATGGGTCCTTTGTGCCTCTTCCTGTGATATAATTTACCCCATTTTGCCTCCCCCTTCCTCCTATCTCAATTCAATGCCCCATTTTAATGTCTTAATTATTTTAAAATAATTCCAACAAAATCGACTTATGTCCATACCTTCAGCCTAAATATTCTCCTTCTAATTGAATTATGATTCTTGAGAATTTTGAGAATTTCTATCCCAGGTAATGATATAACCAGTTTAAACTTATTGAATAGCATTTTCTTTTCTTCTGTTTATGTTTTCATGTATCTCATAAGTCTGCTGTTTGAAGTTCAAATTTTCTGTTCAGCTCTGATCTTTTCATCAGGAAAGTCTGAAAATCACCTATTTTGTTAAATGTCCATATTTTCCCCTGAAAGAATATGCTTAATTTCATTGGTTAACTGATCCTTGGTTGTAATTCAAGCTGCCTTGTCCTCTGGTTGTCTTCTTTTGGTCATTTTCTTGGATGAAATGGTTGATTATTTTTATTATTTATTGTTTGATCCACTCATTCTTTAAATTTAGGTTATTTAGTTTCCAATTGATTTTTGATTTATCTTACCATGGCTCTTTATTAAATGTAATTTTTATTGCATCATAAACTGGAAAGCATGCTCTTATTATTTTTACCTGTGTTTGACTGGAAGGGTTTTATGCCCTAGTACAAGGTCAATTTTGGTATAGGTTCCATATATTACAGAAAATAATGTATAATATATATTCTTTTCTATTCCAATTCAGTTTTTTTCAGAGGTCTAGTATATCTAAGTTCTCTAAGATTTTATTCACTTTCTTAACCTCTTGTTTATTTTGCGGTTCAAGTTATCTAGCTCTGAGAGAGGGAATATGAGATTCCCCATGATTAAAGTTTTTCTCTCTATGTCTCCTTGTAATTCCTTTAGCTTATCCTCTAAGAATTTGAATGTTATACCACTTGTTTAATATGTTCATTAGTTTAATAATTTGTTTATGTATAATGTTTAATATATTATTATGTACACTGTTTAATAATGATATGCTTTCGTTGTCTGTAGTCCCTTTTAAGAAGATAGTTTCTTATCCATTTTAATGAATTCTATGTTGACTTTTGCTTTGTTTGATATCAGGATTGCCACACCTGATTTTTTTTTTTACTTCTTTGGGGCATGATTTGCTCCAGTCTTTTATGTTTACCCTATATTTATCTCTCTTCTTCAAATGTGTTCCTTGTAACAACATATTGTAGGATTCTACTATCCGTTACCATTTTGGAGAGAGTTAATTCCATTCACATTTTCATTTAGTATTGCTCTTTCTGTATTATTAATTACTAATTACTAATTCTTGCTATTGCTCCCATTTATACTTTGCTTTCTTCTTGTTCCTTCTCATCAATGTATTACACCCTTTTCCCTTAAACTTCTTTTAAATTTTAACTTTAACTTTATTTTCACTTTTATTTTTGTCTTTTCTTTTATCAGTCCCTTCTTTCCCTTTCTCCCCCCTCAACTTCCCTATAGGATAGGATAGCTTTTTAAACCCAATTAGTGCCAAAGCTATTGAGAGTAAGATCTACTCTGTGTTCACACCCTTCTTATATTCCCTTAACTATAATAGGTCTTTGTACCTCTTCAACTAGTGCTATTTAACCACTAATGCCTTGCCTTTTCTTCTATAGTTCTTTTTATAATTTTTAACTCTGCCTTGTACTTACATCCCCTTTGTCAAAATATACTCCTTTTATCTGTCCTGAGAGAAATGTCATTCTCAAAAGTTGATTGATTGTTTAATTGATTGATAAGCAATATCACCTCATATTCACTAAATATACTCCCCTCTTCTGTGTCATTAGAAATTCTCAAGAATCACAAAACACATCAAATTATAATTGATTTATACCACCTCCCATCTTTTGATGTACCTTACATGGATGTACATTCCTCATGAACCAAAGCATTATGCAAAATCAAATCTTTTCATGAACCTTTTATACCTCCTTCCCCCCAATACACTGGCTTCAATTTTAGCCAAAGCAGCAAGCAAAGCAAAACCTCTTTATGATATTTTCATGTCTAGTCACTCTAAGTATACTCTCTCCTTCCATCTCTATAGTACTCCAACAATAGACCTTCAAACTTTCCCAACCAAAGTTGGGGAGCTAGGTGGTACACTGGATAGAATATTGGCCTTGGGGTCAGGAGGATAGGAGTTTGAATCAAACCTCAGATGCTTGACACAAACTAACTAATGACTCTGGGCAAGTCATTTAATTCAAATTGCCACACATCCAAGCCATCTCCAATCATCCTGATTCATATCTGACCACTGGATTAGATGACCCTGGAGGAAAAAGTGAGACTGGTGACAGTACTCCCTCACTCAAATCCAATTCATATGCTTGTCATGGCACTACCTCCTTGAAGTTATGGTCTTCAAGAATTAAGGACAATCATTAACCAAAATATTGAGTTCATTCCCTGGCTCTGTCACTTTAGCTTTCCAACCATAGCACTGTAACCCTTGTTTACTAAAGTATGTCTTAAGACATTATCTCTTCCTAATCTATTTATGTCCAACCCTTCCAAGTATACTGCCACCCTCTGTCCCAATTGTACTGCTACCCTCTTTAACTAACTTATCTAGTAAATCCACTTTGTGATTTAATTACAAATAGACTCTCTAAGTACTCTCCCTCCTTCTGTCTCTTTAGGAAATACCACCCTCATAATCAACATTGTATTCATATCTCACTCTTATACATATAAACTAAGTACATTTTCTTCAAGTATATTCACAATTTAACTATCCTAAGAAAAATAACATTCTCAAGAGTTTCAGTTACCTTCCCTTGTAGAGATGCATGCAAGTTTAATGTTTTTGACTAGCATTTTTTCCCCTTCCAATTTACCTTTTTATGCATCTCTTGAATTGTATTTAATGATTGATTTTTTTTAGTTCAATTCTGGTCTTTTCATTAGAAAATTTTTGAAGTCCTGAATTTCATTGAGAAAATCCATCTTTTACCCTGATAGAATTTGATAAATTTTGCAGGGTATAAATTCTTAGTTGTAATCTATGGTCCTTTGCCCTCCAAAATATCATATTCCAGGAACTTTGATCTTTTATTATTGAGGTTGATAAGTCCTGTGTTATTTGGATTCTCTTTCCTTTGTATTTAAACTGCTTCTTTTTGACTACTTGCAGTATTTTATCCTTTATTTTAAAATTCTGGAATTTAGGTATGATAGTCCTTGGAGGTTTTTATCCTAGGGTCTCTTTCTGAAGGTATATTATGCATTTTTAGAGATTTTTGTCTTCTTGATCTACTATACTGAACTAGTTTTCCATGATAATTTCTTGAAAGATATTTTTCAGGTCTTTTTTTGTGCTCCAGGTTTTTGAGTAGCCCAATAATTCGTAAAATATCTCTCCTGGATCTATTTTCCAGATTGTTTGTTTTTCCTAAAAGGTAATCTATGTTTTCTTCAATTTTTTAAGCCTTTTGATTTTGTTTGATGGATTTATAATGTCTCAGAGATTCATAAGTTTTTATTTGTACAGTTTTAATTTTTAGGATGTTACTTTCTTCATTTAGCTTTTGTTTCCTTTTGCAGTTACCTAATTTTACTTTTTTGAGTTGCATTTCCTTTTCAGTTGGTGGATTTAACTTTTAGATGGCTTGCATTCCTTTTTCAGTTGGTTGATTTTATTTTTGCTGAGTTTTATTCTTTTTTTCTTTGGGCTATTTTTAATTTTAAATAAGTTGATTTATTTGGTCAGTTTTCATAATTTTCCTGGATGGTTCTCATTTCTTTTTTTCCATTTTTCTTCTTCCTCCCTCCTTTGGTTTTATGAAATTTTATATATTTCATTATATTTTATATTTGAGTCCCATTTTTAAAACTCCTTTGAGACTTCTCATGTAGGTGATTTGTCACTGTTTTCTTCTTCTAAGATCTCTATCTGCCTAGTAGCTTTCTATGATTAGCAATATTTTGGGGACCTTTTGCTCATTTTAACTTTTGAGCTCTATTCCCGGGATATAGAAGAATATATTCTGGAGATTTTTGTGCTAAAGCGCGGGTCTGATCCCTGGCTTCTTACTTTTGAGATGTTGTCTGTGCAGAAATTTGTTTCCACCTCTGTGTCCAGGCTCTGTGTATGCAGTGATTTGTTCCCAATCCAGTCCTGTCTAATCCCTGCCTGTTTTTTCCTTCTATTGCAACAGGTCCTTTGCACCTCTTCATGTGATGTAATTTATCCCATTCTAACTCCCTCTTCCTCCCATCTCTTTATAATCACCCCCACCCCACCTTTTGTAGTTTTAATTATATATTTAAAAATTAGTCCATTCCTTCAGTCTCTATTTCAGTTACTCTAATACAGTTTCATTATCAAGAGTTATGAGTATCTTCCTACAAGGTAGTAATGTAACCAATAGCAGTCTTTTTCTTTTTTTCCTCTTTACCTTTTCATGTATATCTTGAGTATCTTGTTAGAAGATCAAATTTTCTCTTCATCTCTGGTCTTTTCATCAGAAAAGTGTGAAAATCACCTATCATTTTAAATGCTCAATTTTGCTGGTTGGCTGATTATTTTATTGTAATTCAAGTTCCTTTGCCCTCTGGAATATCATATTCCAGACCCTTTTATCCTTTCATGCTGATTTTATATAATCCAGGTCCTATGTAATCCAGATTATGACTCTGTGATACTTGAATTGCCCCTTTCTGGCCACTTGCAGAATTTTTCACTTAATCTGATAATTCTGGAGATTGTCCACAATATTCCTTGGTATTTTCACTCTTGGATGCCTTTCAGATGGATTCTTTCAATGACTATTTTGCCTTCTAGTTCTAGAATATCAGGACAGTTTTCCTTGATTATTTCCTGAAGAATGTTAATCAGGTTCTTTTTATGATCATGACTTTCATGTAATCCAAGGATTCTTAAGTTATCTCTCTTGAATCTATTTCTCAAATCAGTTGTTTTAAGAATGAGGCATTTTATTTTTTTTGTTTTTTGTTTTTAATTTTGTTCAATAGAGTCCTGGTGTGTTATGGAGACATTAGCTTCCATTTGTCCCAATCTAATTTTAAAGGAGATATTTTCTTCAGTTAGCTTTTGCATCTCCTTTTCCATTTGGTTAACTCTATCTTTAAAGGAGTTATCTTTTTCCATTTGCTTAATTGTATTTTTGAAGGATTTATTTTCCTTTTGCATGTCTAATCATATTTTTTAAACAATCTGCTTCTATCACTTTTTGTTACAAGATGCTAATTTTTTTACATTTATTGTCCCTGTTTTTCTATTTGATTTAAAAAAAAATTCTGAGCTCTTCTAAGAAGTATTTCTATACAAGAGATATTCATGCTCTCTTCCAAAGTTTAACATGATGAACCTCTTCTGCATTTCTTTTTGAAGTTAGTGTTTTGTCCATCTTTATCTTCAAAGTAACTCTCAGTAGATCCTGCTTTTCTCTGGATATCCTTATTTATTCTGGGATTTGATACCTATACCAAGGTTCTTGTGTTGGAAGAGGGCTGGTTCACAGTATTTAGGTGTTAAAAGCCCTAGAGGCTTGTTTACTCTGTTGGAATGTCTGGAACTCTATCTCTGTACCATCAGCACAGGGGGCTTTAGCCCACTCCCTGGGAGGTTGGAATACCTGAGGATCTGTCTGGGCTGTTTGTGCAGGAACTTCAGGTCTTCCCTGCTGGGAAGGTCAGGGACTCTGGGCTAGGAATGCCAGGGACTTACCATCCAGGTCAGGCCAACCAAACCAGTAGTTCTGGTTGAATGGGGGCCCTGTATACCCCCAAACTTTCCCAGCACACTAGAAATCTACCAGCCCCTGCCACACAGCTCAAACAACTATAGCTTCTGCTCCCACAGCTGTGGTTGTCAGGTTAATACCTTCCTATTTCTGTCACTGGTGTGCTGGATTTCTGTTCTCTGCCCTGGGTACCTCCATACTTCCCCTTTGATTGTCCTTGCTGAAGATGTATTCCATCACTCCAAAATCTGTTAAGAGGTTTGATTAATGTTGGTTCTGAGGGAAAGACAGGAGAGATTAAGAAAAGCTCATGGCTTCCCTCTACCATCTTGTTTGGAAGTTGTCTATTAACATAATTTTTAAAGAGCTAGTCTATGATCTGGACAAAAGAGAGCAGGACAGAGATAGTGCCAGGAATTACTTTCATAGTAAACAACTGATTTGCAAATCATAGAATTTCTCATAATAGGTGCTCCTGCCTTGCTGTAATTAAAACAGAGTATATTTACATGATCATTCATGGGAAGGGAGAGGGGAGGTAAATAATAGAACAATCAGTTTAGGGGCTTGAATGATCTTTCTAAGTCATGCCCACCATGCCAGAGAATATAACAATTACAATAGCTTTTGATCATCCAAGTAGGACATCTTCAAGTCCATGGGAATGGTCAAGTTGATTGTAAAGTCTTAGGAGTGCATTATTATTTTTGCCTGGGCATAGTACAGGTCATGCTGATTCACTTCACTTTCCACAGGCAAAAGAATGTAGGACTTGTCAAGATTAAAACACATTACTCTGGCTACTAAGTTTTCATTATTTCTCAGGGTCACAGTCTTTGCCTGTGAAAATAATATCTAGAAAGTAAATTATTATTAAATTCATTACACATGCATTATTATTAATATGCAATCATAATTCTTTCTCCCTACTGTTATTGTGAAACCTATTCAAAATTTTGATAGACATCTTCTTTTCTAAATGATCTTATCCTCATTTTCTTCAATTCCTGTTGCATGGCTCTCTTAAAAGCTAATTGTCTTAATATTTTTTTTAATTTTTAAAACTTTTATATTTAGTTTTAAATTATCTCCTTTCTTATCACCCACCCAATGAAAAGGCAAGAAATATGATATCATTACACATATGATATCACATATCACTTCCCCCCCATTATCCATGTGCCAAAAAAGTCATGAAAAATAAAGAGAAAAAATATTTCAATATGAACTCCAGTCTATCAATCTTCTTTCTGGAGGTGATTCATTTTTCACCATAATCTTTTGAAAATGTTTTGCATAATTCTATTGATCAGAATTATTGCCTTTCAAAGTTGATTATCTGTGTAATATCATGATTACTGTGTATATTGTTCTCCTGTTTTTTCTCACTTCATTTTCCAAATAACCTTACAGTATAACATAGCACTCACCTTTATTTTTAGTACAATTCTTCAAGGTAAGTGACACTTTGAATTATTTAACAACCTTAATAACAATGGCAACTTGAAAACTCTCTAGTAGTCTTTAAGGATAATTGCTCCTTTGGGAATGCCAGGCATTTAATTTTTGTTGATGCACAAAATAAGTTTTGAACTAATGCTTATTAAATTTCTGCCTTCTGAATGAATCACTCATCACTAAATTCACTCACTTCCTTTTTTTTGGAACCTGATTGATCAAATAGTTGAAAGACTTAAGCTTCTCATTACATTCATGTTTAATTTTCTCTTGTTTTTCTGCTAATCTTGGTCTCTTTTAAACACATACTTCTTGATAGCAGAAGTTATCTTAGATAGATTACATAATTCTATATCACTACCCATCAGACTGGGATCCAAGGCAGATGGGGGTTTTGGAAGGAGAGACTTTTTTTTTAGATTTTTGCAAGGTAATGGGGTTAAGGGACTTGCCCAAGATCACACAGCTAGGAAATCATTAAATGTCTGAGACCAGATTTGAACACAGATCCTCCTGACTCATTGTGCCACCTACCTGCCCCCAAGAATTTTTTGAAGTGATTCAGTTGCAGAAAGTTATTAGTTTCCACCCTAGATAACTGACATTTGTCCTTTTTTCTGATATGACCTCACTTATGGTTGTTCTATTTCACCTTCAGTAATCTTTTCTCAGGAAAACCTTGATGATGGCCTTACGGATCTGCTTGGTTTTCACACTATAAATGACTGGATTTAGTACTGGAGGAAGAAGGAGGAAAGCATTGGACATCAAGGTGTGAACAAATGGGGGTGCCTTCTTTCCCCATCTATGAACAGCAGACAGTCCAATGAGGGGGATGTAGAAGATAGCCACTGCACCAATATGGGAAATGCAGGTGTTAAAAGCTTTGTACCGCTCCTCTGGGGAGGCAATGTTGAACACAGCATGAATGATAAACATATAGGAGAGACCAATCAAAGGAGCATCCAAACCAGATGTAGAGAGGAGTGCAAAAAGTCCATAGATGCTGTTGACCCTGATATTAGAACAAGAACATTTGATTATATCAGGGTGGTAGCAGTAAGAGTGAGAAAGAATATTATCCCTACAGAATGACAGACGTTTAAGAAGCAGGAGGAGTGGAATCATGATCAGAGTCCCTCTTCCCACTATCATCAGTCCAATCTGGATGATCCTGCTTGGAGTGAGAATGGTTGCATACCTGAGTGGGTTACAGATGGCAATGTAGCGGTCAAAGGCCATGGCCAAGAGCACTGAAGACTCCATGACAGTAAGGAAATGAATGAAGAACATTTGGCTAATGCAAATATTCCAACCAATCTTTTGAATATTAAGACAAAGGACACCCAGAGTAGTTGGTATAGTAGAGAGAGACAGACACATGTCAGTGGCTGATAGCATAGACAGCAAATAGTACATGGGCTCATGAAGGTTTTGATTGGTGATGATGATGTATAGGATCATGCTATTTCCAGAGATGGCAATGGCATAGAGGAAACAAAAGGGAATAGAGAACCAGGTGTGATAAGCTTCCAGACCCGGGATGCCTGTTAGCAGAAATGTCAGAGATATGATTGTCGTATTTGGCAAAATTGACATGATGAGTTGTGGAGGCATCAAACAATGGAAAAGCTTTCAACCTGTAATAGTAAAGAGGATGATAGTAATATAGGGATAAGGCTGCCAAAATCCTGATGATTGCACAAAGGATAATACTAAGATAGCGCTTTCTTTTTACATTGCAAATGAGTAGTTTTTTTACTCAATACCTTTGACAGTTAAAAGGAGTAAAAGACAAATCAATGAATATTATTCATCCACATTAGATACAGGGCTATGGTTGATAGTATTGCTGATCATGAAGAAAGAGCTAGACAATGAAAATGAGGATGTAACAGTCTGGAGATTAGGTCATATGCAAGAGAGTTAAGACAACTAAAGGAATTTTAAGGTGGGAAGTAAAATGTAGGTGAACTAATCTAGCTTTCTTCAAATATTTAAAAACTGTCATTTCAACAAAGAAAAAGATTCATCCTGTTTGCTTCCAAATGGAAGCATCAGAAGCAGTTGGAGAAAGAATCAGGGAGAACTTTTATTCTATCATTACATTTTATACTCCTTAATATAACAGCTCACTGAAATTTGTTGTTGTGAAAGAATTTCTTTCTTTTTTATTGTTAAAAGTTATGTTTTCATTTGGATATATATATTATATACCTATATATA
Organism: Macrotis lagotis; assembly: GCF_037893015.1. Classification (NCBI taxonomy): domain Eukaryota; kingdom Metazoa; phylum Chordata; class Mammalia; order Peramelemorphia; family Peramelidae; genus Macrotis; species Macrotis lagotis. The sequence goes on along the minus strand of NC_133658.1, from coordinate 839,481,308 downwards.
ATGAATGTGATAATAATAACAATTTAGTTTCTAGAAACTCTTTCAAAGTTTGGTTCTGAGCCTGAGAAAACCATGAAACCAAAATAGCAGATGTCATCTCTCAGTCATGAAAGATCCTGCATTTTTTCCCTGACCTGCACTTGCCTGAATTAAGTATATCAATATAAATTGTACTATATTTTACTGAAGCAGAATAATGAAGACTACCTAGCCATTCACACAGAACATGAAGACACTGTGGGTCTTTCTTGGGCAGATTACTCAAGCCTCACATATATATATATAACATACATATATATACTCAATCCCCAAATTTAGTTGTTATATTATTCTATATTTTATACATTCATTATATGTATATATTATATATTAAATAATGATATAATACATTTTATATAAAATATATTATATTATGTCATATATAATATATACATTACATATTATATAAATATATTTCATTATATAAAATATATATACTCTTTGCTTGAACTCCACCAAGGGAGAGCTCCAAGGAATGGAGTAATCTCATAATTTATAAGTTCATTCCTTGAGAAATAAGTAATTAATAAACCACTATCTGATTCCTGGCACTGTGTCTCTGGCCTGCTTTGTCAGACCCAGGTTAGAGACTACTATGTAATACTTGGTTAACATTATCTAAACTTTGATTTCATTATAGGCTACTACAATAAATGTGGACACTTATTCTGATATTACAAATTAGTAAGTTTATAAATATTTTCATTTTCATGTGTTGTTTGAGACACTAATAGGTCAATTTGTATTCAAGGAAGGACTAGAATCCTTGTCTTTCTGATTCAAAGGATATTCTTCTATCCACTCTACCACACTATTGTTTTATTGTTGTTCTTAATACTATTTTATCCACTATTGTGTCTGATTCTGGGAACATACTTTGAAGAGGGACATTGTCAAGCTAGATAATTTTCAGAGGTTTAGCAAGGATGAAATGAAGTTCAGAAATAATGCTATACAGTGAATAGTTGTTCAACTAAGGGTCATGTGGTCTGAAGAAGAGAAAACTGAAGAATCAAAGAAATTAATCTTCAGATATCTGAAAATGTATTATATGAAACAAAAAAATATGTTGTGTGACTTTAAAAAAGATAATTAGGACAGAAAAAGGACAAAATTATGCATTTATTTTCATCCAAAGAAAAGGAAGAACCTAAAAACGATGTGTCCAGTAGGAACTTCTGGAAAGACAGCAGCTGATAATACAGGGAAAAAATAATAACAATAATAATTAAAATAAAATATTTTATCCTGGATAGAAAGTTTGATTAAAAATCATCATTATTTATAGTCTATGTTTTTATTGCAGCAACATTTATATTATTCAGATTCACATCCTAAAATTTCAAATTTCTAGAGAATAGATAAAAGAAGAAAATAGGAAGGAAAAAGTATGGATCCTAAAAGTAAATGTCAAAATAAATTGGTTGCATTATCACTCTTAAACTTCAGTATTAGAGATCAATAAAGACCCCCTACACAGGACAGAAAATTTTGCTTGTTATCTTGCTTCAAATTTCATAACAATTCAAAACAGAAAATAAAATGGGAGAAAGAAGAGAGGGATTCTGATAAAGAAAATTTCCTTGGTAATCATGATAAATGATTGAAACTCCAATAATGAGAATGCAAAAATATTTAGATAAAAAAACTAGAATTTTAAAAAAAAATAGTATTTAGGAGATGAATTAATGTAAAAGAAGTAATGCCAATAAGTGTATATGACAACATGGAACAATGATAAAACCTTAGAATGATTTAAAAAAAACCCAAATATTTTTGTTAAATATTACCTTTAAAAGGACAAAGGGAAGGGGGAGAAAGAGAGAGAAAGATAGAGATAATCAAAGAAAGAAGAAAACAAAGAAAGGAAAGAAGGAAGGAGGAAAGAAAAAGCACAATATTTTTTAGAAGCAGATATTGACAGATCTAGAAGCAGCTTAATATATCATTAGATGGAGTAGAATTCTTCATTATGCTAAAAAGTTCAATTTTACAGAGGTCAAGTACTTTCTCCAAGGTGATTTTTACCACATGAAAGGAAAATAAAAATTTGAATTTAATTGAATAAAAATTGAAGTTATTGAAAACCCACTGGAAGTCAAAGTCTGAGATTAAATTGAGCCAAGTAAAGGGATTTGCAGCATTCCCCTTTTAAAGATACCAGGAGTAAATGAAGTCAAAACACTTGATCCCCAAATTGTCCTATGTCTCCACTAATGACTTCACCAATCCTGAAAATTCAGGAATCCATCAGAAGTGATTTTAACACCATTCTAATTAAAGATAGCAATTTCTCTCACAGATCAAACAATGGGGATGAATCTTAATTCATTTTCTATGACCACTCCATTAATTTACAAGCATTTATTAAATATATAACAAGTACTGTGGTAGACACTGAAAAAATAATACAAGAAAGTATCCTCACCCTTATAAATAAGAAAGAAAAGAAAACAAGCATAGTAGGGTCATAGTAGTCAGTACTAACTTTAGATACAGACAGTAAGGATTTATTTAAATCATTCAATTACCATTTTAGTATTGCAAGATTTGGAGCAGTAATTTTAAATATTAAAGCTTAAATTCTCCTCTATATGAAATAGGCAAATCATAATTAAATTACCTACCTCAAAGGATTATTGGAAGAAAAATGTATTGTCAATAAGAAAAACTCTCCTGACCCAACTAAGAAATTGGGATAAATAAAAGAGTATTTGCTAAGCCAATATGATGTTCCGAGCCCTGTGTCACTAATGGAAAGTGAACATTGGGGGCAGCTAGGTGGCACAGTGGATAGACTTGGAGTCAGGAGAACCTGAGTTCAAATCCAGCCTCAGACACTTAATAATTACTTAGCTGTGTGGCCTTGGGCAAGCTACTTAACCCCATTGCCTTGCAAAAAAAAAAGTGAACATGGGTTACTAAGGGTGACTCATCTATGTTGCTAATAAAGAGTGGAAAATGTTCTGGTATTAAGCTCATATTCCATGCATCAGATATTTCTTAAATACCTCCCTGTTTTTCTAGTAAACAGCCACAGAATACAAGGAAGGCATCTATGGCCCCTCTGCATCCTTCCAATGAAGTTAGGCCTCTCTCTCTCTCTCTCTCTCTCTCTCTCTCTGACCCCCCTAAAGATCTCAGCCTAATACTTACCTGGTTTCTTCATGAAGAAAAATCTTGCTTGCATTCACAAAGTCCTATAGCAGAGAATAATTGAAAGTGACTCCCAATGGGAGAAACTATCCTGAAGGAAGTGAGACTCCCACTTCTATTCACTATAGTCTTTGTTGAAGGAATTTCTGGGAAGAGAAGTTGAGGTATTCAGATCACTGAGTAGGCATGGAGAAAATCTGAATTTATTTTCTAAATGGAATTTTATACAGAACAATCTCCCCTGTTATCTGTAGCTTACCCTTGACAACATATCTCTTGAGATGGAATGTTCTCAGCAATATTCACTAGGGAAGAAACATTTAAGATGTACCATTGAGCAACCAAGTGGTGGTGATTCCCAATTGACAAAGGAATACAATAAGACCAATAGAACTTTCTAAATGTCAAATTAACATGATAAAGCCAAATAAGACTTTTGCCAAATATACAAGATCTTTAAGTTGTGTAACATAACAAAAACCATAATCTGAACAAGAGTGTTTCCTATGATTGAAATGTGAAAGTCTTAATATGAGGAGTTTTGGATATATCCTTTAACAGTGCAGAAATCTTTATTTCCTCATTTCTGATTTCTGGACATTCTGAAGAGTTAAAGGCTATTAGAATCTAATCTCTAAGTAAATTGAATGTTGCTGTAATAACTAAAGATACAATCAATATTAGAAAGATAAGTGGCCATAAGAAGACAAACATTTAGACATAAAAGAGGGAAGAAGGACAGAGGAGAAACATTAGGGCTTTTTTGTTGCTTTTAAAAATAATTTATTTGTTTTTCCAACAACAACATGCAATGGTAGTTTTCACCACTCATTTTTTCGCAAGGCTTTGAGTTTTACCTTCCCCCCCTTTTCCATCCCTCTTCCCCATTACAAAAAGTAATCTAATATTGTTTCTACATGGGTAATTATGTTAGCATAGACTCATTAATCATGTTGTGAAAGAAGAATCTAATCTAAATTGAAGAAAAACATGAGAGGAAAATGGCATAATACAAAAAACAACCTTTAAAGATTGAAGATAGTAAGTTTTGGTTTGCATTAAATTCCATAGCTTCCTCTCTGGATATAGATGGTATTTTCCATCAAAAGTCTTTTAGAATTTTCTGTGACTATTGAACTTCTGAAGTGAACAAGTTCATTCCAACATGGTTGATAATCATTCAATTTTTTTGTTAATGTGAATAATTTTTCTGCTCATATCATTCAGTTTTAGTTCATATAAGTTTTTCCCAATCTTTTGGGAATTTCCATCCCTCATGATCTTTTATTAGACAAAAGTATTTCATCACATTTATTTTCCAAAATTTGTTCAGTGATTCCCATATTGATGGACATCCCCTCAATTTCTAATTATTAAACTAGAAAAGAGCTGCTATGAATATTTTATATGTGTTTTTTTATCCTGTTTTGTGATTTCTTGAGGATACAGACCTAGTAGTGGTGTTGCTAGATCAAAGGGTATGCACAGCTTTATTACCCTTTGGACATAATTCGAATTTGCTCTCCAGAAAGCCTGGATCAGTTCACAACTCCACCAGCAATGCGTTAGTGTCCTAGTTTTCCCACATCCCCTCCAACATTGATCATTTTCCTTTTAAGTCATATTTGGCTAATTTGAGAGATGTGAGGTGCCATCTCAGAACTGTTTAATTTGCATTTCTCTAATCAATAATGATATAGAGCAATTTTTCATAAGATTATAGACAGCTTTAATTTCTTCAATTGAAACTTGCCTTTCCATATCCTTTGATCATTTATCAATTGAACAATGGCTTGTTCTCATAAATTTGACTCAGTTCTCTATATATTTTAGAAATAAATACATTGTCAGAAACAGTAGTTATAAAAAATTTTCTAATTGTTTTACATTCCTTTTTATCTTGGTTGCATTGGTTTTATTTGTGCAGAAGTTTTCAGTTTAATATAATCAAAACTACATTTTTTTAGGGTTTTTTGCAAGGCAAATGGGGTTAAGTGGCTTGCCCAAGGCCACGTAGCTAGGTTATTATTAAGTGTCTGAGACCGGATTTGAACCCAGATACTCCTGACTGCAGGGCCAGTGCTTTATCCACTGCACCACCTAACCGCCATGATCAAAATTACATTTTGTCTTTTATAATTCTCTATTTTGCAACATAAATTGCTTCCTTTTTCATAGATCGGAATATAAATTGCTCCTCTTTCCACAGATCATTGGTCATTTAGTTCAAATTAGCTTATGACTGAATCCTTACCCATTTTTTACCTCATTTTGGTATAAGGTGTGACATGTTTCTCTAAGTCTAGTTTCTGCCATACTGTTTTCTAGTTTTCCCAACAGTATTTTTTTTATCAAAGAGTGAATTCTTATCCTAAAAGCTGGAATCTTTGGGTATTTCAAACAGCAGATTACTATAGTCTTTTAGTTCTGTTTCTTTTGCACTTAGTCACTTCCACTGATTTACCACTCTATGAGAAACAATAGTTTTAAAAGAATCTGGAATAAGGAGAGACATGTTGCTTTGTTGAACTTTGAGAGTTCAACTAAGGGAGCAGAGGTCAGCCTCTACTGTTATATTGAAGACAGAAGAGAAATCCTTGTAGAATCAAATAAAAATTAATATTTGAGAGAAACCTCAGTGGTCATTTAGTCCAAATGCATCTGAAATCCTGATGAGATAGAAAGACCAGAGGAAAAAGGATTTCAGTAAAATGAATCAGGCATCCAGAGAAATAAAGTTTAAAGGTGATATTTTGGAATTCCAAGTACAAAGCCAATGATATCCTGGAGCATTTGAGAATATTATATTTTATTACTCCTAAAACAGTCATTATTTAACTCAATTCCTCTTAAATGTCTGTATTCTTGCTAAGACAGAATCTGGGGAATTCCTATTATTCAGAAAAGGAAGTAGCTTTTAAACCCTTTAAAATCTGCCCCCAAAACTTTTCCCCAAGGAGATAAGGAGTAGGGAAAGATAACTTAAAATACACTTAGCATAGGAAGATATTGCCAATCTACAAGGTATGAAGTTCACATCATCACACAACTAGATTCTCCTTTGACAAAAAAAAAAAGTTTTAATGGTGTTTTCCAAAATTTAAGAAGGCTATCAGTAAATTAAAATGAGTTTAAAAGAGGAATTTCCTGGATGCAATGATATATGGAGATCTGTTGAAGTAATTTGATATTTTTTATACTTGAAGGAACCTTAGGGCAGCATAGTAGCTGTCTTCTTACTTTTTAGGACATATTGTAAAGAGAAGATTAGACTTAATGGCATTTGATCCAGAGTGCAGACAACAAGACAATGGATTCAAGTAACAAAGCACAAAATTTAAACTGGGACATTAGGGATGAAGGTAGAACATTTATAAAAGAGATGTCTGAAAGTAAAATGACCCTTCTTGAGAGAGGCCTTTCTCCTTATCCTTGGATGTCTTTGAATAGAGACTGGTCAACCATTTGTCACCTATGCAGTAGGGGAAATTCTTGTTGTATCCATGCGTTGGATTAGGATAGCAGATAAGATCTCTTCCAAATCTGAGCTTGTTTTGATTATTTTTTGAAAATTCTCAACTGAGGGAAATTGTATAACTCATTGAGTTGACTCATTCCATTTTTAAACATCTCCATTTGTTGTGAGAGTGGTGGTATTTTAGGTCCTTCTTTTCATTGTATTCCTAGTTAATCAAGGTGGTGGTATGGTGCAGTGGATAGAGCACTGCCTTGCAATCAGGAGAATGGGAGTTTGAATCAAGTCTCAGATACCTGACACTATGTGACCCTGGGAAAGTCACTTAACCCTGCTTACCTCACATTCAGGGCCATCTTCTGTTGTCTTGATCTATAGCTAGCCATTTGATCCGGTTGGCTCTGGAGAAGTGAGGCTTGTGACTTAGCATATCACCTCTATACTCAAATCCAATTCATGTGTCTGTCATGGCATCATCTCCTTGATGTCATGATCCTCTTTGAGAATAAAGGACAAGCATCATCAGTTAACCAGGTTTTCAACAATTTTTTGAGTACTTACTATATGCTTGTCACTGTGCTAATCACTGGATATATGAAGAAACACACAAGAAAATCCCTCTCTTTAAGGAGCTCACATTTTAATACTTAAACCCAAGCAAACTCTATTAAAATAAACTATTTCATTAAAATTTCAATTTTACTATTTTCTTTAGAAAATTATTATTTTCTTAAAATTTTTGTTGTTACTTTCAAATAATTTTTTAAAAATAGCACTATACTGATGGTTTATGATAAGCACAACTTGTAATTTTCTTGTAGTAAGAATGATTTTGAGAATTGTGAATGGAGTTCAGCATAGACCCAGGTTATTTTAAAGATTTTAAGTATCTGTACTTAATTATCCTTTAGCTTATTTTACTCATTTCTCCTTCCTTAAATTTACCTAGGAACACATTGTGTTCATTTGTATTTTTTAATTGAATTGAGACATTTTTGTTTCTTCCAAAAGCAAGTATTAAAGGAAAGCAGAGATTCCAAGGAAACAGGATATTTAGGGTATCTACAAGATATTTACTAATTTCTCCAAAGACGATAATTATGGTGCTTCTTCTAGAATATTCATTACTGAACTTCCATCAAAGGTGAAATGGTCACAACTGCTGCGGAGTCTGAGACTTCTTTGCTTTAGTATTTCCATATGGCAGCAAACCCATTCCAAGGAGATTCTTCTTGGCAATGTTTACAACAGAGAGCAGAAATCCTCACAAAATTGCAGAAACCTCAGTGATCATTCAGTTCAACTCCATACTTGAATAAGAGCTGTCACACTGAAATTCTTGACTTAAATCATTCAGACTTTGCTTGAAGAAGCTCCAATGAAGGGAGATAAGAGAGTACTACTTCCTAAAGGAGTTTACACAACTTATAAATAGAATTAGTCATTAGAGAATTTTTCTCCACATTGTGTTTGTATTTATCTCTTTGATCATTTCAGTCATAATTTCTATTTTGTACATTCTATACTTAGACACATTAAAATCAGAAGAGATCATATAATATATTTCCAATAGTCCACTAATTTTATAAATGAATAAACAATGGTCCAAAGAAAATAGGATAATGTAGTGAAATCAGTGTGCATCCATGATATAGCTGGTGTGTGAACTTGGTTTTCTGGCACCAAATCCAAAATTTGTTCAATCTGTTTAGCACTATACTGAAGAATGTGGTATGAGCAGTTCTAGGTATATGCTGAATGAGAACAATCTGTAGGTCATTTGGAATATTGCAACCTTTAGGAAGGCACATGCAATAGAAATTGATAAACCTACTTGTGAAAAAAGACCACCACCTGGTGGACAGGTTGGATAGTACCCTCTCTCTCAGAATAATTGTTTCTGACCCTATCTTTAGGGTCAAGGAAGGGAGCATTCTGACTACATCAGAGACCCATATCCAAACATGATCTTGAGAATAATTTGGCTCCTTAACTAGATTATGAGCTCTTTGAGGGGAGAAAATGTCATTTGTTGTTCAGTCATTAATCAATCATGGTCAACTCTTCCTGACTCAATTTGGAGGTTTCTTGGCAAAGAGATTGGAGTGGTTTGCCCTATCATTCTCTAGCTCATTTTACACATGACCGAACTGGGGAAAATAGAGTTAAATGATTTATTTAAGTTTACACAGCCAGTAAATATCTGAGACCAGATTTTGAACTCAGGAGGATCAGGCTTCCAGACTTATCACATAATATTCTAACCACTGCCATTGTCCATACTATACATTTATTAATTTCATATCAATCAATCAATTTTACTGAGTACTTACTATATAATTTTTGGTGTGAAGCTGTCAGTCTCATAAAGAAAAGATCAAAAGATCATTGCTTGCAAATATCCTCTTCACTGGGTTATTCAAGATGCCCCCAAACAAGGATACAACTTGATACAGAAGAAAGAGGTCAGGGAACTCTAGAATTATTGTATCAGCAGTTTAATAATCAAAGTGTGATATTCACTTGGGGGTGTCTGTCCACTGCCAGATAACAACATATTGAATTTCCCATCAAAGATCCCCATGATAATTATATGAATAAGACAAAGAGAAGAGGAATTATAGAGTATATTAGTAAAGATTGGCTAACATTTTGGGTCTGCTCAACACTGGATGGGGTTTCATACAATTGGGTGCTCTGTCAGTGCTGCTTGAGCTGGAGTTCCTGGCATGTAAGGCTAGGGATTGAACATATATACCAGTCATATCTCAATCATGCCCTAATCACTGTGCTTTCTTTTGCCTTACCTAAATCTTGATTATGGATTCCATTGATAAGGACTCCATACTCTAAATCTTTGTCTCTTTAATAATCATTATGAATTTCACCAATAGAAACTTTTGTTAGGAAACCCACATTATTCATGGCTTTTACTACTTAATTATGGATTATACCAACAAGGACTGGACATTCCTCCCCTGAAAGCTACCCATACATTCTTTCCAAAGATCTTCTGCATGTTCAAATGCATGACTCTCTATTGAGGTTTTAAGTTCTTTTTGACATAACTAGAAAGCCAGGTCCCATTTGTAAGTATAACTACAAAAAACAATAGTAAAAAAGGAGAGCAAGAAGACAAAGAAGTATAGATAATAAAATCATGCTCAGGACCCCAGCAAAGTCCAAAGCTAGTTAATGATTGGATGAGTCCATCTCATACATCTCATGGCAGACCTCCAAAGAAGGTAATACCATTCTTTGAGGAACACTATTAGTACCAGGGTATGTTTGCACCCATATATCCTATTGATCACTTAGTCATTTTGTAGAAATTTGCTAAAAAAAAGAAAAAGCTAGGAAATTATATAGCATCATATTGGTCCTTGATGACTCAACATAAATACAGCAGGATAAAATGTCAAACATGTCTTTTTGACTTCAGGTAAGAGTCATGTTGACAACCAACAATTTGTTGACAAGCAACAATTTCACCTCACAGTCAGATTCAGGAAAGGTCAGGTCATTTCTGTTCAAAAAGGAACACAATGGGGAAACAGACAGGATTCTATCTTAGAATTAGGTCAAAAAGGCATATTCTCAGTTTTTTTCCCAGATAGAGATCGCCATATGTAGCAATTCATGATCAAATTCCCTCCAAATATTTGTGTCAGTTCTCTTAAATGGTAGATTACTAACTTAATGATGCACTGGAAAACTATACTTGAATTCAAATCTCAAGGTAAAAACAGTTACAGTTCCAAGACCTTAAACCATAAATGTAAAGTTTCACCAATCATAACTTATGTTATTTGTCCTCTCATGGAGTTCCAATGAGGAATAAAAATTTACTGGGACTGAAACATATATAAGGGATTTCATGTAGCATTCTTCAGTTTTCTTCCTTTTCTTTTTAAGATTAAATTTGTCCCAGTGTAAAAGCCAATCATTAGAAATAATTTCTATATTATACATAAAGTTACAAATATTCATCAAGTCAAGTTCATTTTTTAAGAATTTTATAACCCAAACTAAATCAATCCTCTTATCCAGATAAATAATTTCCATAAACCTGGCAAATTAACAAAATAAGGAGAATTGACATAATCCCCAGAGAAAGAACTGGGTTTGTTCCCCTTCCTATCCACCCCTCTACCCTACTGCTGCCTGTGTTCTTTGAAACCTCCCTCCCCCTGTGCTGGATGGAATTGACTAACCCCACTGTAAACATTCATACTTTAATGTGAGCTGCTCTGAATGAACAAAACTAATCAAATAAGGCTTTCATTTTATTCCTTCCTTTCCACACACAATAATCAATGATCAATTTCATATTCCAGAATTATGACAATAACTTCAAAGAACTTACATTTCTAATCCCTTTACCTTTATAGAGAAATGTACAATGGTGGCATCCTTGAATTTTGGGGGAATAAATTCTTTATGTTATATAACCTGGAAAATTTTGATCAGCTTTTGGATGAGCAATGAAATCCCTACCTTGTAGATCACAACCATAGTTGGACACATTGTAATTTGTCTCAAACAAAGATTCCATTTAAATGAAGAACAAGAACCAACCAACCAACCTTTCTTATGGTTCAAAATCTCAACCTTCTTACACCTTTTATATTTTCCCTGCCTCTGTTTGTTGTTTCTCTTTTCAAACTTTCAAATCAATTACTCAGACTAAATAACTCTCCTTTACTTGTTCAATGATATTTCAGACTGTAATCATTCCATTAAATATTTCCATTTATAATTTTAGTGCATATTGAAGTTAAATATAATCATTGAATTATTAAAACCATACTTTCCTAGCAGCAAAGTAATTTTTGAAATGTCACCTTTTCTTTGCTCAAGAATTTACTCATCACACCATAATTTTTCTTTTGATTTGTCAAAGTTCAGGTATTTCTTAAAAAGACAAGGATAAAAAAATCTTTTGAAGATGATTTAACAGCTTATAAAACTTCATCTACTAACCTCATCTTGAATGGTAAGAAGCAGGTTGTTTCTTAAGATTTAAAGACAGAAATCTATCATAAAATGAATAGGAGTTTCATATTATTTATAGCAATATTACCAATTCCGCAGTATACATTCCAATTCAAAAAGATGCATTTACATTGATAGAAGTTTACTTTTATCCTGTATGATCCCTAACTGCCAAACTTAGATACCAAGTCAAACTCAATTACGATTCAGTTGTAAACAGCAAAAAAGAACTTTGCCTTTTTTTCATGAGCCAGTAAAAGAATAATTTTGAAGCACTGAAACTTTCACTGGCAGATTAGCCAAGCCTCTCTATAGTTAGTGACATGATCTCCTTCTCTAGCTATGAAACAATATCTCAGTCATTCAAGGGGTACCAGTGAGGGGTAGTGGAAAGAACCATACCCAGTTCTAAAATGCAAATAAAAGAAAAAAATCTTTCTAAAAAGCCAGAGTTTTACATGCTTCTACTGACCTTCACTTTTCAAGACCTGATGTAATGGAACAAATCTCTATAAATAGGGTCTCCAGGCCTATAAGCATTTGGGAGATATTTGGGAGTATGTACTCAGGTGGTGGTCCAACACATGTCCAACACACAGACCACTCCACCTGATATGGGAGTCCTAGACCATCCTAAAATTTCTCCCTGTATCACCCTATCTTTCCTTGGCATTTATCCAGAGTCCTGCTGATTATGCCAAGTGTCTTGGCTAAAAATTCTCCTCCAGTGAGATATCCATGGCTCACACAAACTGTGATGCAGAAGGAGATACAGGGAGATCCAGATTGATTATAAAAGTAATTTAATGATCAAAGTGGGATATGCATGTCAGGGCAGTTTGGGGTGACAGAAAAACATCAGATCTCCCACCAAAACTCCTCCAAAGCCCCCATGTTAAGTACAGAACATACACAAAGGGATGAGGAGTTACAGAGTCTATTCCTGTGAATTGGCTGATATTTTGGGGTTTACTCTGTTCAACATTGGACCAGAATCTGAGATACCTGAGTGCCCTGTCAGTGCTGTTTGGACTGGAGACCTGGTCATACAAGGTTATGAACTGAACATATACTGGTCATATCCTAGTCATGTCCTGGTCACTGTGTTTTCTTTTATCTTGCATTAATCTTGATTTACATTGTTTCTTGGAGAGGGACTCTACATTATTATTGTCATCATTAATATTCTGTCTTACACCAATAAAAACTTTTGTTAGGAAATCCACATTATTCATGGCTTTTACTGCTTACAGAAGGTCTACATTATGACTTTCTCCAATAGGGACCTTACAGTGACCAAAACCAAGTATTTTCTCAATGGTACCTATAGAATTTTGCTAGAAGTGACAGAAAAGATGATCAAGTACATAAAAAGGTCAATTAAGTACTAAGAGTGAAAGACAAACTATGGAAAATCTGTGTGGATCTGAACGGATTTTGAAGATATCAAAATAATTTAATAAGTTCCAATGGATTAGATAAAGGTAGTTTGGGGCACAGTAAATAAATCTTTGAATTTGTACTTAGGAAGACTCATCTTCATGAATTCAAATCTGACACCATACACTTACAAGCTGTGTGACACTGTGCAGAGCATTTAAGCTTGTTTGTCTTTGTTTTCTCATCTGTAATATGAATTGGAGAAAGAAATGGCAAACCACTTCAGTATTTTTGCCAAGAAAATCCCAAGTGGGGCCATGAAAAGTCTGACATGACTGAAATGACAAAAACAACAACATTGTATTGAGTGGTTCCTTGGAGGAGGAGTTATCATTATTTATGAGAAAGAGATGGCTATAAATTTCATAGGATGACGAGTCACTGAGGGGTTGAAATTTGTTTCTATGGAGTACTGAAAAAATGTTCAATAAAATAATCAACTATATATAACTGGGCTCTGTTAGATTTGTGGAGATTAAAAAATAATATACAATCTGTGATCTCAAAAAATATAAAGAGGTGGTAAGTAATAATAACAATATGAGAATTTATAGCATTTTAAGTTTTGCAAAGCTCTTTCCATTTGATCTTCACAAGAACTCTGCTAAAAGGTACCATAATTGCACCTATTTTATGGAAGAGAAAATTGGCTACTTTCCCATGGTTATAAAGCATAGTCTTTTAGGAGTAGGATCAAGGGTATCAAGCTACTATGCCCCTGATGAAATTACCATCTCTGCCTTGGTAGTCCTTGAATTTATTAAGATAGAGAATAACAAAATGGTCAAAGGCCATAGCCAGGAGCCCTGAATACTGTCTAAAGGGGAAACCATGAATGAAGGATACTTGGCCAATTCTAAATGTCTTACCTCTGAGTTAGAACTTTTCATGATTCTAAATCCTGGTTTCAATCACTGAGGCACCTTGCTACTGGTGATAAAATGCATACACAAAAACATAATATAAAATAGATCATGACATTTATATGAGGAGAAGGAAGGTTTTCTTTAGCCCTCTTATTATCCTGTTCAATAATCTCCTATAGTTCCTAACTGGCTACAAGAGTTCACATATATTATCTTTCCATTGAAGGGTCTTGAGGATCCCCAATTTCTGCCAAACATCTCTGAAATGGCAACATAGTATAGTTGGACTTTGAGTTATAAGATTGATGCAAATCAAATGTCTAGCACTACTCAGCCTCCCTATGTGCTGCTTATGATAATACTTGTCCTCCCTACCTCTTGTGGTTATTATGTGCATTGTAAAATGCACATTGGGATTGCACTTCTAAAATACTATAGAAATGATAAAATGTTAAAAGATGCTATTTCTCACTTTTCCCTACATGAACCCTGTGCTTGTCAAACCTGCTCATTATCCCCAGTGTTATGAGCTCTATTATTTTCCTGTACCTGTGCTCAAATATTATTCCCTCACTCAGAATTTCCAATCTCAAATGCTATCCATATTTTCATGTTTAGTTTAATTTGTCTTTGATCCTTCTGAATTTTCTGATTCCTCTGACTCCAAACCATAGAAATCTTAACTTTTCTATAACTCATGATCATTTGAACCTAATCTACCTTTCTGGTTTCACATTCCATCCTTGAATAATATATGCCCTTTGTTCCAACTAATCTACTTCACCATCTTCTCCAAAATGCCCTAAATATTCTCTCCTTTGCATTTTCTGGTCTTACAGTTCTCATTATGGAATATTTTCAAGTCTAGGCCATAGACAGAAGACTTTCACCCAAAATTTTCACATCTAGACCATCCTTCAAGGATAATCTTCAGTATCACTTTGTTCTTGAAAGTGTCGGTCTTTCTTGGTGATTTCTGCTATGTTATTTACCCCTGAATTTCTTAGTATTTTGCTTTGTCTGGCACAAAAGGAACTGAGCAATTGGGGGAGTAGAATTTTAAGTAGAATTGAAAGCAAATTGAAAAAGAATAAAGGACTTTTCCTAGTCTCAAAGAAACTAGCAGATGATACAAACCAGGTGAGTAGACAAACTATCTGACTTAGAATAAAATGAATAAAACTGAATCAATAACATATAATAATGAGAAGGCAAGTGTTAGCTGAGAGGAGGAAAGCCTGAATTTCTTCATGGCTACCTGAGAGATCCTTTTATGTGACAATCTTTCAGGATAATTGATCTGTTTAATATAAGTAGGACTTCAGCTAATTATACCAGAGATGACCCAAAATGAGATTGATAGAATGGGTTGACAATGTATCATATAGTCCAGGTCCCTGTTGTCTCTGACCATCTAAATTTGAATGAGAGATTTTCTTGAGAGACAGAGGATAGCCACAGCCTCAGGTAATAGAAGCATTCTGGAGGTTCAGTAATAAAACAATTTCTGAATTGAGATTATGAATGACTGGAAACAGAGGGTATAGAGCCCCAAAGGCACATTTGGAGTAAGAGTTCTTAGTTGAGACTTGCAACTTTGAATGGAGAATAATGACTACAAGGAACAGTCTTTCAGTTTTCCTTGAAGTTGTGAGTTAAGTGAACTATGCAAGCCCTTAAATTCTTTTTTTTCCCACTTGACTTTCTAAAAGAATTTAATTCTGAATTTTTCCCTAAAAGCCTTTAATTCCTAGATATTTCTTATAGGTCTGAATCGACTCTATTAATCTTTCAAAAGTGAGGAATTCACCGCAAAAATATCCATTGTTATCTTCTAATGAGTATAAGACCTTTCTGTAGATTATCACTGTTTAAAATTCTCTGTTCCATGCTTTGCTAGTTTCCTGATTCATAAATTAGTCAAATAACTTGGCATCCTCTTTTTTTCAAGAAAAAATATTATACCTTCATACAATAAATTCCAACTTTGCCATGAATCCATGATTCTGTGAAATACTCATCTAGAGTAATGCCATGACCCCTGGTATCTCTAATTGCATCTTTTATTGTTTGATCAGGGATTTTCCATCCTTTAGTCCCAGGGAGACAATAGGCATGCAAATAGATGGTCACTGATGACATCTAATCACTCTACAATTTCTGCTGTACTTCCAATAACCTTCCTAAATTCTCTTGGGACAGAATATTTTGATGATTGCTCTGCGGATTTGTTTGGTCTTTACACTATAGATGATGGGATTCATCACTGGAGGAATGAGTAGATAGACATTGGCTATAAGTGTATGCACATAAGCAGGGGCATGTTTCCCAAATCTGTGCACAAGGGACAGGCTGATCATTGGGATATAGAAAATGGCTACAGCACTGATGTGGGAGATGCAGGTGCTAAAGGCCTTCTTGCGCTCTTCAGGTGATGCAATGCTGAGAATGGAGTGGATGATGAGGACATAGGAGAGTAGGATGAAAACTGAATCTATCCCAGCAGTGGAGATGACAATTGCCAATCCAAATACACTGTTGACTTTAGTGTCTGAACATGATAGCTTCATCACATCAGGGTGGAAACAATATGAATGATGGAGAACATGGCTATGACAGAAAGACAGACGCTTTAGGAGCAGGAGCAAGGGCACCAAAGCTGCTGTGCCTCTGATGACTATCACCATGCCTACCTTAGCAATCCTGGAATTAGTTAAAATAGTAGTATATCTTAGGGGATTACAGATTGCAATGAAGCGGTCAAAGGCCATAGCCAGTAGTACTGAGGACTCCATGAAGGTAAAGCCATGAATGAAGAACATTTGGCCAATACAGGCATCAAAACTGATCTCTCGGGCATCAAACCAGAAGAGGCCCAACATAGTGGTCAAGGTGGACAGAGTGAGGCCCAGGTCAGTGAAAGACAGCATGGAGAGGAAATAGTACATTGGCTCATGAAGGCTTGTCTCTGTGATGATGACAAAGAGGATCATACTGTTTCCAGAGAGCGCAATGCCATAGAGGAAGCAGAAGGGGATAGAGAGCCACACATGAAAGTTTTCCAAACCAGGGATGCCCGTGAGGAAGAAAGATTGAATATGGAAGATGGTGTTGTTGAAGGTTGCCATGTTGAATGGAGGTGACATTAATTATCTTGGTGAAAGAGTCATATCCTGGAATGGAAAAAAATGATTCTTTTACATATTGGTTGTGGCAGTGCCATTGAGAATACCTAACTAACTGGTCCTGTCTACTTCTTTAGGACCAAGGTGAAGTTTTTAAAGCAAATTCTCCATAGCACATAGAGTTTTGACCATAAAGATTTTATGTTTTTCTTAGCTATGATATCTATTTGGGATGAGTTTAGGCAAATTGAACTGAGAAACTGATACATCCTAGGATGATGAACTAATGGTAAAAGTTGGCAAAAATTCATAAAATAGATGTAAAGGGTTGAGAAATTTTTCTACCTACTAGTTATATTGGCCTACAAAGAAAACTGGAATGTTTGGAAACCATACCATCCCCCCTAAAAGAAAATTCTTTCAAGTTGTAAGCAGGTGAAGATACAAAAATGCTCTGAGAACAACCCATTATGAGAACTTAGTTAGAATTATTAGTTCTTAGTGTAGTCTAACTGTCAAGAAGACAGCTTTGTGACCTGGTGTGGCCCAGTCAGGACAGAAACTAGTTAAGAAAGATCTTCGCTAGTCCTCACACCTGAGCATTAGCTTTCTATGGAAACTTCATATATTACATTGGGCAGTATCCTGGAAAAGCAGATGACTGAAGTCAAAATCACCTAAAAAATTTGCAGACTAGGGGAATAAAATTTGTAGTAGTAGTAGTAGTAGTAGTAGTAGTAGTAGTAGTAGTAGTAGTAGTAGTAGTAGTAGCAGCAGCAGAAATAGTAGCAGTAGTAGTAGCAGTAGTAGTAGTAGTAGTAGTAGTAGTAGTAGTAGTAGTAGTGGTGGTGGTGGTAGCAACAGTTGTAATTGTAATAGTAGTAGTAGTTTTAATAATAGTATGGATTTTAAAAAATTTAAAAATGTATAATATGCTTTATGTATACAGATGTTTCAAAAGTCTTAGTGCAGGTTTAAACTACTATGCAAAGGCTTTGGGGATACCTTATATATGTAAAACATCATATATTTTTAAATGTTTTATAGATGTCATTTTGTTATTTCATGATGCTAATAGTTTAAACTTACATTTATCCTTTTGGGACATGCTAAGTTATCTCTCTTAATGCTCACATCAATTTAAATACTACAGGTATTATTATTATTATTCCTATTTTATAACTGAATAAATTGAAGTTAGGTAACAATTCAGGGTCACCAGAATAATAAATGTTTCGGGGATTTATACCTAGTTTCCCTGACCTCAAGTCTTGAAAGTCATGACTCTTTTTTTAAAAAGTAAAATCTGAGGATCTGCATAAGATGTAAGAAAGCATGTCAGTTTCCTGTCTGAGGTACAATTACTAATATGCTATCTGTATTAGATTGTAGAGGCAACTCCAAATTGCCTAAGCTCCCAATGCCCTAGGTGGGCATTAATATGTATGATACAACTAAAATGGGGCATCATCTTAAAGAGAAATAAAGTAATATTATTAATATCTAGGTAAATCCAAAATATTGCCAGAGAAGATATTACAATGACCTTAAAATAATTCTCTGCCATTCCTAATTCCTCTTCCTAATTTGCCAGATGATCAAGAAATGCTTTCTTACATCTTCTGCAGATTCTCAATTTCATTCCTAAACCCAGACTTTACTTAAAAAATAAAGAATCATAACTTTCAAGACTTGAGGCTTTCACATTTTTATGGTATTATAAGTAAATCCCATGATGCAAACATATCTCACTACTCTGTCACCCTTTCAATGACCTTAATTCTTTTGATCCAATAATGGAGTATCTAGCCAGGAAGTCATTTCATGTTTGCATGTTCAAACACCTCACTTCTCAGAGAATTTCTAGCATTAAAAACATCTATATCTGCCTCTCTCCTGGATAATAAATAGAAAGATAGACAACAAATTCCCTGCATTCAATAAGTTTACATGTTAGTATGAAGAAAAGGAAACAGAAACAAAAAATTCTGACTTCCAATGAAATTAAGATAATAGAAAATGAACAGTCCAGGCAAAGAGAAATTTGGTGACTTTTCCCTGTGTATCTGCTATTCCCATTTCATTTTTTGAGGGAGGCTTCTTTTTGTCTTTTACAGAGTTCATGAAGAGCCTTTCCATGGGTGATCAATATTTCTAGATTGCTGTTTGAGAAACAGTAATAAGGTATCTCTACAAAGGACAGTTATTCTAGTCTTTGACTATGCTAACCTCCCTTCTTCTCAGCTTTGGCAGCTCTTCTCCTGGATGATTAGGATTTGTTTTGTCTTGTCAATTTCATTTCATACTGGATTACTCTTGTTCTGCTTAAAAATTCTTTACAATGCTTTCTTTCTACTTCATTGATAATTTCCTGTACCCCACATAGAGCAATTTTATATTTTTCCAGTTGCCTTTGGGTCAACTACCCTGCAACTTTTCTTTTAAGTTTGCTGACATTCTCGATTCTGAGATGCAATACAATAGAGTATATTATAAAGTCAGAATTGAATTTAGATTCTAGTTTCAATTGTTCATAGTCATATGATCCAGATGAGTTTCTTTATCTGCAAAATTGGGAAATAATAACTAAATAACTTATTTCAGAGGATTATCATGAAGAAAGACAGAAGTGCTAAAAAATTGGATATATTATGATTGCTATGTCTTTCTTTCCAAGTGATTGATAGTGAAATATCAGATCTCCTCTTTATGATAATATGAAAAGGAATTTAGTAAATATCTGGAGTAAGATTCAGTTTGCTTTAACAGTTTGTTTTACTGATGCTAGATTTTATATCATTGAATTAAAGAAAACCCAGAACTTACAAAAAGGAAATGATATTTGCCAAACACTGTTGTGGGTATTATAGGAAAGAGAACCTCTTGGGTCTACAATTAAAATTTCCCAAGAAATTTTTTTTTAATTTTGTTAATACTGAACTTTCTCCCAAAAACTCAGTTAAAGACTTTTTAATAAAACTCATAAGAAAAGAAAATGTTACTTATATGGAATTTTTTTATTGGTAGGAGTTAAGGATAGATATCAGATACATGACTTCATTGTTATATGGAACTCCCAAGTAGGGAAACTCCTTCTAGTAATTTAGTCCAAAACTTCCTCCGTGATTTAGAGTATTGGAGCATTACTTAGAGTTCAAAGAGAATAAGTGATTTGTCCATGAACACAAAGTCACTGGAGGCTGATTGAACCATCTCACAGGAGCTGGAACTTATATTTTCAAAGTCAGCATTTGAAATCACTAAGTTACAAATCAGGACTTGACTCTTTACATATGAGAAAGTGATGAAGAAAGTGTTAATGATTCAAATTAAATTGAAAAATTTGTTGTTCATACTTCTCCCCTCTCCCCAAGAATCTCTTGATTAACATTTTGTCATTGAATCCTTACTATAATGTCAATATTTTTAAAGGTTCATAAATAAGACTGAGGTAATTTCTCCAATACATCTTTTAATATGTCATTTAATTCAACTGGGGGAATGGGGAGGCACAGTGAACAAAGGTCTAGATTTTAAATGAGGAAGACCTAGGATTAAATTCTGTTAATGCCACTATCTGTTTGACTTTATTCAAATTGAATTAAATTTACTTTAATTAAGCAATCATTTATTACTTCCTGTTATGGGCCAGACATTGGTCTAGGTACTAGAGATAAAATATAAAGACAAAACAGTCCCTAACGTTATGTATACAGAATGTTCTACTGGGAAAAATCAACATGTACACTAATAAAACACAAAATATTAATATAGTTGCATGGGGGGAATTATGAAAGTCTTCTCATTTGAAGTACCACTTTAGATAAGCCTTGCCTCAGTTTTCTCATCTGCAAAATAAAGCCTGGAGCTAAAAGATTTCAAATATCACTACCTGTTGTACATCTTTGATCTTATGATCATTGCAGGGCATTATTGAACCCAATCAGGTTCTGTCAAATGCAGGCAGGATTCTATCAAAGAGTAGTGAAGGAGAAAATGCAAGAATGAAGAGAACCTAGATTCTAGTCTTTCATTAACTTCCTATGTGATCTTGGAAAACTCATTTCCTCTTCCTGGATGTGGTTTTTCTCAGTTTCAAAAAGAAATCATGAGATCAGATGAATTGATTGATTAAAAACAAACAACATTAAGAGCAATGAAGTGTGCATTGTGCTAGACATTAGGGATATAAAAAAATTAAACTGTGTCTGACTTCAAGGAGTTTACATTTTATTTGAGAAAAAACAATATGCATTTCAAAGTAGATACAAAGTAATTTATGCAGGGAAGATCCTTCTAGTAACTAAGCAGTCAGGATAAGTTTTCATCACTTAGATGATCTCTAACATCCCTTACAGCTACGATATTTTATAATTATATTTCCATGTTGCTTTTTACTTGCTGAACAGCAATTAGGTTCATCTTATATGCAAGTAGGAAGCCAACACCATCCACTTCAGTAACTTGTCAATAATGGTTGATGTAATAATAAAAGCTATAATTTCCAGTCTCCTGTTGAAGCATTATTGTTATTATTATTATTATTATTATTGTTATTGTTATTATGATTATTACGTTTTCATGGTAGTCATAGTGGCAGCAGTGATAGCAATTAATATGAAGAACTAGGAATGGGGCAGCTAGTTGGTGCAGTGGATAGAACACTGGCCCTGGAGTCAGGAGTACCTGAGTTCAAATCCAGCCTCAGATACTTAATAATTGCCTAGCTATGTGGCCTTGGGCAAGCCACTTAACCCCATTTGCCTTGCAAAAACCTAAAAAAAAAGAGCTAGGAATATACAAGGTAATAGAACCCCTCCCCCCAAAAAAATTCATCCTCAACAAAGAAAGAGATAAAAATTTAGAAACAAAATACAAAAAAAGAGGTGAGAAAAATTCCTCCTGAAAATCTCTTGATTGTGGCATTAACATGAAGATAAAGTTGAAGCTAAGTAACCTTACTTTACTGCTTCTTGAAAAAATGACTAATTTAAGGAAATAGAAAATCTATACATTTCTATTGTCATATGTGTCAGAAAAAGACTGCAGATAAAGTAATTCTATAAAGGGGATGAATCAAGATTGTCCCTCATTTTGATTTTATATTTATCTTGATATCATAGCCTAAAAGTTGTCAAAATCAGGAATTCCTCCTCCTTTTAATGGTCTTACACATTTCCCTTTTTTCTGTATACTGAAGATGTGCAGTATTATTATTTTCTTTTAATCTAAAAGTGTCATAATTCTAATAATTATAGCTTTCATTTCTATTGGGTACTAAAGGATTTCAAAGAACTTTCCTTAAAACCTTCTGAGGTAGGCAGTGTAAGAATTATGATTCCCATTTTATAGATGAAGAAAAGTAATACTCAGAGAGGTTGAGAGGTTATGTGCTCTTTGACATACAATGAGTAAGTGCTCTGTCAAGGATTTGAATCCAAAATTCTCCAGTCCCAAACTCCCTCTTAAGGTTCCCTGACAGAAATCAATAGCTATTGAAAAGCAAAATCATTTGGGGCAGCTAGGTGGTGCGGTGGATAAAGCACCAACCCTGAAGTCAGGAGTGCCTGAGTTCAAATCTATCCTCAGACACTTAATAATTGCCTATCTGTGTGACCTTGGGCAAGTCACTTAACCCATTGCCTTAAATAAAAAATAAAAAAAAGAAAAGTAGAATCATTCTATGCATCTTTTATGTAAATATGTATTCTAATCCCATTTTTTTTAACCACTCTATAGTGATTTTTTAGAGGTCTAAAAAGCAGAATATCTCAAAGAAAGGGGGGTAGAATAGAAGGTACAATCAAATTCCTCATTTTTAAAATTTTATCATTCTTTCTCAAATCAAAACTAAATGGAAATAGTGACGATAATAATGGTGGTGATGATGATGGTGATAATGATAATGATAATTGATTTTTACATAGCACCTCATATGTTTCAAACATCATGTTAACATTCACAAATGATCATCTCAATTGTCTCTTTGAGAGGTAGGTGCTATTATCATCATCCCCATTTTGCATCTGAGAAAACTAAGGTAAACAGACTCACTTAATGACTCAACCAAAGTCATATAGCTAGTGAGTGTCTGAGACCAGATTGGAATTCAGATTATTCTGACTGAAGATCCAGCACTCAGTCTATGAGGCCACCTAGTTCTTCTAATTAATTTATGTTAACTCTTTGAACACAGTGAACATGATGGAAGGAATAAATTCTGGGTCATTCATATAATTTTGATATTTTTTTGTTCAGATAAAACTTTTACTTAATAATGATCTTTGTATTCCAGCATGCCCATCATTTTCTCCCTAATCCACCTACCAAAACTCAGATCCATGAAGAATTTTTTTTGTTCCTCCCAATTTGATGGACCATAATCATATCCCTTTATAACATAATTATATATCTTTTAATAGATACAATTACTGTATAATTTGTCTGACAGTATTTAATTATCTGACAATATGTAACAAAAATGATCAATTCCCAGTTCTGGAATGGTCAGATTTGTCATTCCCTTAATCTGTTTAATTCCTTACTTAAATTTCTGTGGGTACACAGGTTAATTCTCAAGCCAGTACTAATCTTTGTGACTGATTCTATCAAATGTCTCTCCATTTTTACATACAAATTTCTCCAGATGTTCTATGCTAATCACAGGATGATAGAGCAGAAAAGGACCTCCAACAATTCTAACCTGATGCAGCTGTCTCCTTGTAGACTCCTTGAGGATGATCACTGATCAAAAATCCTAGTACCCTATTTCACATTGTAATGGATCCGGGGTGGGTGGGTAGGGGGTGTTCATTTCCTCTTTTTTCCCTCCAGGTGTTCTCCAACATTTTATGTTCCCAGAAACTCATCATTTTGCAAGATGAAATCAACTTTAGAATGTTATATATGTCTATGTTTGGAAACACAATTTGTATTGTTTTAAATTTGATGACTTCTGAAGATCTCATATAACTCATCTGGAAATTTTTCAATGACATTTGATAAATTTTCTTAAAGCTATGAACTATATTCAGACTTATAAAAAAAGAATCAAACCCTAGAAGGCAACCTGAAACCATTGCAGTAGCTTCTGAGTCTTCCTTACTCTGAATGCATTATAAGGCAATGGTTCTTAATTTGAACTCTTCAACCTTTTCACCCACCTCTAAATTGATAACTTTATTTCAAAATAATTGATCTTCTTTGAATATTATTTTGCATATCTAAACTTATTATTCAGAGAATGAGCCCCTACATATCTCCATACTCTTGTCAATCTTACACACACACACACACACACACACACACACACACATACACAAAGAAACAGACACACACATACCTTAGTTTAAAGGGTTTCCTCCTTTCTAATTATTGCTCCCCTTACCAAGTCAACCAGTATTTTATAGCAAAACATCCATGCTCAATTCTATATTATATTCAAAGCTTGAAGAATAAAGCTATGGTAAACCACCCACCAAAAAAAGACCCCACATCATCTCTAATGTGATGTCCCTGTACTTTCAGAGCTAAATGCACTGACCTGGTGTCTGGAGATGTTGTAAAATTCCTGGAGAGGATAGGAAGCATTTATAAGGTACTATTTTCCAGTCTAATGGGGATCATTTTTTTCAGAGGAGATAATGTTCCTTGGGAAGATGGTTATTCATGTGAATGCTCTTAGAAGCTTTGGACCCCTGTGATTTACTTTACAGAGCAAATTCCCTCCAGTCTTTGTGTAAATTCCCTGTGGAAAAACATAATGAATTTAATTCACTTTATCTCTCTCCCTCCCCCAGGAAAATGGGCTCCCTGGCATAAAATTCTGCCACTTTCTCTGGAAAGTGTTCCTTTTTGCCACTATTCCATCTCAAGATCTATTTTACTCTTATGTGAATTTTAATACAGAAACAAATTTGAGTATTAGGAAAGGTTTTACAAAATAGGTAACAGTGGAAATAAACTTGAAGAAAGTTAAGTATTCTGAGAGGTAACAATAATAATGATTACATTAGGACAAAAGTAACCACAAAAACAACAGCCCCAGCAGAAGAGTTCAAAGTCATGTGGGAATACTGACATTATATCAAGTATGTTTTCATTTAAACTGCAGTCAGTTTGCATTCTAATATCTTTATTCAACTACAAAAATGTCTGTTTTATTCCCCTACACAATATCCTAAAGAACATTAAATAATAATAGTAGATTCATTATTTTTCCCTTGACTATATCTATTTGAATTAAACTGAAAGGATGAAAGAATTAAATGATTTGGAAAGTAGGAGAAAGAGGACAATTATTAGGTAGAAAGACAGTATAGAATAATAAATAGAGAGATTGGCTCATATTGTGATAGATTTAGATTCAGGTCCTGCTTCTGACATATATTGATTCTATGATGCCTGGCAAGTCCCATAACTTTTCAGTGCTCTATGTAGCTACGTGATATTGGAAGTCAACATTTAAACCAATTTGCCTTGGCAGAGTTATTTTCTTTGTTAGAAGCTTTCTTTGCACAAATAAAAGTACAGGTCCAGACAAAAATGATAATTCTAAATGATATTTATATAGAAGGGAATTGATTAGAATCTCACTTCTGTCGCTTATTATCTATTTGACTCTAGGTAAGTTATAGTTACTTTGAGTTTCAATTTAATCAATTTTAAAGTGGGAATGATAGATGTATTTACACTATAAATTTGTTGTGAGAATCAAAAGAAATAATAAATGTAAAGCACTTTGAAAACTTTGAAAGTGTTATTTCTGTTTTTTTTATGATGACTCATGTTATTATCAGTGAAAATAGCATGGAAACTGACTTCTGAAAATGTATAGAAGCCAGAAATGATGTTTCAAGTTCAAGAAATAGCAAATAGTTTAGTTTATCTGGAAAGTAGAATTTGTGAAGGGAAAAAAGATGCAATAAAGAAAATAGCAGAAGTAGAAGAAAGAATGTGGGCAAATTTATATTCTAGCCTGACTTTGTAAGAGGTAATGGAGAACTGCTGTAGAATTTTGAGAAGGGAGACTATTTTATCAATTGTGTAGAAAATGGATGAAAGAAAGATGACTGGAAGCAAAAAGGCCAATTTGGAGGCCATTTCAAAAGTAAGGGAAAAGCATTACATAGGCAATAAAGGCTTTACATATGGTAGTAGCAATGTGAGTAGAGGAAAAAGTCTGATCTTTTGATTTATTATGGAGGTAGAAGAGTCACTTTTTGACAGTTGATGCCTCAGAAAGGAAAATTCCAAGGAAGATTCTAATTGAGGTCCTTGCCTATTAGAAAGATCATTGGTACCTTCAATATATTAAAAAAACATTTTTAATGAAATGATAGTTTTAGGTAACAAGATAATATACTCTGTCTTGGACTTGGTGAGTTTAAGATGTCAATGGAATATCCCTGTGGATATTTTTAGCAGGCAGTTGTATATTTCCTGTCCTAGAGTTCAGAAGAGATGTTAGAATAAAATTTATGGATTTTAGAGTCCTCTATGTAAAGATGATAATAGCATCTGATGAGATCATGAAGGAATAGGAAAAGATGATATAAGACAGAGTCTTGGGAAATAGCCATACTTAGCATAATAAAAATCAAGGCTGTCCAAAGCATGCAACATGAAGTGAGACTGCATGCAGCCCACCTGTGAGTCTGCTAAATACTTTAGTAAATGAAGTCGAGCTAACACAGAACTCTCACAAAAATAGCATATCGAAATATACTGTCTATTGTTTCAATTAAAATTATTAAAAGTAAGGTTGGACAGCCCTGATATAGATGGTGATCTAACAAAAGATGTTAAGAATGGATGAAAACGTAGAAGGTAATTTCTTCAAGGAAGCAGAGGGTATCTAGGAATAGAGGGTGATTGGCAGCTTTAAAAGCTATTAACAATCTTTGGGGAGTGTATATTTTGTGTTTTGTTGACATCTGGAAGATGGAAAAAGGGAAGTGGAAAAGTAAATAAAAGGTGAGCTATCATAGAAGTTGACTATAAATGACTTTTTCCTAGTAGTTTGACTATGACAGACAGAAGAATTGAGGATTGTAGAAAGAGAATGCAAGGTGAAGTACAAATTATCTGACTGTGGGGGAGACCCAGGCATCAAGAGGATATAAATAGAAAAAAGATAAAATGATAAATAGCATAAGCAACTGGAAGGGATAAAAAAGATTTGGATCAAAATTGTAAGAGGAGGATTGATTTGCACTAGAAAGACAACTCTGGCGGCGGTGGTTCCGGGACGAGGCTCCGGTCACGGTCGCGGTCATGGCCTACCTGGGGCACCCTGGCGCAGGTGGAGGAGGCTACTTCCAAGGCAGGTATGGGGGCACCCCCGGAGGCCCGGCCTTCCCCGGATAGACCCAGGACCCACTGTACGGATACTTCGCGGCCGTCGCCGGCCAGGATGGGCAGATAGATGCTGATGAATTGCAGAGATGTCTGACCCAGTCGGGCATTGCTGGAGGCTACAAACCTTTCAACCAGAAGACTTGCAGACTTATGGTCTCAGTGTTAGAGAGGGATATGTCTGGCACCATGGGTTTTAGTGAATTTAAGAAGCTTTGGGCCGTGTTGAATGGCTAGAGACAACACTTCATTAGCTTTGACAGTGACTGAAGTGGGATAGTGGACCCTCAAGAGCTGCAGAAAGCTTTTGGGGCTATGGGATTTAGATTGAACCTCCAAGCTGTGACTTCAATTGCAAAAAGATACAGCACCAATGGAAAGATAACTTTTGATGACTACATTGCTTGTTGTGTAAAACTCAAGAGCTCTCACTGACAGTTTTCCAAGAAGAGATACAGCTCAAGTAGGTGTTGTGAATTTCCCATATGATGATTTCATACAATATGTGATGAGTGTCTAAATCCAAGGAAGAAGATGGTGGACATGATCAACATTTCTGTTTGCATTTTGCTTTGCGTTTGTTTATCTGTCATCTGTAATGTATGTAACTTAACTTCGGCACATCCTCAAAGACTCATTTTGTAAAAGTTTATTACTTTATATACAATTAAGGTTTTTGTTTTTAGTTTTGATAATGAATGTTTATTAGGAAAGGAATTTTAATAACTTAAAAATCAAGTATAACACATCATGCCTTGAGTTTGGGCATTCCCATGAGCCATTGTTAATCATGCTTTATTTTCTTGCTCAGCAGTTATGTAAATTTAAGATGATAAAATGTTTGAGACCATACTATGTATTTTCCATTATGATCTATTAAAACATTTTAATGAAAAAAAAAAAGAAAGACAACTCTTTGAATGAGTAGAAAGGGAGAAAAATGGGATGGCTGATGTTGATAGGATTTTTTTTTTTAGGGTTTTTTTAGGTTTTTGCAAGGCAAATGGGGTTAAATGGCTTGCCCAAGGCCACACAGCTAGGTAATGATATTGATAGTTTTAAAGAGTAAGAGAGAACAAGGAAGAAGGCTGGACTATAAGAATATAACAAAAGCGGTTAATTATATCAAAAGTAGAAAAAAGGTAAATCTGAGCAGGAATGATAAATTGAAAGAATAGGAGGGGCATTTGTAGTAATCGTAGTAATTGTAGTAATAAATTGTAGTAATGAAAAAAATGAGAAAAATGAGACAGAGGTAAAGATACAGAATAGAAATAAGAGACATTCCAGAATTCAGAATTGTGGAGGTAGCACAACTATGATTAATGGTGAAGTTTATGGCTGTTATAGATGGTGATATAGAACATAGGAACTGAAAGGTTTGGAACAGAGAGGAGGATTATGACTAACGTACTGATTTTGTGAAATATAGGTGAATGATCTTGCCTTGAGGCTGGAAGATGATAACAACTATCTGGACAAAATGTTATAAATTGATCATGTCTTATCAGAAGAGAAGGATACTGAGTAATGGCAAAGTCTGAAAGTGGCAAAAGAGAAAGAAAAGATGGTGTCTCCTCTTTCTCCCTGCCCAGTTTGTTAGGCATGAGAAAAATAAATTAGTTTCAAAGAGAATGGTTAGGGAAGTGTTTTATCCTAAAGGGAGATAGGTTTCTTCTCCCCCTTTCCTTTTTACTTATTTTTTTCCCAAATACATACAAAAATAGCTTTACCATTCATATTTTTGCTAGCTTTTGAGTTCCACATTTTTTTCCTACAGCTCTCACTTCCTTCTCCCCTCAGATTAGCTAAGATGACAAAAAGGGAAAATGATCAATGTTGGAGAGGTTGTGGCAGGACTGGGACTAATGGATTGCTTCTAGTATTGTGAACTGATCCAACCCATTTTGGAGAGTAAAATGTAACTATGCTCATCAATGAAGAATCTGATAAAAGGTGTTCCTGTACAAGCATGTTTATTATATTTCCATATTAATCCTGCTGTGAAAGGAGAATTAGACTGGGGGGGGGGGGGATATCATGAGAGGGAAAGAAAGAACATAAAAGAATTCTTAAAAAGTGAACATAATCAGGGAGGCTAGGTGGTGCAATGGAAAAAGAACCAGCCCTGGAGTCAGGAATTCCTGAGTTCAAATCCTGCCTCAGACACTTAATAATTGCCTAGCTGTGTGGCCTTGGGCAAGCCACTTAACCCCATTGCCTTGCAAAAACCTAAAAAATAGGAATATAATATTCTTTGCTTTGCATTAAGACTTCATAAATCTCTCTGTGGACATGTATCAATTGTCCTTGATCACTGAACTGCTGAGAGGCATTGCATCCATCATAGTTGTTAATCATGCAGTATTGTTACTAATCTGCATAATGTTCTCCTGGTTCTAATCACTTCATTCAGTATTTGCTCATGTAAGTTTTTACAGACTTTTCCAAAGTCCGTTATTATTATTATTATTAGTAGTAGTTGTAGTAGTATCATTATTATTATTATTATTTCTTTTTTAAAATTAATTTATTTTGAATTTTACATTTTTTCTCCTAATCTCACTTCTCTCCCCCTACCCCCAATAGAAGGCAGCCTGTTAGTCTTTACATTGTTTCCACACTCATTATTTCTTTTTTATTTGTTTTTGTTATTTTTTTTTAGGTTTGTGAAAGGCAAGGGGGTTAAGTGGCTTGCCCAAGGTCACACAGCTAGGTAATTATTAAGTGTCTGAGATCACATTTGAACTCAGGTACTCCTGACTCCAAGGCTAGTGCTCTATCCACTGTGCCACCTAGCTGCCCCCACACTCATTATTTCTTAAGAAACATTAGCTATGAAAATTATTTCACAATTTTCTGCTTTCCTTCTAGTTGCATTAGTCATATTTGTGCAAAAGTTTTTCTTTCCCTCCATCCTCTTCCTACTATTAGTACTTTTCTTTCTGCTTTCCCCTTATCCCTCCTCACCAATATTTTACTTTTGACTACTGCTTGTCTCACTGTCTTTTCCCCTGTTCCTGCCTTTCTTGTAGGGGAGCATAAATTTTTAAACTCAATTGGGAATGTATATAACTCTTTCTCTAAGACATATCTGTTGAGAGTAAGATTGTCATATTGTACACTTCCTACTTTCCCTCTACTATAATAGGTCCTTTGCACCTCTTCCTATGCTCTAATGCCTCCACTTTCTTTTCCCAGTGAAATTACTTTATTAAGTCTTTATTGTTATACATATATCTTGTACTGATACTCTATTTAATTATGTTCCTTTCAACTGTCCCAAAAGAAATATAATTTTCAAGAGATACAGGTATTAACATACCATTTAGTCTTATTTTCCTCTAGTCTTATTGACTATTATTGTTCTTTTTGTTTACATTTTTATGTATCTCTTGAATCTTGTATTTGAAGATCAAATTTCTTGTTTGGTACTGATTTATTTATCAGTTAAGTTTGAAGTCCTCTATTTCATTGAAAATCCTCTATTTTGCCAAATGGAACCAGAAAAAAAAATTCCTGAATTTTGCACAGTGATTCTTGGTTGTAATCCAAGCTTTTTTGCCTTCCAGATTATCATATTCTAGGCCTTCTAATCTCTTAAAGTTCAAGTCAATAAATCCCATCTAATCTGGACTAGGGCTCCCTGGTATTTAAATTGCTTCTTTTTGGCAACTGGCAGTATATTCTTCTTTAGCTGAGAATTGTGAAATTTGGTTAAATATTCCTTGGAATTTTTATTTTGGGATCTCTTTCTGGGAGTGATTGATGTATTCTTTCAAGAACTATTTTATCTTCTTGTTCTTAGATATTAGGGCAGTTTTTCCATGATAATTTGCTGCATGATAGTGTTCAGTTTTTTTTATCTGTTCATGGCCTTCAGGTTGAACAATAATTCATAAATTACCTATCCTGGACCTGTATTCCAGATTTGATTATTTTTTCTAAGAGGCACTTTCAATTTTCTTCTGTCTTTTCTGTCTTTTGGTTTTGTTTGATGGAATCTTGATGTCTCATTGAATCATGGGTTCCAGTTATCTAGATCTAATTTTTAGCATTTTATTTTATTCAATTAGCATCTTTGTTTCCTTTTCCACTTGATTGAATTTACTTTTAGATGAGTTATTTTTCTTCTCTGCTTGGCTAATTTTACTTTTTTTTTAAGCAGGCATAGCTCAATTTATTCCTTGTTTATAAAAAACAAATCTATGTGGTTGCCCCAGAAGCTGCCTGGGTCCTCTGAACAGAGTGTGAGTCTTCACAAGATGATCCATGAATTCCTGATAGGGTGACTTCGTGAACACAGTCTCCTTCCACATGTCTGAGGTTAGGTAGTTGTATCTTTTAGAGATGGCATCAAAAGCAGCTTTAGCAAAGTTGCCCAGAATTACAGTACAGCCTCTTGAAGAAGTGTAGTTTTTTTGATGAGTATTTTTTTGATGGTATTCTTTTGCCAGTTGACCTTTTTCCTTTTATGTTATTTTTTTCCTTTTTTTAAAAGAAAGATTTTATTTAGAGTTTTACAATTTCCCCCCCATTCTTGCTTCCCTCCCCCAAGCCCCCATAGAAGGCATTCTGTTAGTGTTTATATTGGTTCTATGTTATACATTGATCTCAGTTGAATGTGATGACAGAGAAATCATATCCTAAAGGAAGAAAAATAAAGAATGGGATGGTAAAATTACATAATAATATGATAGTTTTTATTTTCTAATTTGATGATAATAGTTTTTGGTCTTTGTTCAAAGTCCGCAATTCTTTCTCTGGATACCAATGGTATTCTGCATTGCAGATAGCTCAAAATTGTCCCTGGTTGTTGTACTGAAGGGATGAGAAAGTCTATCAGGATTGATCATCACCCCTATGTTGCTGGTAGGGTATACAATAATTTTCTAGTTCTGCTCATCTAACTCAGCACCAGTTCAGGCAAATCTTTCCAGGCTTCCCTGAATTCCCATTCCTCCTGGTTTCTAATAAAACAATAGTGTTCAATGACATACATATATATACCAGTTTGTTAAGCCATTCTCCAATTGAAGGACATTCACTTAATTTCCAATTTTTTTGCCACCATAAACAGGGCTGCTATAAATACTTTTGTACAAGTGATGTTTTTATCCTTTTTAATTATCTCTTCAGGGTATAGACCAGTAGTGGTATTGCTGGGTCAAAAGGTATGCACATTTTTGCTACCCTTTGGGCATAATCCCAAATTGTTCTCCAGAAAGGTTGGAAAAGTTCACACCTCCAGCAACAATGTATTAGTGTCCCAGATTTCCTGCATCCCTTCCAACATTGATCATTGTCCTTTCTGGCCATATTGATAAGTCTGAGAGGTGTGAGGTGGTATCTCAGAGATGCTTTAATTTGCATTTTTCTGGTAAGTAACGATTTGGAGAAATTTTTCATATTACTATGGATTGCTTTGAATTCCTCAGCTGTAAATTGCCTTTGCCTATCCTTTGACCATTTGTCAATTGGGGAATGGCTTGTTTTTCTGAAAATTTGACTCAGTTCTCTGTATATTTTAGAAATGAGTCCTTTATAAGAAATACTAGTTGCAAAAATTGTTTCCCAATTTAGTACATTTCTTTTGCTCTTGGTTACAGTGGTTTTGTCTGTGCAAAAACCTTTTAATGTAGTCAAAATTATCTACTTTGTTTTGAATGATATTCTATATCTCTTCCTTGGTCATAAGCTACTTCCCTTCCCATAGATCTGACAGGTAAACTACTCTTTGATCTTCTAGTTTGCTTATAATATTGTTTTTATGTCTAAATTCTGTATCCATTTGGATCTTATTTTGCTTTGGTCTAATCTAAGTTTCTTCCATACTAATTTCCAATTTTTGCAATAGTTTTTATGGAAGAGAGAGTTTTTAATCTCAATAGCTGGACTCTGGGTTTATCAAACAGCAGATTACTATAATCATTTCCTGCTATTGCACCTAGTCTATTCCACTGATATATGACTCTATTTCTTAGCCAATACCAGATAGTTTTGAGGATCAATATTTTATAATATAATGCTAGATCTGGTAAGGCTAAGCCACCTTCTGTTGAATGTTTTTTCATTGAATTCCTGGAAATTCTTGACTTTTTATTTCTCCATATGAATTTACTTACAACTTTTTCTAACTCATTAAAGAAATTTTTTGGAATTTTTTTTTGGTAGGGTGCTAAACAAGTAGTTTGGTTTTCACAGGATTGTCATTTTTATTATATTAGCTCAACCTATCCATGAACAGTTGATGTTTGCCCAGGTATTTAAATATGATTTTATTTGCATGAGAAGAGTTTTGTAATAGTTTTCAAAAAGTTTTTGAGTCTGCCTTGGCAGATAGACTCCCAGGTATTTTATTTTGTATGAGTTTACTTTGAATGGGATTTCTCTTTCTAGCTCATTCTGCTGTATCTTTCTAGTCATATATGTATATAGAAACGTTGAGGATTTATGTGGGTTTATTTTATATCCTGCTACTTTGCTAAAGTTGCTAATTATTTCCAGTAGATTTTTAGATGACTTTTTGGAATTCTCTAGGTATACCACCATGTCATCTGAAAAGAATGAGAGTTTTGTCTCCTCCTTCCCTATTTTAATTCCCTCTATTTCTTTTTCTTCTCTTATTACTGAAGCTAACATTTCTAATATGATATTGAATAGCAGTGGTGATAATGGGGACCCTTGTTTCACCCCTGATCTTATTTGGAATGCCTCAAGCCTATCTCCATTGCATATAATGCTTTTTGATGGTTTCATATAGATACTGTTTATTATTCTATTTATTCCTATACTCTGTAGTGTTTTTAGTAGGAATGGGTGCTGTATTTTATCAAAAGCTTGTCAGCATCTATTGATAGGACCATATGATTTCTGATAGGTATCTTATTGATATAATTAATTATACTAACAGTTTTCCTAATATTGAAACAATCCTGCAATAAATCCTACTTGATCATAATGTATTATCCTAGTGATAACTTGTTGTAATCATTTTGCTAAGATTTTATTTACTATTTTTGCATCTATATTCATCAAAGAGATAGGTCTATCATTTTCTTTCTCTGTTTTATCTCTTCCTGCTTTAGGTATCAGCATCATATTGGTGTCATAGAAAGAGTTAGGCAGAGCTCCATCTTCACCTATTTTTCCGAAACATTTATATAGAATTGGAACCAATTGTTCCTCAAATGTTTGATAGAATTCACTTGTGACTCCATCTTGCCCTCGAGATTTTTTCTTAGGGAGCTCGATAATGGCTTGTTGAATTTCTTTTTCCTGAGATAGGGTTATTTAAGTTTTTAATTTCTTCTTCATTTAATCTGGGCAACTTATATTTTTGTAAATATTCATCCATTTCCCTTGGATTGTCAAATTTATTGGCACAGAGTTGAGCAAAATAATTCCAAATTATTACTTTAGTTTCTTCCTCATTGGTGGTGATTTCACCTTTTTCATTTATGATAGTAGCAATTTGATTTTCTTCTTTCTTTTTTTTTAATCAAATTGACAGAGGTCTATCAATTTTATTGGCTTTTTCATAAAACCAGATCTTGGTTTTATTTATTAGTTCAATAGTTTTCTTGCTTTTGATTTTATTAATTTCTCCTTTAATTTTTAGAATTTCTATTTTGATATTTAATTGGGGGGTTTTAATTTGTTTTCTCTAATTTTTTTCATTCCATATTTAGTTCATTGATTTCTTCTTTCTCTGATTTATTCATGTAAGCATTTAAAGATATAATATATCCCCTGACAGCCTCCTTGAGTACATCCCACAGGTTTTAGTATGTTGTATCATTATTGTCATTATCTAGGATGAAATAATTAATTCTTTCTATAATTTGTTGCTTGCTGCACTCATTCTTTAAAATGAGATTATTTCATTTCCAATCAGTTCTGGGTCTATATCTCCCTGACCCAGTATTGCATATGCTTTTTATTGCATTTGATATTTCTGCCTTTCTGCAATTGATCATTTTACCCTGTCCTAGTACAGGGTAAATTTTTGTTTAAGTGCCATGTACTGCAGGAATAAAAGTATTTTCCTTTCTATCCCCATTCAATTTTCTCCATATGTCTATCATATCTAGATTTTCTATCAATCTATTTACCTCCTTAACTTCCTTCTTGTTTATTTTATGATTCGATTTATATAAATCTGAGAGCAGGAGGTTGAGGTCTCCCACTAGTAGAGTTTTTCTGTCTATGTCTTTCCGTAGCTCTTTCAACTTCTCCTCTACAAATTTCCTTCCTTATCTCTTTTAAGGACATCTATTTTTGCAGCTGCTTTTTCTGCAATAAGGATTGCTACCCCTGCTTTTCTCCCCTTCAGCTGAAGCAAAATATATTTTGCTCCAACCTTTTACCTTTATATGTATCTCTCTGCTTCAAATGAGTTTCTTGTAAGCAGCATATTGTAGGATTCTGGTTTTTAATCCACTCTGGTATCTGCTTATGTTTTAAGGGAAAGTTCATCCTATTCATATTCAAAGTTATAATTACTAACTATTGTCTTCCATGCTATCTTCCTTCAGTTTGTATTTTTCCCCTTTTTCCCTTTATCCATATTCCCCAGGTTTTTGGTTCTGAATACCTCCACCTCCAATGTGTTTGCCCTCTTAAATGGACCCCCCTCCCCTTTTTTCCCCTTTCCCTTTTCCCCTTCTTCCATTCCTTCTGTTAGTTCCCCTTTTTCTCCTCCTCCCCATTCCCCTCTCCCCTTTTCCCCTTTTAATGCTTGAAAGGTAAGATAAGTTTCTTAATTTGATTGTGTGTCTAAGTTAACTTTAAACCAAGTCTGATGAGATGAAGATTCAGGTGGTTCTTACCTCCTCTCTTCCTCCCCTCAATTACAATAGGCCTTTTGTACCTCTTGATGTAATGACATTTACCCCATTGAGTCTCCCTCCACCTCCCTTCTCCTTACTGTCCCCCTTTTTAAGGAGGTATTGTTTTTAAATCATTCTGAGTCACAGAAAAGTTATGAGTGTCCATCACTTCTGGCTATGCATATTCTCTCTAATAGAGTTACAATTCCCAAGAGTTATGAGACTCTTCCAAGTGGGTATATAGCCAATTTCATCTTATTGTATAGCAGTTTGTTTTGGGGTTTTTTTTTGTTTTTTTTTTTACCTTTTCATGTGTCTCTTGAGCCTCCTGTTTGATGTCCAAATTTTCTATTTAGCTCTGGTCTTTTCATTATGAAATCTTGGAAGTTTCCCATTTCATTAAATGTCCATCTTTTTCTCTGGAAGAGAAGGCTCAGCTTTGATGGGTAGTGGATTCTTGGCTACATTCCAAGCTCCCTTGCTCTTTGGAATATCTCATTCTAGGCCCTTCCATCCCTTAATGTTGCTGTGGCCAAGTCCTGCATAATCCTTACTGTGGCTCCTTGGTACTTAAATTTTTTTCTTTCTAGATGATTGCAGGATTTTTTCTTTTATCTGATAGTCCTGGAATTTGACCACAGCATTCCTTGGTGTTTTTACATTAGGATCTCTTTCCAGAGGGGATCGATGTATTCTTTCAATAACTATTTTGCCCTCTAGTTCCATGATATCAAGGCAATTTTCGATCACTAAATCCTGCAATATTATGTCCATGCTTTTTTTCTCTTCAATGTTCTCAGGAAGGCCAATAATTCTCAGATTCTCCCTTCTCAGTAGATTCTCGAGGCATTTGTTGATGAGGTATTTTACATTTTTTCTATTTTTTTGATTTTTGGTTTTGTTTAACACAATCTTGTTGTCTCATGAAGTCATTAGTTTCCTCCAATTTCACTCTTATTTTTTTAGAGGAGATTTTTCTTCCTTTATCTTTTGCAACTCCTTTTCCAGTTGGTCCATTCTATTTTTTAAGGACTTTTCTATTTGCCCAAATGTAGTTTTGAGATAATCATTTTCTTTTTTGCATTTGCCCTATTGAGGATTTGAGAGAGTAATTTTCTTTTTGCATTTGCCCAATTGAAGATCTACGAGTGTTATTTTCATTTTGTATTTGTCCAATTGTTTTTTCCAAGGATTTGTTTTCTTGTTGAATGATGTTAATTTTCTCTTGCAAGGTGTTAATTTTCTCTTCAGTTTCTTTTCCCAATTTTTCCAATTGATTTTTAGACACCTTCCTGATTTCTTCAAGGAAGTCTTTCTGGGTTGGAGACCAGTTCCTATTATCCTCAGCAGTGCTAGAACTCTGGATCTGTCTTTTCTAAGTATTTCTCCATGGTACCCTTTTCTCTGGCCTTTTTTTCATTTTGTGTTGGTGGCAGGGAGAGCTGGCTCTCAGAGGTTTGCTTTTGAGGATCCTAGAGGCTTTGTTCACTTGGCTTAGTAATTCCAAGTAGGGGGAGCAGGTTGCTTTCTCTGGAGTGAGGTCCTCAGCAGCAGGGTCTGAGTTGACTTTGAACATTGGGCTGGGCCTTGGGGGAGGGAGTTCATCTCTTTTTGTGGAATGAGCTCTGCTGCCCTGAGGGTGTGTGTGTGGGGGGGGGGGTTGTTTATTATTTGTTCTTGCAAAGAGCTCTGCTGAAAATATGGAGCTTAGGTCCGTGGCCCAGCTGGTTGTTCTCCAGGTGTGCTCTGAGACTCTTTGCTGGAACTCACCCTCCCATAGCTCTTCTCCCCCTGGCCAAAACTCCACAGCTATAGCTAAATCTTGCACCCACCACTCACCAAAGTCTCCCCGGCTGAGGCTGACCCTCTGGCTTCCCCCAGCTACTATCCCCAGCGCTAATCCTCTGCTCTTGTCTCCCAGTTCACCCATGGTCCCCTGAGACAGACCTTCTTGGTAGATGATCTTCTCCTACCTTCTCTTTCTGGATTTTGTTGATTAAATTTCTATTAAGAAGTTTCTATCATTTTATTTCTGAAGGGAAAGAGAGCACTATCACATTGCCTGTCTTCTCTCTACCATATTGGCCTGAAGTCTCTTTTTTTTCTTTTAAAGTTTATTTCTTTTTTCCATTTGATTAATTTTACTTTTAAAAGTATTGTTTTCTTGTCAATTGTCATAATTTTCCTGCATAATTTTCATTTCCTTTTCTAAATCTTTGTTCTTCCTTCCTTCTTTGATTTTTAAACTCCTTTTTGGGCTCTCCCAAGAGCCCAAAGGTCTTTTTAGATTTGAGACCAATTTGTTATCCCCCTTGAGATTCACCGCTTTCCTCTTCCAAGATGGTGTTTTTATTATCCCTCTCAGAATAGTAGCTTTTCATGGTTGTACTTTTTTATTGTTTTATTCATTTTAATAGTTGAGTTCTATTCAAAGAGGGTACAGCTTTTTGTGCTTGGGCTGGTATTCTAATCCCTGGCAGTGTTTATCCATGGCAGAGGAGAGAAACACAAGTGGCATATGACTGAGTCAGTTCAGGGTGACTATTGTTTATAACTGACTAGCCAGGATATTTGCCTGGAGAGTAACAAATGTCTGAATATATCCAGAAGCAGGGTACCTATATTCTGGACTTTACAATTTAAGAGATAGGTGGCCTCAGACTCATGTGAGATTAATGATAGTACCTTGTTCCCTTGTAAAGATACGCAAACTGGGACATTTGTTCAAGGAAACTTTGATGAGTTAGTATGGACTTGCAAGGAAAGTGTTGAAATGGCTATTTGCAAGAAAAATAATTTAAGTAACATCATTAGGTATATTAACTATTCTTGGGGTTGGTCCAATGACACAAAATGAGGAATTTATTTTGATTGATTTGGGAGCCAGAAAGACCTTAGTTGAAGGAGGTACAGCAACTTTGGAAATGTACTTATTATCATGCTGATTATATGGCCTATTTAAGAGGGCCCCTAAGAAGTAAAGAGGAACAGTATTATCCATTTTTTGGAAACTATATTCCTGGAAAACCAATTAGCACTAGAGGGACATTATTGGATTTGTAAGACTACTGCCTACATTCAGTTATCCAAAGAGTTGGTCAGGGAGTTGTTATCTAGACTTAAGGGCCTACTACCTGGGCACAGGATGGGAGTTGGAGCTATGGAACCCCAGTTTATATCCTGAATAGACTAATAAGACTCCAAATTGTAGTGGAAAAATTACCAGTCACACAGCGAAGGCTTTGGACTTACTGACTGATCAAGTCTTGCTAACAAAAGAAGCAATTATTCAACATAGATTGGTATTAGACTACCTTTTGGCTGAAGAAGGAGGAGTCTGTGGTAAAATGAACTTATCAAATTGTTGTCTAAAGATAGATGACAATGGGAAGGTGGTAAAGGAGATAACCAGGAATATCAGAAAGTTGGCACGTGTGCCAGTCCTAACCTGGACAAGCCCCTTTAGTACCTCTTTGGATGAATGGGTTTTACTGGTACATGGTGGAAACAGTTACTGATATCTTACTATTGGCCCTAAGTAGATTAGCCATGTGTGTGACTTCCATATATGATCCAGTTAATAACTCAAATAATACAAAATTCTATCAGCAAATTAGGACTAGTGTATGGCTCTAATAATGAAGAGGTAAAAATATTGATAGAAAAGGTCAGTAGTGCTATTGAAAATGTGGATTATGAATTAATTTGAGGAAGACATTGCTGGTGAAGTGTGAAGACTAAGTAGTTATTTAAAAGAAAAAGGGGGAAGTTGTGAGGAATGTAGGGCATTGTTGGTCTTCACTGGATGTGGAGGAGGGGCCCTTTTGAAAGCCACTACAAAGGGGGAATGGCCCCAGTCAATAACAAAACTGGGAGAATTCTCCTAATCCCCTTTCAAAGATGACAAACTAGATTAGAAGAAACTAGTCCTTAACTGGTCAAGAGTAACCTAGTCTTGACCTACTCCTTTGCACATGCTCAAAGAGATCTGTCTATTCTTGCTCATTAATATAATGAACAGGGTGGGGAAATATATAGGAACCAATGTATCAATTAGATTTGTGACCCCAGCCTATGGTTGTCATGAATGGGGCAGGAACAAAGTCTTTCAAAGTGCATAGAAGAGTTTGTATGTGGAAATTTCCCTGCCCCTCTCTCCCACCATGAGAGAAGCATGACATTTTGTTAAGATATCTTAATAAAAAGCATTTTAATCACTCTGGAAAAAAATAATATATAGAAAATATATGAATATTTATAATACAATTATGCAATATGAATATGAATATATTATACTAGAAAAGGAAGCTCAACCCAGTCCCATCGGTTGCTCCATCATTCCTAGGGTTTGAATATATATTTATTAATATATCAATACATAGGAATATGTGTGTGTGTGTTTGTTTATATATTCCTAATTCCAACTATCATACTATCTGTGAGAGGTGAAGGGAGTGTCTTTGGCAGAATGAAAACCCACAACTATCTGCTTTTGTTGTGGCCCTGTTATATCTATCTTTTCTTTCCTTCTACTTCTTTTTCTTTTCAGTGCAGGAGAGAATGGAGGAGTGAGACTCCCAGAAATTGACTGAAATTTATGAGCAGAGAATTTTGAATAAATATGAAACCAGGTAAAGGGACGGGATTCAGGAAGAACTGGACTGAAATCCTGCTAAAATTCTGCCTCATATGCGTGTGTGTTATTTAAACTCATTCATTCTCAATTTTCTAATTGGTGAAATATTTGTAATAATATCACCAATGGCATAGAACTACTGTGAAGATCAAATGAATTAATATATGAAAAGTATCTTTCAAGCTTTCAAAAATATAAATAAATGCCTGTTACAATGGCTGGAAGTCTTTCTTGTGCAGTTCTATAAGTGCTTCAAATGCCCTCTCTTTCAAAAGATCCCCAGGAGAGGAGTGCCCCTCCCAAAAAGAATCAACCATGAAATAAAAAACACAACAATTTGAGTCAAAACATTGATAAAAGTCCTTCATTGATTTCATATTTCCTATGGAACAAGTGATGACATAGAGAGAAGCAAAGTTTATTGGCAAAGAAAAACCATTGGGATCACAGATCCCTTGGGATATTTAACTTACAAGCTAGTTATGGGGTTAATGAGGTCTCACCCTAGATCAGGATTTCCTACTAGTTAAATACCTGAATTTTAGTCTCTTATTAATACTTCTCACTCCAGAAGTACAATTGATCTAATCTTAGATTCTCTGGTACCACAGTGATGACAAGACCAGACATGACTATTATCTCTTCCATGCTATAAAGATCCTGTAAGTAAAACAGTTGGAGATGTGGTTAGATTATAGCTGGAATAGTGTATATAAAGCTAGTGTTAAGCTTAGGATACATGCATTAATATTAAGATAAAGAAGATTCACTTATCAGGGAGGTCTGCTGGACACTGAAATGAGAAACTGAATTAGGTTTTAGAATCTTGTCTTCACTGGAAATCTGAACAAACATCAGTCAACTCCACCTGTACGACACTGTCCTGGTAATCTGTCACATATTAGTTCAGTTATTAATGACATGGACCTTCCTAATAAGCTTCAATTCTAATGGTGGTAGGTTTCAGTTATTTAGTTTTCTCTGATTCATAGTTACAGTCAAACCTATAATTTCAGCTCTCCAATTCACTGTTATATGCCACTGCTCACAAAATTGAGAAGGAAAGATCATGGATGCATTGGTGTTTCCACTCCCCACTTCTAGAGATAAAACTCAGATCAAGCTTTATTAACAGTGGATTAAGTATAAGACAGAGTATGTCAATAAGAATAAATGGTTTAAAGAGGGGTTCTACCTGGAATGAAAGAGATGGAAAGGATAATCTTGGCAGGTGCCTAGGGGTCCCAGGAAGGGCTGTGGGAGAGAATAAAGAAATATAGCAGATGGGAAGAAGGGAAGCACTCATAGTTGAGTTGAGTCCAGTATTTTTCTATGAAGGTTTTCTCACTGTAATGACTTCTATTTAATACTACTATTACTACCAAGTAAGATATATGTCTAAGTCTGCATGTGTGTGTTTGTGTGTGTGTGTGTGTGTGTGTGTGTGTGTGTGAGTGTGGGCGTGTGCACTTTATCATTTATAAAAGACTCCTCATAGTAAATTTGTGATATTTTAAATTTTATTCATTTGTTTTTCCCACACCCTGCAACAGTAGTTGTGGTGATCATTTTATTGGCATATTTTAAATTTTACAATTTTTCTCCCTCCCTTCTTTCCCCTCCCCCTTCCCCAGCAGAAACCAATTTGATATAGGCTCTAAACATAGATCAATATTAAACATGCTGTGAGGGAAGAATCAGATCAAAATGGAAGAAAGAAAACAAAGAGAAAAAATGATATAATACATAAGAAAATGTTTAAAAATTGAAGATGAAATTCTTTGGTCTTCATTTAAAAGGCACAGTTCAGTTCATTCTCTGGATATGGTTGGTTTATTACATCACATGTCTTTTAAAATTGCTTTTGATTTTTGTACTGCGGAAATGGACAAGTGCATCATGGCTGATCATCATCTATTGTTGTCAATGAGTACAATGATTTTCTAGTTCTCCTCATTTCAATCAACATCAAAACATGCAAGTCTTTCTAGGAATTTCTGAAATCCCATCCTTCATGATTTCTTACAGAACAATAGATTTCCATCACATACATATACCACAGTTTGTTCAGCCATTTCCGAATTGATGAGTATTCCCCCAATTTCCAATTCTTTGCCACAATGAAAAGAACTGCTATGAATATTTCTGTAATGTGAAATTTTTACTCTTTCTCATGATATCTTCAGGATACAGACTCAGTAGTGTTATTACTGCATCAAATGGTATACACATTTTATTGCCCTCCAGAATGTAGGAACAGTTCACAACTCTACCAACAAAGCATTAGTGTCCTAGTTTTCCCCCCCCCCCCCCCAATATTGATCCTTTGTCTTTCTGGTCATAGTGGTTATTCTGAGAGGTATGAGGTGATAAATCAGAGATGTTTTAATTTTCATTTCTCTAATCAATAATGATTTAGAAAATGTTTATGATTATAGATAACTGAATTCTTTGTCTGAATATTGCTTTTCCATACTCTGATGATTTATCAATTGGGGAATATCTTTTTTTTATAAATTTGACTCATTTCTCTATTTTAAGTGTCTTTTGTCAGAAATGCTAGTTGTAAAACTTATTTTTCCCACTTACTACATTTCTTTTAATCTTAGTTGCAGGGCAGCTAGGTGGCGTAGTGGATAAAGCACCAGCCCTGGAGTCAGGAGTACCTGGGTTCAAATCCAGTCTCAGACACTTAATAATTACCTACTTGTGTGGCCTTGGGCAAGCCACTTAATCCCATTTGCTTTGCAAAAAAAATCTTAGTTGCAGTAATTTTGTTTGTGCTAAAACTTTCAATTAATGTAATCAAAATTATCCAGTTTGTTTTCATAATGTTATCTATCTCTTTTTTGGTCATATACTGTTCCCCTTTCCATAGATCTAATGGGCAAACTATTCCCTGTGCTACTAATTGGTTTATAATATTATCTTTTATGTCTAAATTCTGCATCCATTTTTGACCTTATCTTGGTAAATGAGAGGTGATATCTATGCCTATTTTTCTGCCATACTATTTTCTAGTTTTCCTTGGATGTTTTAATTGAAGAGTGTGTTTTTATACCAGAAGCTGGGATCTTTGGGTTTATCAAACAATAGATTACTATAATCATTTACTTCTGTCTCTTTTGTATCTACTCTATTCCACTGATTCACTACTCTATTTTTTACTCAGTACCAAACAGTTTTGATGACTGATGTTTTATAATATAATTCTAGATCTGGTATGGCTAGTCTGCCTTTCTTTTCATTTTTTTTCAATAATTCCCTTGATATTCTTGACTTTTTTTCTCCATATGAATTTAATTACTATTTTTTCATGTTCACTAAAGTAATTTTTTTGAAAGTTTAATTGATATGGCACTAAATAAGTAATT
The DNA here is from genome assembly GCF_037893015.1 of Macrotis lagotis. Lineage (NCBI taxonomy): Eukaryota > Metazoa > Chordata > Mammalia > Peramelemorphia > Peramelidae > Macrotis > Macrotis lagotis. The sequence continues at coordinate 839,437,015 of NC_133658.1, read as the reverse complement.
TGATTTAGGTAGAATTGTCATTTTTATTATATTATCTTGGCCTACCCATGAGCAATTGGCATTTGCCCAGCTATTTAGAGCTGACCTATTTGTGTGAAAAGTGTTTTGCAACTGTTTTCATAAAGTTTCTGCATATTTCATATTGTCTGAAGTTATTTTGAATGGAATTTCTCTTTCTAATTCTTGCATGTTAGTGATATACAGAAATTCTGAGTATTTATGCAGATTTATTTTATGTCCTTTCACTTTACTAAAGCTGCTAATTGTTTCCAGTAGTTTTTTAAATGATTTTTCTCTAGGTATATCAACATATCATCTGCAAAGAGTGAGAGTTTTGATACTTCACTAGCAATTTTGTTTCCTTCAATTTCTTTTACTTCTGTTATTGCTAAAGCTAAAATTTCTAATACAATATTGAATAATAGTAATGGTAATGGGCATTCTTGTTGCATTGCTGATCTTATTGAGAATGCTTCTGGTTTATCTCTACTATGTATGATTTTATGGTTGGTTTTAGATAGCTATGGCTTATTGCTTTAAAGAATATTCCATTTATTTCTAGGTTCTGTAGGGTTTTTTTTTAGCAGGAATTGGTGCTGTATTATGTCAAAACCTTTTTTATCATCTATTGAGGTGATTATATGACTTCTGCTAGGTTTGTTTTTGATATAGATTGTTTTCTAAATTAAAGAAACCCTGCATTACCAGTATAAATCCTGCATGATCATGGTATATTATCCTAAAGATAACATGCTGTAAATTGCTTTGTTGATATTTTATTTAAAATGTTTACATCCATATTCATTAGGGAAATTGGACTATCATTTTCTTTCTCTATTTTGAGTCTTCTTAGTTTAGGTATCAGCACAGTTTTAGTGTCACAAAAGAAACTTGGCAGATCTCTCTCCACTCATTTTTATATAATTTATATAGGATTGGAATCAATGATTCCTTGAATTTTTGGTAGAATTTACGTGTGAATCCATCTAGTCCTGGAGACTTTTACTTAGGGAGTTCATGATGACTTGGTGAATTTCTTTTTCTGACATACAGTTATTTAAGTATTTAATTTTCTCTTGTTTTAACCTGAGTAATTTATTTGTAAATTTACTTAGATTATCAAATTTATTAGGCAAAATACTTACAAATTATTACTTTAATTTCTTCCTCATTGGTGATGAATGCATCCTTTCATTTTTGATTACTAGTAACATGGTTTTCTTCTTCCTTTTTTTAAATCAAATTAACCAAAGGTCTATCTATTGTATTTTTCCCAAAAAAAATGTTGATTTTTTAATTATTTCAATAGTTTTCTTGCTTTCAATTTTATTAATAACATCTTTAATTTTGAGAATTTCTAATTTGGTATTTAATTGGGAATTTTTAATTTGTTCTTTCTCTAATTTTTTTAGTTGCATGGTCAGTTCAATGATTTCCTCTTTTTCTATTTTATTCATGTAAACATTTGGAGATATAATATTTCTCCTAATAACTGCTTTGAATAGATAAGTTTTGATATGTTTTCTCTTTATTGTCATTGTTTTGGATGAAATCATTAATTCTTCACTCATTCTTTAAAATTAAGTTATTCATTTTCCAATTATGTTTATCTCTATCTCTCCATGGTCCTTTATTGTACATGATTTTAAAGCATCATGTTCTAAAAAGGATACATTAAATATTTCTGCCTTTCTGGGTTTGATTATGAGGTTTTTAAGGCCCTAATACATGCTCAGTTTTCGTGTAGGTACCAAATATGATAGGAAAAATTATGTTCCTTTTCTTTTCCCATTTAATTTTCTCCAGAGGTCTATCATATCTATGTTTTCTAATATTCTGTTCACCTCCTTAATTTCTTTCTTGTTTATTTTATAGTTAGATTTATCTAATTCTGAAAGAGGGAGTTTGAGTTCCTTTAACAATAGATTTTTGGTATCTATGTCTTTCTGCAACTCATTTAGCTTCTCTTCTAAAAATTTGCATGTTATACTGCTTCATTTTCTATAGTACCTTTTATCAGGACATAGATTCCTTCCTTATCTCTTTTTAAAAAAATATTATTTAGGGTAATGGGGTTAAGTGATTTGCCCAAGGACACAAAGGTAGGCAATTTTTAAGTGTCCGATGCTGGATTTGTATTCAGGTCCTTCTTACTCTATGGCCGGTGCTCTATTCACTGGGCAACCTAGCTACCCCCCCCATCCTTATCTCTTTTAATGTAATCTATTTTTGTAGCTACTTTTTCTAAGATAAGGATTATTCCCCTCCTTTGTTCACTTTAGCTAAAGTAGGATATGTTCTGCTCCAGACTTTTACCTTTGCTCTGTGTGTATTTCTGTGCTTCAAATGTGCTTCTTGCAAGCAAAATAATAATTACTAATTCCTTATTGCCCTCCAAGCTATCTCCCCTCCATGCACATTTTTCTTTCATTCACCTTATCCCTCCTCCCTGGTGTTTGCTTCTAAATTACTGCCTCCATCCCCCCCTTTATCCACCATTCTCTCTCTCTCTCTCTCTCTCTCTCTCTCTCTCTCTCTCTCTCTCTCTCTCTCTCCTTTCCCCTCTCCCCTTTCCCCTTCTTCCTTCTCTCCATTCTCTCTAGTCCCTATTTCCCTCCCTGCCCTTTCCACTTCTAATATTTGAAAGCTAAGAAAAATTTCTAAACAACTAAACAACTAAATATGTTTCTGAATCCTGCCTTGAGCCAAAACTAACAATTAAGATTCTCACTTCCTCCCTTCTTTTGCAGTAGCTCCTATGTACCTCATCATGTGATTTAATTTACTCCTTTCTCTTTTCAATATCTTCCTTTTTTTAGTTAAATAATTTTTTAATATCATTACATCAAAGTCATGGGCATACCATGAAGGTCCATATCTTCAGAATAAGTATATTCCCTCTTATAAAGTTACAATTCTCAGAAGTTCTGAAAATTTTCCTCCCAAATGGGGATATCAACAGCTAAATATTATTGGATAACAGTTTTTTCCCCTCTCTGCCTTTTCATGTATCACTTGAGTCTCCTGTTTGAAGATCAAATGTCCTGTTCTTTTCATGAGGAAACTTTGAAAGTCACCTACATGTTTAAATGTCCATCTTTTCCCCTGTAAAAGAAGACTTAGTTTGCTGGAAAGTTGATTCTTGGTTGTGATACAAGCTCCCTTGCTCTCCAGAATATCATTTTCCAAATGCTTCAGTCCCTTAATGTTGAGGCAACCAGGTCTTGACTGTGGCTCCTTGGTGTTTTAATTGCTTCTTTCTTGTCATTTGAAGACTTTTTTTTTCTTGATCCGATAATTCTGGAGTTTTCCTTTATGTTTTTATTTTGTGATCCCTTTCAGGAGGGAATTGATATAGTTTTTCAATGACTACTTTGCCTTCTGGTTCCTGGATATCAGGGCAGTTCTTCTTAACTATATTCTGTAGAATGTATTCAGGCTCTATATGTTGTTGTTTTTTTAATTTTTGTTTAACAAATTCTTGGTATCTCATGAAGTCATTATTTTCCATAGATCACAATCTTTTTTCAAGAGAGGAGTTTTCTGTATTCCATGGTTTTGCATCTCCTTTTCCATTTGGTCAATTCTATTTTTAAATGAGTTATCTTTTGTCCATGTCCCCACTTGTGTTTTTGAGGGAATTATTTCTTTTTTCATAGTTCCAATTGTATTTTTAAAGAATTTGTTTCCTTTTGTCATTTTTTGTTGTAAGATATTCTCTCATGGTATTAACTTTCACTTGCATTTCTTTTCTCAGTTTTTCCTTTTGAGTTTTAAACTCTTTTGTGATCTCTTCTAAGAAATCTTTCTGGACTGGAGATCAATTCATATTCTTCTCTGAAACTTCACATATATTTACCCTTCCTCCTCCTTCTTTTCTAAGGATACTTTTTCAGGGTATCCTTAACTCCAAGGTAACATTCAATAGACCCTGCCTTTGATTGGCCTTTCTTCATTTTGGGATGTTAACTTTCCCTTGGGTCTTGTATTGAAGGAAGGGCTTGTTCATAGACTTTCCCTGTTGAGAACCCTAGAGGTCTTCCTTACTGGGTTTAGGGAGTTACTCAGTGTATCAACCAGTAAGGAATGCCAGAAGCTTTTTCTGGGCTATCAGTGACCCACTCCCTAGGTCTAGGGCTGGATCTGGGCTGTCCTCATGCAGCCCAGTCACTGAACTAGGCTATCAGGGTTAGAATCACTAGAGGATCACTCTGGATAATAAACACTGGGAAAATTTGCTGACCATACTAAGGCATTAGGGAAAGGCATGAACACCTAGGGATGTTTCTGTGTTTGTAATGAAGAACACCAGGCCCTCCCATAGGTATGCTTGGGCTCCACTGGGAATACCAGAGCTCAGGGTTCTGCTGTCTAGACCAGCTGAGTTGAACAAATGGGTGTTCTGGGTAGTTGTGCTCCAAGTCTGCCCACTGCACACACACACACTTCAAAGGCTTCTGTTCCTACCTCTGTGATTTTCAGCTTAGCCCCCTGCCTCACCTTGAATCTGTACACTGAACCTCTGCTGTCTACCTTGTGCATGCCCACGCTCCCCTCATGACAGATTTTTCTGGAAGATGTTCTGCTCGGTTCTTCAGTGTGCCCTGTCAATCCAAAGTCTTTTAAGAGGCTTGATTCATGTCAATTCCAAGTGAAAGCCAGGAGAACTTAAAAACAGTGTCTGACTTCCCTCCACCATCTTGACCAGAAGTCAACTTTGTGATTTTTCAGTTGATTCATTGGTATCCAACTCTTTATGACCCCATTTGTGATTATCTTGGCAAAGATATTGGAGTGATTTGCCATTTCCTTCTGCAGCTCATTTTATACATGTCAAACTAAGGCAAACAGGGTTAAGTGACTTTCTCAGGATCACACAATTAATAAGTATCTGAGGCCAGATTTGAAGTCAAAAAGATATGCCTTTACAACTCCAGGATCAACATGCTATTCAATGTATCATACAGCTACCCCAAGATGTATGTATGTATGTATGTGTGTGTGTGTGTGTATATGTGTGTATGTATGCACTTCAGTTACAAAAGACTTTTTTTCATAATAGCTCTGAGATAGTTGCATTAGAAGTCTTATCATCCTCATTAGTATTGCCTTGAATGTAGTTACACAACTGGAATGTAGTTAAAAGTCAGAGATGAGAATTAATCCAGGAGACTTATACCTTGAATTCCAGTGTTCTTTCCAGTCCCTAATTGTCTGTCAGTCTCAATTCAATGGGATAAATATTATCCTCCTGGCATAAATCATGCCATTCTTACCTGGTCCACTGGAATACTCTCAGCTCACTGGACTGGTGAGTAATAAACAGTTTTAAAAATTAATCTGGGGTACAACTTTATCAAGTTATTAAAAAATCTGGGGTACAACTTTATCAAGTTATTAAAAAAACAAAAATAGAATTTGTGGTTGCAAAAAAAGAAAGATTATGCTGCCCAATTCCTTCTAGCCTTGCTAGGTATGCAGCTTGAAGTTTTTCTTCTTTAAAATCTCAAAATTCTCCTTGTTTACCTCTAAAACAGCTATAGCAGAGAGGTTAAGACTGGAATAAATTTTATTTTCCTCTTCTTTTTAGCCACTTGTGATAATGGATAGTTAATATATTACAAGCAGTGGATGAATCAGTAATACTCAGTAATAATTCTCTCTGCCAGGCTTTATGGAAAACACTGAAGGGCCTCCTTTGTGGGGTGAATGTTAAAATGATCAGGAAGAAAAGAGAAATAAATTCCTAATTATCATAGTTTTTTTTCCATATTGAGTATTCCTGAGTATTAGATGTACATGTGCATTAGTTATTGAGAATTTGTGTTTTAGTATATATCATAGTAAAATATGTCTGAAATAGGGTATAGACAAGGTAATGATAGGTAGCATTTATATAGTATTTTGAAGTCTGCAAAATATTTGACATATGTTATCTCCATTGACTCTCACAACAACCCTATGAAGTACAAACTATTATTATTCCTAATTTAAAGATAAGGGTGAAAGAGGTTAAATTACTTATCCATGGATACACAGTTGAGACACATCTGAGAAAGACTTCACACACACACACACACACACACACACACACCTCCACACAAATCTTTCTGATTTGAAATTCAGGTCTATCCACTAAGAAAGCTTGCTTCCTCTAAGGTAGAAAAAGAATGAGCTGGAAACTTGGATAGATATAGGTGAGGTCCATGAACAACCCGCCCTTTACTGGGGTTGAATTCTTACTGTGAAATTCCTCATTGACAATTGAAGGCAAAACTGTTCAAAGCTAATATAACTAACAATGTGTCTCATAATAAGGATTGGTATGCAAGTGAAACACAAATTCAGAGTATAGGGCATGAGAAATGAGATGTTGTCCTCTTACTAGACTCAGCCCATGTAACAATGACTATTTTCTGTCTTGGGATATCAACTCATTGGGAATGTAGAGAATTTGATGAGATCTGGGAGAATATTGCTGATTAGAAGGGAAAGCTTTGTAATCCTTATAAAGATCCATGAGAAGTTGTGTCTATAGTAGCTAGAGAGCTAGCCTGAATCCAGAAAAAGACCTGATTTATAGTCCTATTACTGAGACATACTTTCAAATTGTGCTGAAAAGCTTGTCAGGTTTAGGGAGAAAGACCACAGATTTAGGGATAATAGATAGAATTTGCTGTATTATTGTCTTTTATCATAAAGAACTCTTCCAAAGAAAAATTTACATTTCTTCTTAAACACTCTTCCATTTCTTTTGGATATTCCCTTGAATGATTGTGAACTTGTCTGCAGGACACATTATACATTGTACTTCTTCAGAAACTTTATCTTCAATTCCCCAAGATTATCACATGGGACCACTTTCATTATAGGGATTCAATGAATAGTTTCTGTCTTTCTCTTTTCTTCCAGGATTTGGAATTTTTAGCTTGGAATTTTGCCTCCTCTGCTCAATATGCTACATTTTATTAACTCTACATCTTCCCTCACCTTCCTTCTAACTGGTGTTCCTGGACTTGAAGCTTTCCACAGTTGGATCTCCATTCCCTTCTGTTGTCTTTATGTAACTGCCCTTTCAGGGAATAGCATGATCCTCTTTGTCATCATCACTGAACCAAACCTCCATGAACCCATGTACTATTTCCTCTCCATGTTGTCCACCACAGACCTGGGTTTGTCTATCTCTACCCTGGTCACCATGTTAGGTATATTCTGGTTCAATGCCAGAGAGATCAGTTTTAATGCCTGCCTGGTGCAGATGTTCTTCATTCAACTCTTCACTGTTATGGAGTCCTCAGTTCTCTTGGCTATGGCCTTTGATCGCTTTGTGGCCATCTCTAACCCATTGAGATATGCCACTATTTTAACAGAATCCAGAATTGTTCAAATTGGAGTGGCAATTGTTACAAGGGGGACAGTAATACTCACACCAATGGTTGTTCTTCTTAAACGCCTGTCCTATTGCCGCAGTCACGTCCTCCAACACTCCTATTGCTTCCACCCTGATGTGATGAAGCTGTCATGTACAGACACCAAAATCAACAGTGCAGTAGGATTAAATGCCTTGATCAGCACTGCTGGGGTGGATTCTATCTTTATTCTTCTCTCCTATGTCTTGATCATTAAGACTGTCCTCAGCATTGCCTCTCCAGAGGAGCGTCACAAGGCTTTCAGCACATGTATCTCACACATTGGAGCTGTAGCTATCTTTTATATCCCTCTCATCAGCTTGTCCTTTGTCCACCGATTTGGAAAGAAAGCTCCTCTTTATGTGCACACACTCATTGGCAATGCTTACTTGCTCATACCTCCAGTGATGAATCCAATCATCTATAGTGTGAAAACCAAGCAAATCCGTAGAGCAGTGCTCAAAGTCCTACTTCCAAAAAGGTCTTGGATCTGACTGAAGTTTCAAATCCTTCATTTCTATTCATGTGAAAGATTCAAATATGCTGAGTATCTGATCAATTAAGATGAACTTTTCTCATTAAGGTGGGGGGGCACTAGAATTCAACTCACCTCCTCAGTGAAACATAAACATCATTTCAAAGTGGGGGAATGAAAAAAAATTAGCTTCATCAGGTGACTTACTTTCACCCCATAAAAGACAATGTGACATTACTAAAGTTATCAATTTCTTAGTCAATCCCTGACATATAGGACAGGGTGTATGCTTTGTTAAAATTATATTGCCTATATTTTTTTCTTTCCTATTTTCAGTCTTAACAATTCTCCTTCAGATTAGGTATTTTCCACGAATGCCACTTAGTAAAAGTCACACCTGACACTCTATTGAAATGCTTTCAAATTTCGATTGGCAAATATCTCCTGAAAATCTATTGTGTTCAAGGTCTGATTATTGTGAGAAAATGTGATGTGGCTTCTGAAATCAAGGATCTAAGATACATAATTAGTTGAAATGGAGAATATAGGATCTGAAATTAGAAGACTAGGGTTTGAATGTTGGCTGTCATTTAGTATTTATGTGACCTTGAGCAAATCACTAAATTGTATAGCCTCAGTTTTCACATCTATATAATGAGAGGGATAGATTATATGAGCTCTATAATCCCTTCCAGCATTAAACTTGTGAACTCTGAACTGTAAATCCATAAATTTCATATTATATTCTGTTCAAAGTCAAGTATCTGGACTTAGAATGGTTGGTTGTTTTCTTCTTTTTCATTTTTTAAACACTTCCTATATTTCTAGTCTATAGAGTCAAATCTATTAGTCAAATACCATATATTCTGACAATCTGACTGTGCTCAGGTTATCCAACTTTTCAGCTCTGCATTCATTTATTAATGATAGCTCACAGTTAAATAGCACCTTGAACCGCAGAGAATTTTACTCATAAACATCCTAAGAGGTATGTAGCATAAATATTATCCTTATTCTGTGAATAAAGAAACTGAGCTTAAATGATTTTCCGATAACTACATAGATTTCAATCCAAATCTCTTGATTCCACATCTATGATTGTATTCACTATATCTCACATTCCTTGATGAGGTCACACAGTTGGTAAATATTAGAGTTTAATTAACATTTATTAATTAGAAATTTATTAGTTATAAATGGTTGAGAGATAAGAGTAGCTAGTTCTCCATGGAAGAAATTCAAGTAGACATATAAGAGAATGGTCTAAAATATTAGTACCAGGAGAAATAAATGTGAAAATATTTCTGAAATACTGCCTTATACATATTGTCCAAAATCACACAAAAAAAATGGAAATTACAATCATAGGAAAAGCTATAGGAAGATAGGCCCAGTCATGGACTATTGTGTAGAACTAGAATATTTTCTTCCATATATTTAGTAAAGTAATTTGGAAAAATAATAACTTTTGAAAGGGATAATTTCAGACAAACTTAGGGAGATGTGTTTGATTTGGAGCAGAGAAAGATGAAAAGAACCAGAAGGAAAAACTCATACCCTAACAACATTGCAAGGAGAAATAGTTTTGAAAAACTTTGAACTGTAAGTAATGCAATGACTAACCACAATTCTACAGGATTCCTATTGAATAATTCTAACTTCTTCCAGGTAGAAAGATGAATGAGTTAAATGCAAAATAGCACTTTTCTTGTTTTTTTGGTTTTTGCAAGACAATGGGGTTAAAGGACTTGCCCAAGGTCGCAGTTAGGTAATTATTAAGTGTCTGATATTAGATTTGAACTCAGGTCCTCCTAACTCCAGAGCCAGTGTTCTATCTACTGTACCACCTAGATTCCCCCATTAGTTTTTAATATAGTAAATTTGTTTATTTGATTTTCAAGGCTAGTTCTAATTATTTATCTATTTGTAGATATTTATGAATAGATTAGATTTTTATCACTATCCTTGTACTTAAATTAAAAAAACATATTAATATTTTTAATTAGAAGATTTGTTAGGAAGTGGGGAGCTAATGATAGTTCTACTTTTAAGAAAAGAAAAAGAGAGAGTCTTTGATCATTTCCAAGTTAACAAAAAGAAGTTATACAAAACAGGACAATTCTGAAAGTGACATGTAGAAGATTTTCCTATCTATATGTCAATATTTTATATGTATAAACTCACCATTCATAAATGCATAGAGACAAAAATTTTGTGTACAATTATATACACATATTTGTAATCAAGTTATTTATATATATAATAGAAATCTGTAATATGATATATAATTCCTCTTTTTATGTTCTACTTTCTATATGGAAATAATCTCTCTTCTTAGAGGCAATTTGTGGAGTGGTGGCTAGAGTCATTGAACTTGAAATCAGAAAAATAGTTAAAATCCAGACTCAGTTACTCATTTCTTTTGCAATGCTGCACAATTCCTATAATCTCTGGTGCCTTAGTATTCTCAATTGTAAAATGGGTATAAGAATAGGACCTAATCTTGCAGGGTTGTTGTGAGGGATCAAGTGAGATAATGCTGTTTTTGATTTTTTTTTTGGTGTTTGGCAATGATGTTAAATGACTTGACCAAGGTCACACAGCTTGCTGTTTGAAGTGCCTGAGATAGAATTTGAACTCAGGTACTCCTGATAGCAAGTTCAGTGTCCTGTCCACTGCACCACCTAGCTATCCATGAAATAATATCTGTAAAAATATTTAAGCACATTTCTTGTTACACAGCAAGGACTATATAAATATTTTTACCTCTTCCCCTCCCCCTCTTCCTTTTGTTGTTTTTGCAATTCTAAATTAAATTTCAAAAAGCTGCCATACCTTGTGCTGAGACTCGGATATATACAAAGATAAATAAAATACAGCCATTGTCTCCAAAGAATTTATGGCGTAGTAAAGTTGTTTTCCTAAAGAATTTTAAACTTTTATTAAGTCAGGGGTTTCTTTGTTAGTCTGTGCAAAGGTTGGATCATTTCTCAGAATAAGAATAAGAATAATTTAAATAATTGAAGGATTCACTAAATTACTGTTAAAGGCTAGTGAAAATAAAAAGGTAACCTTCCCCATTACCAAACTCAGACCTCCTGAAAAATATCTATGGACCTGTTACATATATTGACTCCATTTTTAGGAACACCTCTTTTTTCAAATGTTGTAAATCTAAAATTCTAATTTTATTCTAATTAACAAAATTTTAAAGCAATGAAAAGTTAAGATAATGTTGATGTAGTTTGCCACATATGAAGGTGAATATATTAAACCAAAAACAAGGATTTAGAATATTCCCTTGCTAGCACCATAACTGTGTGCCCAGGTTAATGTGAGCTAAGCAAAACTAAATGTCAATCATGTAATTGGTGAATGCACAAAGTATAACCAATTAATCAGACTAATTCAACTTAAAAAATTATTTAAGGAATGATAAAACAAATTGCATTCATGAATGCAATGAAAAATTATTGTGTTGTAAGAAATGAGAAATATAGAGACATATAGAAAATGCAGTGAAAAATTTACAGGAACTAATGTAAAGTGAAGGAATAAAGCCTACATATTATATAAAATAATTACAGCAATTTAAGCATGAAGAATAATTACAGGGGTGGGGCAGACCCAAGATGGTGACAAGAAAGGATCCTGTCTTAGGCACTCTCTCATAACACTCATAAGCTAAGGACTCTAACTAAACTTTCAAGAAACAGAACCCATAGAGGGACCCAGGGAGGCAGTTCTCCTACTCAAGGTAACCTGGAAAAAAGCAGAAAGGCTCTGCTCCCTGGGGTCGGAGGGGCGGTGGCCAGAGTGAAAGAACTTCAGCCTCCCGGGGGCAGTCCCAGGGCACTGGGAGCTGTGGCTCACAGCAGTGGGGGACTTTCCTGAGCTACACCCCTGGGGAGCACCTAGCAAAATTGAGGGAACAGCAGGAGAACCTCTGCCAGAGGGAACAAGGAGCCCAGCCCTCAGGGCACACAGCAAGCAGCAGCCAGCACAGCCCAGACCCAGTAACAGAAGCAGGCAAAGACAGTAAGCAGGAGCCCCCAGGGAATAAGCCCATTGAACCTAGGGAGGGGAGTGAACAGAGAGACTGCCCAGCTCTGTCCTCTGCCCCTGGAACAGGACTCTGGGGCTCTGACCACATTCAGATCCTGACTGTAGTCTAGGCCCCCCCATAGAACAGCAGGAGCCCCCTCCACCTCAGCCCTGTGTCAGAGGGGGGCGCATATGGTCATTCACAGACCAGGAGGGTGGACAGAGCTTCACACACTGAAATCCTTGTAGGAGTGTCCCAAAAGCTCAGGAAGCACCCCAAAACCAGGCTCAGGCTGGGAAAATGAGAAAGCCGAGAAAAAAGAGAAACACCATTGAGAAATATTTTGTAAGTGAGCCCAAGAAGGATCAAAATACTCAGTCTGAATATGAGGAAGCACAAGCTCCTGCATCTAAAGACTCCAAGAAAAACAGAAATTGGGCTCAGGCTATGACAGATCTCAAGAAAGAGTTTGAAAATCAAATGAGGGAGTAAGAAGGAAAAACTTGGAAAAGAAATGAGAGAGATACAGGAAAAACATGAAAATGAAGTCACCAGCCTAGTCAAGGAAATCCAAAAAAATGCTGAAGAAAATAGCATGCTAAAAACCAGCTTAGGTCAAATGGATAAAACAGTTCGAAAAGTTATGGAGTAGAAGAATGCTTTAAAAATCAAAATTGGCCAGATGGAAAAAAAAGATAATAAAACTCTCCGAAGAGAACAAATCCTTCACACAAAGAATAGAATTCAGGGAGATTGATGAATTTACCAGAAATCAAGAATCAATATTTCAAAACCAAAAAAATGAAAAATTAGAAGAAAATGTGAAATATCTCATTGAAAAAACAACTGATATGGAAAACAGACTTAGGAAAGATAATTTAAAAATTATTGGAATACCTGAAAGTCATGATCAGGAAAAGAGCCTTGACATCATTTTTAAAGAATTACTACAGGAAAATTGCCCTGATATTCTAGAAGCAGAGGGCAAAATAGAAATGGAGAGAATCCACCGATCCCCCCAAGAAAGAGATCCCAAAAAACCAACCCCTAGGAATATTATAGCCAAGTTCCAAAACTCCCAAGTCAAAGAGAAAATATTATAAGCAGCCAGAAGGACACAGTTCAAATATTGTGGAGCTGCAGTCAGGATCACACAGGACTTAGCAGCAACTACATTGGAAGCTTGTAGGGCTTGGAATACAATATACCGGAAGGCAAGAAAGCTTAGAATGCAGCCGAGAATCAACTACCCAGCCAGGGCTGAATGTCCTCTTCCAGGGAAAAAGATGGACTTTCAATGAACCAAGGGAATTTCAAATGTTCCTGTTGGAATGGCCAGAGCTGAACAGAAGGTTTGATCTTCAGTTACAGGACTCAGGTGAAGCATGGAGATTGGAGGAGAGGGGGAAAATATGAGGGACTTAATGATGATAAACTGCATGTATTCCTGTATAGAAGAATGACATTGATAATACTCACATGAACCTTCTCAGTTAATAGAGCAGGTAGAGGGAGCTTTTATAGTTGAAGCGCAGGAGAAAGCTGAATTCAAAGATAAAATATGGTGTAAAAATGTAGTCAATAGAAAAAAAGGGAAATGTAATGGGATAAAGAAAAAGGAGAGGGGAAATAGGCCAAGATATTTTATATAATAAGATTTTTTTTATTACAATGAGCTATTGCAATGATATGGAAGGGGGGAAGGCAAGGGGTACTGAGGGAAACTTCACTCTCATCAGAAGTGTTTAGGAGAGGAAACAGCATGTATACTTAATGGGGTATAGACATCTGGAGTAAAAAGGAGAGAGGGGGAACAGGGGGAAGGGGTGGGGGATGTGAGTCATGGAGGAGAGGATGGACCATGGCGGGAGAGTGGTCAGATATAACACATTTTCTTTTCTACTTCTTGCAAGGGACTGGGATTGGATGGCCTGTCCAGGACCATAGGGCCAGGTGGATGCTGGGCCTAAGGGGTGGTATAGGCGCTCGGGGCCTCTTGGTCCCCAAGCCAGGGATCTATCTGCTGCGCCACTCAGCTACCTTACAGCAGAGTCAGAGTGAAAGGAGAGAGAAAATACAGTACATGGCAGTGGAGAAATATGAAAGGAGGGAGCTGCGATCAGCAATGGCAATGGTGGAAAAATATGGAAGAAACTTTTGCCATGGACTTATCATAAAGAATGTGATCCACCCGGGACAGAGTTGTTGGTGTTGGAACAAAGACTCAAGCACATTTTTTTTATTATTATTATTTGGGGGAGGTGCAGGGCAAATGGGGCTGGGTGGCCTGCCTGGGGCTGCACAGCAGGGTGATCGTTGGGTGTCTGAGGCCAGATTTGGACCCAGGTGCTCCCGGCTCAAGGGCCACTGCTCTGTCCACCACCCAGCCACCCCTATTATTATTACTATTTTATTTTATTTTGGGTCTTTTTTTTTCTTTTCTTTTTCTTTGGTTTTTGCAGGGCATTGGGGTTTGGGTGGCTTGCATGTCACACGGCTGGGTGATTGTTGGGTATATGGGGCCGGATGTGGGCTCAGGTGCTCGTGGCTCCAGGGCTGGTGCTCCATGCACTGTGCCACCTGGCCATACCTATAATTATTACTATTATTTTTTTATTTTTTTTCTCTCCCCTTTACTTTATTGCTCAAGCAAGTCCATATTTATGGGGGGGTATTTCGTTTATTCTTAAACAAGAATATTTTATTAATAAAAAAACATTATTTGTACAAAATGAGAATAAATATTAAATAAAAGTAAATAAAAAAGAATAATTACCATTAAACAATCAAAGTTGAAAGTTGAGAAATTAAAAAAAACTAATTACTAAAGAAGGGATATAAGCACTTCACATCTCTTACTCATTTATAGAAGTCAGTGTCCATGGATGTATAAAATTGTTTTGGTTTTGTTGACTTTGTAATCCCTCTTTTTCTTTCTAATGTCATTTGTTAGGCCAGCTAGGTAATATAGTGGATAAAGCATTGACCCTGGAGTCAGGACAACCCAAGTTCAAATCCAGCCCCAGACACACAATACTTACCTAGTTGTGTGACCTTAGGCAAGTCACCCAACCCCTTTTTGTCTTTACAAAAAATTCCCAAAATAAAAAATAAATTAAAAAAGTCATTTGTTAAAAGACACAATTTGGCACAAAAATTCAGAGGGGAAATTTAGAATATTATAAAAATCAAAATATATAAATAAAAACATTTTAAAAAGAAAGAAGTTATACTAGGCCTTGGTTCATTACATCCTTGATTACTCCCTAAAGAGGGGGATAAGGATAAAAGCTGTCCTCAACAGATAGATATGATTGGAGCGTATAACATTTTCTAGCAGAAAGTGAGAAAGGAACAGCAAAAAATATAGTTACTGTGATTTCCCAATTCAGCACTGACTGTTCAGTTGAGCTCATATTTCTTCTCTTACAACCCAGGATACTGAACAATTTGTTCTAAGCTGTAAAGCCAGAATTAGAACTTTTCTCACGATAACTAGACATTTTTTTCCATAATCCTGATAAACCTGAGAGGCAAAGTTTTTTCTCCTTATGGCATTCTTATTCTGAAGAGACTGCATTAATGATAGCTATTATCAACAAGTGCACTAAGATTATTTTAGGAGTACCACTATTAATAGGTGGACAGGAGGGGCGGAGCCAAGATGGTGACATGAAGGGATCCAGTCTTAGGAGCTCTCTGATAACAACTCATAAACTAAGGACTCTAACTAAACTTTCGAGAGACAGAACCCACAAAGGGACCCAGTGAGGCAGTTCTCCTACTCAAGGTAACCTGGAAAAGAGCAGAAAGGCTCTGCTCCCTGGGGCAGAGGGGCGGCCCGCCAGAGGGGTGGCCTGCCAGAGCCAAAGAACTTCAGCCTCCTGGAGGCAGCCCTAGGGCGCTGGGAGCCTCAGCTCACAGCAGTGGGGGAGTCTCCTGAGCTGCACCCCAGGGAGCACTGGCACAAAGTGGGGGAACAGTGGGGGACCTCTGCCAGAGCAAGCATGTGGAGCCCAGCCCTCAGGGCACACAGGGAGCAGCTTGGTCTTTCTGCAGCCCAGATCGGGAAACAGAAGCAGGTGGAGCCCATAAGCAGGAGCCCCCAGGGCATGAGCCCATTGAGCTGAGGGAGGGGAGTGAAGAGAGAGAGAGACTGCTGAGCTCTGTCCTCTGCCCCTGGAACAAGAATCTGGAGCTCTGACCACATTCAGATCCTGATCACAGTCTAGCCCCCCCCCACCTCAGCCCCATGGCAGAGGCAGGTGCTTATGGCCATTCACAGACCAGGAGGGAGGCCAGAACCTCACACACTGAGACCCTTGTGGGAGTGTCCCAAAAGCTCAGGAAGCACCCCCAAAAAACAGGCTTAGGCTGGGAAAATGAACAAGCAAAGAAACAAGAGGAAGACCCTTGAGAAATATTTTGCAAATGAGCCCAAGAAGGATCAAAATACTCAGTCTGAAGATGAGGAAGCACAAGCTCCTGCATCTAAAGACTCCAAGAAAAACAGAAATTGGGCTCAGGCTATGACAGAGCTCAAAAAAGACTTTGAAAATCAAATGAGGGAGTTGGAAGAAAAACTGGGAAAAGAAAGGAGAGAGATGCAGGAAAAACATGAAAATGAAGTCAGCAGCTTAGTCAAGGAAATCCAAAAAAATGCTGAAGAAAATAGCATGCTAAAAAACAGCTTAGGTCAAATGGATAAAACAGTTCAAAAAGTTATTGAGGAGAAGAATGCTTTAAAAAAGCAAAATTGGTCAGATGGAAAAAGAGATAAGAAAACTCTCTGAGGAGAATAAATCCTTCAGACAAAGAATAGAATTCAGGGAGATTGGTGAATTTACCAGAAATCAGGAATCAATACTTCAAAACCAAAAAAATGAAAAATTAGAAGAAAATGTGAAATATCTCATTGAAAAAACAACTGATATGGAAAACAGACTTCGGAAAGATAATTTGAAAATTATTGGAATACCTGAAAGTCATGATCAGGAAAAGAGCCTTGACATCATTTTCAAAGAATTACTACAGGAAAATTGCCCTGATATTCTAGAAGCAGAGGGCAAAATAGAAATGGAGAGAATCCACCGATCCCCCCAAGAAAGAGATCCCAAAAAACCAACCCCCCAGGAATATTATAGACAAGTTCCAGAACTCCCAAGTCAAAGAGAAAATATTACAAGCAGCCAGAAGGACACAGTTCAAATATCGTGGAGCTGCAGTCAGGATCACACAGGACTTAGCAGCAGCTACATTGGAAGCTCTGGAATACAATATACCAGAAGGCAAAAGAGCTTAGAATGCAGCCAAGAATGAACTACCCAGCAAGGGCTGAATGTCCTCTTCCAGGGAAAAAGATGGACTTTCAATGAACCAGGGGAATTTCAAAGGTTCCTTTTGGAATGGCCAGAGCTGAACAGAAGGTTTGATCTTCAGACACAGGACTCAGGTGAAGCATGGAGATTGGAGGAGAGGGGGAAAATATGAGGGACTTAATGAGGATGAACTGCATGTATAGAAAAATGATACTGATAATATTCATATGAACCATCTCAGTTAATAGAGCAGGTAGAGGGAGCTTTTATAGTGGAAGCACAGGAGAAAGCTGAATTCGAAGATAAAATATGGTGTAAAAATGGAGTCAATAAGAAAAAAAGGGAAATGGAATGGGTGAAAGAAAAAGGAGAGGGGGAATAGTCCAAGCTATTTCACATAATAAGATATTTTTTATTACAATGAGCTATTGCAGTGATATGGAATGGGGGAGGCAAGGGGGAATGAAGGAACCTTTGCTCTCATCAGAGATGGCTAAGAGAGGAAACAGCAAATATACTCAATGGGGTATAGACAACTGGCATAAGAAGGAGGGGGGAGCAGGGGGAAGGGGTGGGGATGTGAATAAAGGAGGAGAGGATGGACCATGGGGGGACAGTGGTCAGATATAACACATTTTCTTTTTTTACTTCTTGCAAGGGGCTGGGATTGGATGGCCTGCCCAGGACCATAGGACCAGGTGGATTCTGGGACTAAGGGGTGGTATGGGGGCTCAGGGCTTCTTGGCCCCAGGCCCAGGGATCTGTCTGCTGCGCCACTCAGCAACCCTACAGCAGAGTCAGAGTGAAAGGAGAGAGAAAATATAGTACATGATAGTGGAGAAATAAGAAAGGAGGGAGTTGCGATCAGCAATGGCAACATTGGAAAAATATGGAAGTAACTTTTGTGATGGACTTATCATAAAGAATGTGATCCACACACGACAGAGTTGATGGTGTTGGAACAGACTGAAACACATTTTTTGTTATTATTTAGGGGAGGGTGCAGGGCAACTGTGGCTGGATGGTCTGCCTGGGGCCACATAGCAGGGTGATCATTGGGTGTCTGGGGCCGGATTTGGATCGGGGTGCTCCTGGCTCAAGGGCCAATGCTCTGTATGCCACCCAGCCACCCCTACTATTATTACTATTTTATTTTATTTTATTTTGGGTCTTTTTTTTCTTCTTTTTGGTTTTTGCAGGGCAGTGGGGATCGGTTGGCTTGCATGTCACATGGCTGGGTGATCATTCTGTTTACGAGGCTGGATATGGACTCCGGTGCTTGTAGCTCCAGGGCTGGTGCTTCGCCCATTGCACCACCTGGCCATACCTACAATTATTACTATTATTTTTTAATTTTAATTTTTTTCTCCCCCCTTTACTTATTTGCCCAAGCAAGTCTATCTGTATTCATGGGGGGAGGCGTATTTTGTTTACTTGTAAACAAGTATATTTTATTAATGTAAAGAAAAACATTTGTACAAAATGAGAATAAAAAATAAATTAAAAAAAATAAATGATCATATAAAACTCTCTCCCCCACCCAAAAAAAAGAAATAGTTTGGAATACCCTTTGTGGGGAATTTTATAAATACCTGGGGAGAATAAAGAGATTGCCCTTACTGTAAGAAAAAAAATAGGTGGACAGACAATTGACTTCTAATACAAGAAGACCTGAGTTCAAATCCTACCTCTGATAAACAATGGTTAAATGATCATGAGAAAATTACTTAATTTCTCAGTTTTCTAAATAACTCTCTAGGACCAAGTTGCTGATCTGCATTGGCAGATGAAGTTTTTCACTGACATTTGTGTACATCAGTGAAATCATAGGCATAGAAGCAAATAAATCAGAAATAAACTAATAGTAATAAATAACTACAATCTTATTGACCTGATATTTCAGTGAGGGGATATATGTAAAATGTATTTGTTTATTAATAAATACCTTCAAGAATTAATATAACTTCTACTTTCTCCCTTTCTATTATAATTTTCAAAAAAAATTTTAAAAATTGGGGAAAACTATTTTTTACATATAATGCATCCTAAATGATCTGAAGCTGTTGTTGTTCTCAGAATCAATTTACAACTTCCATATGGAAAGTTTTCAATATATTGTGGATCAGCATAGAAATTAAATGGAATTTTAGATAGCTTTGTGGAAGCCAGAAAACATAAGAAGGACAAAAGATAACACTGTCTATGAATAATTATTTACCCCAATTTAAAATAAGATACTGTAAATATCCCATAAAAGAAAAAGAAAAAAATTCAGTCTTCTCAGGTACAAATGGAGGGTCAAAAAAATTCTAGAAGTTTTTCCCCAGTTTACAAGGGCAATGTGCCCCCACAACCCCACAATGTGGAAGGGACAACTCTGTAAATGGTATACTCATCAGGTTATTTAATAATAAAAAGAGAATAATAAGACATTTTCAATAATCAAATGTGCAATGATCCTGATAAAAATATTCCCATGACAAAGAATTCCTTTCACAACTATTTAAATATAATCAGATCAATATTAAATATAAATATAGTTGTCTTCAGCAGAAAGAGAAGCAAAATAGCACAGGAGATAGAGTTGGGAATTGCCTAGAATCAGGAAGATCAATTCAAATTCCCCTGCTGACACACACCTAACTTTGGGCAAGTTACTTAACCATTTTTTTTAATGTTTAAAGTAAATTTATTTATTTATTTTTGAATTTTATAATTTTTCCCCAAATATTGCTTCTCTCCCCCACCCCCACCCCCACAGAAAGCAGTCTGATAGTTTTTACATTGCTTCCATGTGATATATTGATCTAAATTGAATGTATTGAGAGAGAAATTATATCCTTAAGAAAAAAAATTTAAATACAAGAAATAGCAAGATAACATCATCAGATAACGGGTTTTTTTAATTAAAGGTCTTTGGTCTTTGTTCAAATTCCACAATTCTTTTACTGGATACAGATGGTATATGATACCCCCAAATTGTCCCTGATTGTTGCACTGTTGAAACGAACAAGTCCATTAAAGTTGCTCATCAACCCCATGTTGCAGTTATGGTGTACAATATTCCCCTGGTTATGCTCATCTCACTTAGCATCAGTTCAAGAAAATCCCTCCAGGCTTCTCCGAATTCCGATCCTGCCTGGTTTCTAATGGAACAATAGTGTTCTAAAACATACATATACCACAATTTGTTCAGCCATTTCCCAACTGATGGACATTCACTCAATTTCCAGGTTTTTGCCACCACAAACAGGGCTGCTATGAATAATTTTCTACAAGTGATGTTTTTATCCCTTTTTATGATCTCTTCAGGGTATAGACCAAGTAGTGGCATTGTTGGATCAAAAGGTATGTACATTTTTATTGCTCTTTTGGGTGTAATTCTAAATTGCTCTCCAGAAAATTTGTATGAGCTCACAGCTCCACCAATAATGCATTAGTGTCCCAGATTTCCTACATTCCTTCCAACATTGATCATTGTCCTTTCTGGTCTAATTGGCCAGTCTGAGGGGTGTGAAGTGGTAGCTAGAGATGGCTTAAGTTGCATTTCTCTAATAAGTAATGATTTAGAAATTTTTTATAAGACTATGGATTGCTTTGATTTCCTCATCTGTAAATTGCTTCCACATATGCTTTGACCATTTGCCAATTGGCGAATGGCTTGTTTTTTTATTTTAAAAATTTGATTCAGTTCACCATATATTTTAGAAATGAGTCTCTTATCAGAAGTACTAATTGTAAAAATTGTTTACCAATTTACTTCATTTCTTTTGATCTTGACTATAGTGATTTTGTCTGTGATAAAGCTTTTTAATTATTGTAATCAAAATTATCTAGTTTGCTTTTAATGATGTTCTCCATCTCTTCTTCATTGGTCTTAAACTTCTTCCCTTTTCATAGATCTGATAGGTTAGCTATTCCTTGATCTCCTTTGCTTACAATATTGTCTTTCATGTCTAAATCCTGTATCTATTTTGATGTCATCTTTGTATAAGGTGTGAGGCATTGGTCTAATTCGAGTTTCTTCCATACTAACTTCCTATTTTCCCAACAATTTTATTGAAAAGAGAGTTTTTATCTCAAACCTGGACTCTGTGGGTTTATCAAGCAGCAGATTATTATAATAATTTCCTGTTATTTTACCTAGTCTATTCCACTGATCCATCATTCTATTTTTTAGCCAATACCAGACAGTTCTGATGACTGATACTTTATAATATAATTTTAGATCTGGTAGGACAAGGTCACCTTCTTTCATACTTTTTTCATTAAATCCCTGGAAATTCTTGGATTTTTCTTTCATCCATATTTCCTTACAATTTTTTCTAACTCATTAAAGTAGTCTTTGGGGATTTTGATTGGTAAGGCATTAAATAAGTACTTTAATTTGAATAGAATTGTCATTTTCATTATATTAGCTTGGCCTATCCATGAGCAGTTGATATTTTCCTAGTTTTTAAAATCTGATTTTATTTGTGAGAGAAGTGTTTTGTAATTGTTTTCATAGAGTTTCTGAGTCTGCCTTGGCAGGTAGACTCCCAAGTATTTTATATTGCCTGAAGTCACTTTGAATGGGATTTCTCTTTCTAGCTCTTGCTGCTGTATCTTGCCTTTAATATATAGAAATTCTGAGGATTTATATCCTGGTACTTTGCTAAAGTTGCAAATTGCTTTTAGTACTTTTTAGAAGATTTTTTAGGATTCTCTAGGTATACCATCATGTCATCTGTAAACAGTGAGAGTTTTGTTTGTTCCTTCCCAATTCTAATTCCTTCAATTCTTTCTCTTCTCTTCTTGTTAAAGCTAACATTTCTAATACAATATTGAATAATAGTGGTGATATTGGGCATCCTTATTTCTCCACTAATCTCATTGGGAATTCCTCTAGCTTAACCCCATTGCATATAATGCTTGTTAATGATTTCAGATAGATACTGTTTATCATTCTAAGGAACAATACATTTACTCCTGTGTTCTCTAGTGTTTTAATAGGAATGGGTGTTGTATTTTGTCAAAGGGTTTGTCAGCATCTATTGATATAATCACTTGCAAAAATGTTAGTTTAAGTATATCAATAACAAACCTAACAATTTTCCTAATATTTCCTAAAATTTGCATCCCTGGGATAATCCTGCTTGGTCACAGTGTATTATTATAGTGATAACTTGTTATAAAGGCTTTGCTAAGATTTTGATTAAGATTTTTTGCATTTATATTTATTAGGGAGATAGGTCTATAATTTTATTTCTCTATTTTGACACTTCCTGGTTGAGGTATCAGCACCATATTGGTGTCTTAGAAAGAATTAAGTGGAGTTCCATCCTCATCTATTTTGCCAAAGAGTTAATATAGAATTGGAACCAATTTCTCCTTAAATTTTTGATAGAATTCACTTGTGAATCTGTCTGGCCCTGGAGATTTTTTCCTTAGGGAGTTCAATAATGCCTTGTTGAATTACTTTTTCTAAGATAGGGTTATTTAAATATTTGATTTCCTTTTCATTTCACCTTGGCAACTTATATTTTTGGAAATATTCATCCGTTTCACTTAGATTTTCAAATTCATTGGCATAGAGTTGGGCAAAATAATTCTGCATTGTTACTTTCATTTCTTCCTCATTGGTGGTGAGTGCCCATTTTTTCATTTATGATACTGGTAATTTGATTTTATTCTTTTTTTAATCAAATTAACCAGAGGCTTATCAATTTTATTAGTTTCTTCATAAAAACAACTCTTGATTTTATCTACACATTTAATAGTTTTGTTGCTTTCAATTTTATTAATTTTTCCTTTAATTTTTAGAATTTCTAATTTGGTACTTAGTTGGGGTTTTTAAATTTATTATTTCTCTAATTTTTTTAGTTGCCTGTTAAATTCCTTGATTTCCTCTTTCTCCAATTTATTCATGTGGGCATTTAAAGATTATAATATATCCCCTTAACAACTGCCTTGGATGTATCACATAAGTTTTGGTATGTTGTCTCATTATTGTCATTATCTAGGAAGAAATCATTAATTCTTTCTTTTATTGTTTGATCCACTCATTCTTTAAAATGAGGTTATTTAGTTTCTAATTAGTTTTAGATCTATCTCTCCCTGGCCCATTGTGGCATGTGATATTTATTGCATTATGAACTGAGAAGGATGTATTCACTATTTCTGCCTTTCTACATTTGATCATTAGGTTTTTATGCCCTAGTACAATTTTTGTGTAAATGTAGTGTACTGCAGGGAAAAAAGTGTATTCCTTTCTATCCCCATTCAACTTTTCTCCAAATGTCTATCATGTCTAGGTTTTCTAACATTCTATTCAACTCCTTAACTTCCTTTTTGTTTGTTTTATGTTTAGATTTATCTAAATCTGAGAGTGGGAGATTGAGGTCTCCCACCAGTAGAGTTTGCTGACTATGTCTTCCAGTAACTCATTCAACTTCTCTAAAAATTTGTATTCCATACTACTCAGTGCATACATATTTAGTATTGAAATTGTTTCATTATGCATGGTGCCTTTTAGGAGGATATAATTTTCTTCCTTGTCTCTTTTGATGAGATCTGTTTTTGCAGCTTCTTTGTCTGAGTAAAGGATTGTTACCCTTGCTTTTTTCACTTCAACTGAAGCAAAATATATTTTGCTCCAAACTTTTACCTTTACTCTATATGTATCTCCCTGCTTCAAATGAGTTTCCTGCAAGCAGCATATTGTACTTTGGCTCCTTGGTATCTAAATTGTTTCTTTCTGGCTGCTTGCAGGATTTTCTTTTTTGCGTCATAGTTCTGGAATTTGTCCAAAATATTCCTTGGTGTTTTCATTTTGGGATCCCTTTCTGTAGGGGATTGATGTGGTCTTTCAATAACTATTTTGCCCTCTGGTCCCATGGTATCAGGGCAGTTTTCAATCACTAAATCCTGTAACATTGAATCCAGGATTTTTTTTCTCTTCAATGTTTTCAGGAAGCCCAGTGATTCTTAGATTGTCTCTCCCTGGATCTATTCTCAAGGTCAGTGGTTTTTCCAATGAGGTATTTTATATTTTCTTCTATTTTTTGAGTTTTTGGTTTTGTTTAACAGATTCTTGTTGTCTTATGAAGTCTTTAGCTTCCACAGAATCCATTCTTTTTTTAAGAGAAGAATTTTCTTAATTTACTTTTTGCAACTCCTTTTACAATTGGTCAATTCAATTTTTGAAGGAGTTTTCCAGTTGCTCAAGTGTAATTTTGAGAGAATTATTTTCTTTTTACATTTTCTCAATTGAGGATTTGAGAAAATTATTTTCTATTTGTATTTGTCAATTATAATTTCCAAGGATTTGTTTTCTTGTTGAAAGGTGTTAATTGTCTCTTCAGTTACTTTTTCCAATTGATTTTTAAATTCCTTCCTGATTTCTTATAGGAAGTCTTTCTGGGCTGAAGACTAATTCATGTTTTCCTTAGAAGTTCTAGATCTCTCTGAGTCTTTACCTGGATGCCACTTTTCACTGGCCTTTCTTCATTTTCCAAGGATCTTGTGTTGGGGGAGAGGCTGACTCTCCAAGGTTTGGTTTTGAAATCCCTAGAGGCTTGGTTCACTTAGTTTAGTAACTCCAAGGGGGTCATCTAGCAGGGGGTGCTAGAGGCTTTGCTCACTGGGCTTCATAGCTCCAAGTGAACTGACCAGTAGGGGGTGCTGGTTGCTTTCTCTGAAGCGTCTGTGGTCTTGACTTGAGACCCTCTCCCTAGGTCTAGAAGCTATGAGGGGCATCAGCAGGGTCTGAATTATCCTTAAACAATGTGTGCTATGTCCTGTAGTTAGAATGTCAATCTCCCTTTCAGCTGAGGAAACTCTGCTGCTCATGCCCAAGTCTGGAGGTGTGTGTGTGGGGGGGGGGGGGGCTGTTTCTGTGTTTGTTCTTGGAAGAGAACTCTAATGAAAGTATGGAGTTCATGGCCTTAGCCAAGCAGATTGATGTGCAGCTGCACTCTGCAATTCTCTGTGATGGGGCTCCTCAGACCTCTGCTCCCACAGCCAAAGCCTCCCTGGCCTTAGAACATGGTTCCCACAGCAAAAAGCTCCGAGGCTGATACTAGGTTAGTCTGACTCTCACCCTGCCCCCACTGACTCTCTGTTTTCTTCCCCCGCCCCACCTTGTTCACCCATGATCCCCAGAGACAGACCTTGAGGTATATGTTCTTCATCTAGCTTCTCTTTCTGGGTTTTATCAATAGGATTTCTGTTAAGAGGTTTCTTTCATATTATTTCTGAGAGGAAACCAGGACACCTTAGCTCAGTGCCTGTATTCTCCAAGTCCATCATGTTGGGGTTCCAACCCCTGAACTGGGGCTCTCAGACCTGAACCCTTTCTCTCTGCTCCTGAGACAGAAGGCAGGGAAGGAAGGTACAGTGGCAGGCGTGGCGTCTGTGACAGTGGTAGAATAAGAAAGTGGCAAATTGAGTTTCACTGGCACTTCACTCCATTAAGTGGAACACCTCTTTTTTTAAGGGTTTTTTTGGTAAGGCAATGGGGTTAAGTGGCTTGCCCAAGGCCACACAGCTAGGTAATTATTAAGTGTCTGAAGCTGCATTTGAACTCAGGTACTCCTGACTCCAGGGCTGGTGCTCTATCCACTTCACCACCTAGCTGCCCCAGGAACACCTCTTCTAGTAACTTATATAATTCCCTTTCTTTAAAATCTGACTAAATTTTTCCTCTTTTATTCAAGTATTTATTAAACCCCTACTCTGCTATTATATCACTATACTAGACAAAATTAATCTTAATCACTATCTAGACTTTTTTGCTACAAACTAAAAACAAACAAAAACAAAAACCCTCAGTAACCCTTTCTATAGAAAAAAAAAACTGACCTTGACATTTAAGTCCCTTCACACTGGATGCACTGTGCCTTTCAAGCCTATTTATTTCTTCTAATATCCCATGGTTCAGATAAACTGAATGAACTGCCATTCTGTCATACCATATATACCCTTTCCCATCATTCTCAGTGCTGCACTGTTTTTCAATTCTGGAATGGTCTTTTCCCATATGTCCATTTTTCTCAAGCCTTCCCTTCCTCGGGATCTAACATTTCCTCTGTGTGTGTCTATCACAATCAAGCCAACTTGAGGAAAGTGTCCCCTTTCTGTAATCTTCCATAAATTTTTATTGGCTTAAAAAATTTTAACCTATTTAACAAAAGCTATCTTGTATTATTCACTTGAGCATCTAGGTAGTTCAGTGGATACAGTTTGGGGGGTCTGTGTTCAAATTTCACTATGATCCTACAGAAGTCACATAATATTGTTTACCAAAGTTCCTCATCTGTATTAAAATGAGTTGGAGAAGGAAATAGCAAACCACTTTAATATTTTTGTCTAGGAAATTCAACTGGGGACTCACATTGTTGGACATGACTGAACAGCAACAATTTGTATTTAGTTATTCCATCTCCTCTACCCTAAACTCCCCCCAACTAGTTGACAAATTCTTTTAAAGGAACGGACTGGGTTATTATGTTAACATGTTGCTATTCAGTGTTTATAGTCTTGTCTGATTCTTGTGATCCCATTTGGGGTTTTATTAGCAAAGAAACTGAAGGGGTTTACTTGTTACTTTGTAGCTCTTTCTTTCTATCTGTCATTTTGAGGCAATCAGAGTTAAGTGATTTACTCAGTTCATACATAAGTGTCTGAGATCAGATTTAAACCTAGTAAGATAAATCCTCCTGAGTTCAGGCCCAGCACTCTTACTTGATAGAGTTTTGTAAAAATGTTTTTGAATTGGTCAAAAAATTTATGATGCACGTACTTTGTGTTGTGCACTCTACTAAACAAACACTGGTACCCTCAAGGAGCTCCCTCTATAAATGTGGAAGTGAAAAAGGAAAAAATAATGTAAATTAAAAGATTTTCAAGTAAATGAATAATGAATTAGGTAACTACAAATATAATAATAATAATAATTATTATTATTATTTTATAGATGGAGTTAAGGATGGAACCTTTTAGAGAAGAGAAATGAGGGAGGATGATAAATGGTTGGGTAGTCAGTAGATCTTCACTATACTGTAAGCTGCCAATAAATTTGCTGAGTGACTTTGAACAAAGAATACATCTTCCTAGTCATCTTTTTGGAAATTAATGACACTATACTCACTGTCCATTCAAAACAGTTTTTTTAATTAACTTACATAGCACAGAAAGTAGTTAATAATAGATTTGATACAAAATGGAAGAAAATATCTTGTGGAGTAATTTGGGGATTAGCATTTGTTCTATACTTTAATATCCTAATAACTATTAAAAACAGATGTCATGCTTTTCAGATTAGCAAATGGCAAAAACTAACAATGAGTGATAGGATTCAAAAAGACTTTGATTGCTAGTGGATCAAATACAATAAAACTGAATTTATTAAGAACCTATTATATTAAAAAAATTATCAAAGGAAAGAGAAAAATAAGAGGCCTTAATCCCACAAGGAACTTACTTTTTCTTTGATTCAAAATTATGTAGAAAATTGAAAATAAGGTTATGAGTGGACTAAAAAAACTAGCAATTGTGGAAATCATAAAAGATTCCGTAAAACAAGTGATATTTGAACTGAATTTGCAGGAGCTATAGATACAAAGCAGAGGTAAGGAAGAACTGCTTTCCAGGTATAAGAGTAATCTCACTCTTTATTTTTCACTTAGTGGTCTCATAGCTCCCTTGAATTCAATTTTTATGCCAATGCAAATGATCTTCAGATCTAGATTTCCAGCCAGAATATTTCTTCTGATCCTCCCTATTGCATTTGGATGATGTGTGAACATCTCAAACTCAGCATGTCAAAAAACCAAATTCATTATCTTATCTTCAAAACTTCCCTTCTTTTGGTAGACTTAGCCCTACCTAATCTAAAATTATATTATAAAGCATCAGTCATCAAAACTGTCTGGTATTGGCTAAGAAATAGAGTGGTAGATCAGTGGAATAGACTAGGTGTAATAGCAGGAAACGATTATAGTAATCTGCTTGTTTGATAAACCCAAAGAGTCCAGCTATTGGGATAAAAAGTCTCTCTTTGATAAAATGTGCTGGGAAAATTGGAAGTTAATATGGAAGAAACTTAGATTAGACCAACACTTCACACCCTATATCAAGATAAGATCAAAATGGATACAGGATTTAGACATAAAAAGCAATACTATAAGCAAATTAGAAGATCAAGGACTAGTTTACCTGTCAGATCTATGGAAAGGGAAGCAGTTTATGGCTAAGGAAGAGATGGAGAACATCACTAAAAACAAACTACATGATTTTGATTGCATTAAATTAAAAAACTTTTGCACAGACAAAACCACTGTAACCAAGATCAAAGGAAATGTAGTAAACTGGGAAACAATCTTTACAACTGTTTCTGACAAAGGACTCATTTCTAAAATATATAGAGTACTGAGTCATATTTAAAAAAATAAAAGGCATTCCCCAATTGACAAATGGTCAAAGGATATGCAAAGGCAATTTACAGATGAGGAAATCAAAGCAATCCATAGTCATATGAAAAATTGCTCTAAGTCATTACTTATTAGAGAAATGCAAATTAAAGCTTCTCTGAAGTACCACCTCACACCTTTCAGACTGGCCAATATGACCAGAAAGGATAATGGTCATTGTTGGAAGATTGTGGGAAATCCAGAACATTATTACATTGTTGGTAGAGCTGTGAACACATCCAACCTTTCTGGAGAGAAATTTGGAACTATTCCCAAAGGGAAACAAAAATGAGCATACCCTTTGATCCAGCAATACCACTACTGGGTCTATACCCTGGAAAGATGATGAAAAAGGGTAAAAAGATCACTTGTACAAAAATATTCATAGCAGCCCTGTTTGTGGTGGCAAAGAACTGGAAATCAAGCAAATGTCTTTCATTTGGGGAACAGTTTAGCAAACTGTGGTATGTATATATACATATATATATATATACATATATATATATATGTATATGTAATGGAACACTATTGTTCTATTAGAAAACAGGAGGGATGGGAATTCAGGGAAGCCTGGGGGGATCTGCATGAACTGATGCTGAGATGAGCAGAACCAGAAAAACATTGTACAACATGGGGGCAATGATCAACCTTGATGGACTCACTCATTTCATCAGTGCAACAATCAGGGACAATTTGGGGCTGTCTACAATGGAGAATACCATCTGTATCCAGATAAAGAGCTGTGGAGTTTGAACAAAGTCCAAGGACTATTTCCTTTAATTTAACAAAATATCTTATTGTCTGATCTTGTTATCTCTTATACTTTATGTTTCTTCCTTAAGGATATGATTTCTCTCTCATCATACTAATTTGGATCAATTTATAACATGGCAACAATGTAAAGACTGACAAATTGCCTTCTATGGGGGGTGGGGGGAGGGAAGTAAGATTAGGGGAAAGATTGTAAAACTCAAAATAAATAAAATCTTTAATGGGAAAAAAAGAAATAGGAAGCTGAGGCTCAGAGGTAGAAAATCCATGTCTTGTCATTTACCTCTTGTCAACTTAAAAGTGATAAATATTAAATAATGATAGTCTAACCAAAAAAAAAAAACCTTCTGTTCTTTTGAACCTTTCTATTACTGGTGAGGTCACTGCCTTCCTCTCAGTTTTTTAAGCATTCTCCTTGACATCTCATTTAACGTTCATTCCACATTTCCATTTCAGTGCTGATTTTTTTTATGTTCTGTATATTTTTTCCTTTTAAAGATTTTATTTATTTTGAGTTTTACAGTTTTTCCCCTTATCTTGCTTCCCTCTCCCTATCACCCACAGAAGGCAATTTGCCAGTCTTTGCATTGTTTCCATGGCATACAATGCTCCAAATTGAATGTGATGAGAGAGAAATCAAATCCCCCAAGGAAGAAAAATAAAGTATAAGAGATAGCAAAAGTATATAACAAGGCAGCTGATTTATTTTTTAATCTCTACCTTCCCAATTTCTTTCACAGGTATGTCTTCTCTTTTGACAATATTGCCAACCTGATAGAGGTCCACATTGCCTCAGGTGGGGTTCCTGAAATCACTTTCACCTAAGTCTCTCTGCTTCCTTTTTTCCCAAGTTTAGTCTATTCTCTTCCAAGCTGTAAAATTGCTCATTCTAAAATAAATGTCTGCCCATGTTTACCCTGTGATTCAAATATTGCAACAGCTCCTTATCAGCTACAAAATAGAATTTAAAATCTTTGAATTAACAGTCATTATCTTTCATAAACTTGACCTTTTATACCTTTTTAATCATTTTATGGTTTATACCTTCCAGCCCACATATTTTACAATCCAATGATACTGGCTTCTTTGTTGTTCTTCACAAGACACCCCAGCCACTGGCAACTACACAACAGGCTCATAATTCTGAAAGGACCCTACATTGAAGTTAGTGGAGGAAAAGATCTATTTTTCTTTGGATAGTTGCTTTTCTTTCCTTCCACATTCCTCTAGAGTTCAGGCTTCTCTCTGCATTCTCTCATCTCTGACACCACCCACATTTCTACCTAGGCTTCATGTTTTTTCCTGTCTTCGAGGCAAGATACTCAAATTCATCTCCTTTTCTGCTATTTTGTGATTGTTTCTTCCATTTCTCCTACAGATCAATATATTTTAGCAGGATCCCAAAATGATTTGTTTCTACTTAAAATCTGAACAAGATTGATTCAACTCATTTCAGAGATGTTACCTTAATCAACAAGGATTTCAATTCACTGTAGACACAAAAACCCAAAGGACTGCTTCAATAATAACATTCAAGGACAATAGACAAGATTTCCCATCCAGAAAAGACTGGGAATCGATTATCTCTGCGCTGATGTTCATAACATTGGAGGCAGACAGGAAAGCAAGAATCCAGGAAGGACATGATCAGATTGTCCTCCTGACATTAGCTTTCAATGAAGCCAAGAGTGACTCAATCAGTAGAATACAACTTTGAAAATTTATCAGAAAAGATAAACAGAAAGTAAAAGAAAGTATTTTTTGCATAAAAAAGGGGGAACTCAATTTGAAAGGGACAAAAGAAATGCAATAAAAAAGGAAAGAAAGGAAAGAAAAATGAATGAAATGGATAGAAGTATTGATATGGGAAAGAATTTAATTAAAAACACACAAAAAAGAATATAGAAAAATGAAAGGAAAAGATAAATCAAAAAGATTTTCTAGAATGGAAATTCAAAATCCTTTTTCTGATAGCATTCAGCTGGGAAGAATTCTGTCAATCTCCTTTCATTTCTCTCCTTCACCATATTGCCCTGGTTGGTGGTCTAAAACCAAGGAAATAGATTAACATCAGACTTCCTCCACTGCTTTACAGGACTGTCCAAAAATTCCTTGGTCCTTAAGTTTATAGTTCCATATGGTTCCTTCCATTGGCAGAAGTCCAAGATTTTCTTGGTGCCTTCCCTCTTCCCCCTCCCCCCATCCAGTACTTTGTTCCACAGAGTCCTCAAGCAATTTGTAATAGATATTTGTGTGATTAGCATATCTAGTTAACAAGATAAATTCTTTGAGGATAAAAATCAGTTACTTATCTAAATTGAGTATTTTCTTGCACACCTTCATTAAAGAAGAAAATGAGTATTGTTTTATATTATTTTATTCATGTTTTCCCATCTAGAAACAGGCAGCCCACTGTGCTACTCTGGAGAATCATAGGATCTTTTGTTTGAAAAGAATTTCAGAGATCATATGCCCTGTCAGATGAGATTAGACAGTGTTTTGTGATGTAGTTTGTAAATAATTGCAGATCTCAATTTGTCTCCAAAACCAAACAACTTTTATTAGTGTTCAAGCAACTAGCAATGTAGGCTTTGTAGAAGGAGATGGCAGCCTAGCCAAACAAGACAAGGATTTTTAAGGGTCCCATATGCTCTGTTTCTAACAGGAAGAGTTTATTGCTATGAAGGTCACATAGCCTTGACCCAATTGTGAATGAAGTTACCTAAAATGCATACAGAAAAGGGAAGTTTTTATGTGTGATAATGATATCACAATTAGTTTAACTTCCTCATAAGTTCACCTGAAGAAAGGACAGTACATCTAATTCTGTTGGTGTTGTTTTCTTACTGACTGACAAAAACAAGAGTTAGGTCAAGGTATGCTTTTGCTATTTCAGTGGAGTCCTATGAGGGAGTCAAGGAATTGGGGATAGAGTATTTGTTAGGCTTCCATCCTTGTTTATACCTAAAGTGAAATTTCTTCTAAACCATATCACTCAATAAGACATATAGCCTCCATCTGAAGATCTTTAATTGTGAGGACAGAGGTGGGAGGTATTACTCTCTGAAGCATATTATTCTATTAGACCTAATTGTTTTTTTCCAGCTCCAATTCTTTATTTTGACTATATAGCAGAGAAAACTCTGGAGTTTTCCAATGTTACCATCTATGGAAAGGTGTTGTGAAGAGGGAAAAAGATAAAAATTTACTTCATCAGTTCAATCAGAAAGCAATTATGAAATGACTGTTCTTTGCCAAGCTCTGTTTACAAGTGCAAAAAAAAATCTATACTTGCAATGACCATACTTTTACTACTTATTTTATTTACATTTAAACAAATTTTATTTCTTTGCATTAATGAAAATCCATGTTCTCCTTTCTCTTTTGATAAATTAATTGAAAAATAAATCACTATAATAAATATGTATAGTTAATCAAACTCACATACTGGCTATAATACACATATATGCACATGCATTCATCATACATGAAAATTCACATATCATAGATGTATATCTGCATATAGTGTGTGGATATATATGTATATTTGTATATGTAAATATACAAAGTTAGATGATATACTGAAAGAAAGGGAAGGGATTTTAAAACTCAGAAACTTTATTTTTGGTTCCATTTCCTTCATTCTGAATCACTTAATATGTTATTCTAGGTCAATTTGAAACTGTCCACTTCATGATGTCTTACAGTACAAAAGTATTTCATTATAGTCATATGTTATGCTTTATTCAATCATTCCCTAGTAAATGAACACACCTTCAATTTACATGTTTTTGCCAACTCAAAAACAACTACAAAAACTTTTGTACAGATGAATCTTTTCCCTCTTTTTTAATATTTTGGGTCTCTAGCATTTGCATGACTAGATCAGAGGCTATTCAATTTAATGAATTTTTGAGCTTATTACCAATTTTTTTCCTTATTCCTTTAACAACAAAACTGCTGAAGAAATTTGCACTCACCATCAAAAAAAAAATGGAGCTATTCTTCCTTTCAAGCAGCAGAAGCAAAGAGAGGCAAACAGTTGGATTAGCATTGCATCGTTACCCCAAAGATCTCTAATTGTTACCATGTAGAGATAGACATTAGTCAGCATTACATGAACTGCAAGGACACATGATGGCCAAAATGATTGGAAAGAAAGGTGAAGAGGGCAGGTAAATACAAGCATAGGATAACACAGATATGTGAGGCACATGTGTCAAATGCCTTGAACTAGTCATCTCCTGATGGCAGATATAGAAATCATGATATAGGATACAGTTATGATTATGATATCAAAGGTACTCACAAAGAAGGCCACAATAAACCATATTCATAGTTTGTTCTGGTGTCTGCACATACAAACTTCAGTACAGCCATATGTTCATTATATGACTCGAGGATGATTCTGGTGGAACAAAAGGGCTTCCAGGTGACCATAAAACAGAAGGGGCTCACCCACAACACACCTCTTACTATCACTGTCACACCTACTTTGACCACCACTGAAGTAGATAAAATAGTTGAATGGCATAACTGGAAGTAGATGGCCACATAACAATCCAAGGCCATGGCCTTGAGAATCCATGACTCTACAGAAAAGAAAGTGTAAATGAAGAAAAGTTGAATGATGTGGCATGATACTCACTCTCATAGGAACCAAACCAGAAGTTTCTTAGCATCTTAGGAAGGGTAGACAAGTACAGAACTAAGTCAGTAAAGGATAGCATGGTCATGAAGAGGTACATGGGTGCATGGAGGGTGTGGTCAATGCATATCACATGAATAATGGTGACATTTCCCACCAAGGCCACAGCATACATGGCATAAAATAGAAAGGCAATAAAGAACTGGGATTTTTTTCAAGCCTGACATTCCAAGCAGGATAAAAAATGGAGGATGGAAAGAATTGTTCCCATATGTTGTCATGATGGGGTCCTTTCTGCATGCCATGCTTATGAAAGGAACTCTCTGTCCCCATAGGGGAAAAAATTAATGAAACTAAAGAAAAGAACATTGATCATTCTTTCAGAAAATGATAAAATTGCATGAAGACATGAAGAAATTGAAAACATGCAAAAAGCTAACATAATTAAACAGTGTTCTGGAAAGCAAATTATTATATTTTAATAAGTTATTTATCCATTAAAAGTATTCCAAAATATTTAGAAATTAAAAGAAAATTTTAACTACTGATGAACCATGCAACTATGACCAAGTCATGGCCATCACTTAGTAGATATCTAGGAATTCCTGAAAATTTTTGGCTAAGTTACTTGATCTTGAAAGATAAATCTATAAATAAAAATGTAAAAAATAACATCTTTCAGTGTTAGACCATTATCTTCCTTAAACCCAAATCCTTCCTTGAGATTTTTGCAAAGGTTCTGTTTTATCTTGCTTTTAATATATAAAAAATCTGTTTTATTTCTTAGTTTCTTCTGTATTATTTCTATAAACTTTATTAAAAAAACCCCAAACCAGATAAAAAAATAGGCACATTGCTGTATAAAGGATTGGTGAGGTGGCTTAAGGCATAATGCAGAGTAGTGAAGGGAAAGGAAATGATAAGGTACTAAAGTTTCCCCTTGACAAGCGTAACCTGTCCTTTTACCTTCAGATTTCTTGGTGACATTTTTTTTCAAGGCAAACGGGGTTAAGTGGCTTGCCCAAGGCCACACAGCTAGGTAATTATTAAGTGTCTGAGACCGGATTTGAACCCAGGTACTCCTGACTCCAAGGCCGGTGCTTTATCCACTACGCCACCTAGCCACCCCACTTGGTGACATTTTTAATACAAATTCTTTATGATAAATTCGTGTTTTTTCTTGTTAAATCTGACTTAATCATTCTTTTTTCTTTTAGAAACAGATATTATATTTCTCAAGCATTAATCATGGATCATATCCTTTCAGCAATGCATCTCTGATGCATCAGAGGTACATTGATCCCCATTCAAGATCTGTTTTGTCTTCTTATCTCCCAGGTATCACTTCTTATAATTTAACTTTGTCCTAGGACCCCAAACAAACTTCCATTCTTGAACTCTACTGACTCAGTTATAAAATTAACTACTCTCACCTCATCTAGTTCCACCCTTTCCTCTAATAACCTCTCTTTTCACATCTTTTTTCTTTGCATAAATGGTAGAGAGGGATGGTCTTGCTTCTGACAATATTGTTAATTCAGCAGAGCTTATTTTTAATTTTGACATAGTGGTTATGATTGTACTATTAGCAGAAAAGAAGAAGGAAGAAGAAGAAGAAGAAGAAGAAGAAGAAGAAGAAGAGGTGGAGAAGGAGGGAGGAGGAGAAGTAAATAAATAACATTTATATGCTTTATGTTTTTATTTTATCTCACTGATCACTTGAAAATCATACCTCATTCTTTCTTTTACTAGACCCTACCATAATCAAGCTGCTTAACTATAACTGTGGAATAGTGCCTGGGAACAGTTCTCTTTGGGTAATATTATGAGTCTGAAACATCACTTTTGTCCTTCCAGTACTCAATCTCAATCTTCATTTGAGGAAGAAAGAATGATAAACAAATTCATTCTGAAATGTAAATAGTAACTTGTATACTGACATAGACTTTACCAATCAAAGCCCATAACACTTGAGAGTGAAAGGTGGTCTTGAAGACCCTCTAGTCACTATTCTCATTGTACAGTCAAGAAAATGGGGCCTAGAGAGGGAAATGGGCATTCTGAGTTTACAAATGCAATTAGTGACAAAACTAGTTCTACAACTCAGAAGGAAAAGGTCACTGTATACCCTGTTGAAGTGGATATAAAAACATATGCTAAATACTCTGAAAAAATACATTTGAGTGTCTTGACATTATGTTGGGTCAGAAAATAATTGATAATGCAAAATAACAGAAAAACTAGAGACCAGAAAATGTATAATTATTTTTAAAGTTTCAGTCCTGGGGCAACTTGATAATGCAGTTGTTGGAGCAATGGTCCCTGAGTGAGGAAGACCTGAGTTCAAATCAGACCCCAGAAACTTGTCATGAACTGTATGACAAGTAGGCAAGTCACTTAGTCTCCATTTTCTTGCAAAAAGTGAAAAAAACTTCATTCTTGTGGAGTAAGGAATAATGATATTAACAATAGGTAATATGAAATTTTTTTCAGATTTATGAAGCAATTGATTATCAATCTATATTGCAATTGATGCTCAGAATAATGATGAATTAGATAATACAGATGAAATTATTTTCAATTTTAGATGAAAGAGGTTAGTTGACTTACCAATTGAGCACCAGTATTTGATACAAGCAGGATATGGGCTCATACTTTCCTGACTTCAAGACTTAGACAAAAACCATTATTAAACATTGTATCTCATTTATCTTAATTAATTACTTGCTCTATCTAGTTATGGACATCATATTTTAAGAGAAGAATAAACAAGTCTAAGGGAAGCAGTTTATGACTAAGGAAGAGATGGAGAACATCACTAAAAACAAACTAGATGATTGTGATTACATTAAATTAAAAAGCTTTTGCACAGACAAAACCACTATAACCAAGATCAAAAGAAATGTAGTAAACTGGGAAACAATCTTTACAGCTAATGATTCTGATAAGGACTCATTTCTAAAATATACAGAGAACTGAGTCATATTTTTAAAACAAAAAGCCATTCCCCAATTGACAAATGGTCAAAGGATATGCAAAGGCAATTTACAGATGAGGAGATCAAAGCAATCCATAGTCATATGAAAAATTGCTCTAAATCATTTATTAGGGAAATGTAAATCAAAGTTTCTCTGAGGCACTACCTCACATGTCTCAGATTGACCAATATGACCAGAAAGGACAATGATCATTGTTGGAAGGGTTGTGGGAAATCTGGGACACTATTACATTGTTGGGAGAGCTGTGAACTCATCCAACCTTTCTGAAGAGCAATTTGGGATTATGGCCAAAGGCCAACAAAAATGTGCATACATACCCTTTGATCCAGCAATACTACTACTGAGTCTATACTCTGAAGAGATGATGAAAAAGGTTAAAGACATCTCTTCTACATAAATATTCATAGCAGCCCTGTTTGTGGTGGCAAAGAATTGGAAATCAAGTAAATGTCCTTCAATTGAGGAATGGCTTAGCAAATTGTGGTATATGTATGTCATGGAGCATTATTGTTCTATTAGAAATCAGGAGGGATGAGAATTCAGGGAAGCCTGGAGGGATTTGCATGAACTGATGCTGAATGAGATGAGCAGAACCAGAAAAACACTGTATACCCTAACAGCAACATGGGGGCAACGATCAACCTTGATGGACTCGCTCATTCCATCTGTGCAATAATCAGGGACAATTTGGGGCTGTCGGCAATGGAGAATACCATGTGTATCCAGAGAAAGAACTGTGGAGTTTGAACAAAGACCAAGCACTATTTCCTTTAATTTAGAAAAAAAAGCTGATATCTTTTTGTCTGATCTTGTTATCTCTTATACTTTATGTTTCTTCCTTAAGGATATGATTTCTCTCTCATCACATTCAATTTGGATCAATGTATACCATGGAAACAATGTAAAGACTGGCAAACTGCCTTCTGTGAGGGGTGAGGGAGGGAAGTAAGATTAGGGGAAAAATTGTAAAACTCAAAATAAAAATACTTTATAATTCAAAAGAAGAATAAACAAGCTTAATGTGTCAGAAAAAAATGAGGTTTAGAAATCATATTATAGAGTAAATAGTTATATTACCGCTCAACATATTTTCTGTAGAAGGGAAGATCAAAGAGTAAATATAAACTACATCTTCAGATATCAGAAGAATTGCTATGTGGGCAAAAAGGGTATTTATATTGTATATTTCTAAGGAGAATGGTTACAGCTAATGAATAAATAAACAAACTGTACTATTTTGTGATATGGTCTTAGGGTAAGAACCTATAAATAATAGGTGTCCAGCAATGGAACAGATTACTTCAGAATTTATTGTGTTCAATAGCCAATGGATATCATAATCATAACTATATAACAGACATTTTGGATACAAAATGATTAATTTTCAGGTATATTTTCCATGATCTACTCAATTGAAGTTTTACATTGGACCTCCTGAAAAGTGACAGTGTTTCTTTAATAAAGGACCATAGACTCTAAATTTCTATGCTAGAAGAGGAGTTTAATAAAATCATTCCACATTTACTTAGTCATTTAGAGTCTATGGTCCTTTATTAAAGAAACACTGTCACTTTTCAGGAGGTCCAATGTAAAACTTCAATTGAGTAGATCATGGAAAATAGGAAAGAAACAAATGCATCTGGACTGTAAACAAATATTACAAAATTCTTACAACAAACTTTTTGAGTTTTACTTGTAGGAGATCACTTAAGGCCCTCACTCAAAACCATTTTACTTTTATTTTATACAAAATCTAATAAACTTGGTTACTTCACTTTCAAATTAGTAGTGGATTAGAAGCAGCAAACTAGAAGGCAAGAGTTATATGGAGTACTGATACAGTCAAGTCTAGTGGAAGCCATAAGAAGTGATAAATGAAAGATTGATAATGAAAGAATAAAAATAAAAACAATTTTTAAAAATTTGAATTCAAAAATCTTGGGATCTAGGACTGATTTGAAAATAGTTCAATATACAACATGGCCAGCTAGATGGTGAAATGAATAGAGCACTGGATTCAGAAGGAGAGAAGTTCAAATCCAACCTCAGACACTTGCCACAAACTAGCTGTGTGGCCTTGGGCAGGTCACAAAACCCTATTTGTCTTGCATCCAGGGTCATCTTCAGTTGTCCTAATTCATATCTGGCCACTGGATCCATATGATTCTGAAGGAGAAAGTGATGCTGATGTCTAAGCACACAGCATCTCCTTACTCAAACCTAATTCTTGTGCATGACATAGCATCACCTCCCTGATGTCATGTTCTTCTTTGAGAAGAAGGGACAATATCATCATCATATATGTATATAAAACTGTGATTCAGTCATTAAAGATGTCTTTTAGTACCACAGAATTTTAGACTTAGAAGGAGCCTTAATATTATCTAATCTCAGTTGTCTCCATTCCTGTTTTAGACAAAAATTTCATGTGCAGAGAAATCAAATAATTTTCCAAGATCATAAAGGTATGGTTTTCCAAAATGAGAGAAAACCCAATATCCTTCTAACTTACGTTGGCAGATATTCTTTCTTATGTGATACCTTCAGAAGTAAAGATAGCCAGAAAACTCAGCCTAGTGAGTAGATCTGCTCACCTTCTTTCCAGTGGCCTAGAGGCTGAAAACAAAGAAGTTACTGCTCAGACTCAATAATGATCTTTCATCACAGCTTGCTCCATTAATTCCTGAATTTTTGAGAGTCGCTGAAACAACATTCTATTAATTCTCTATCTGAAGTCATCACTTCTTTCTCCCTAGCTCGGCTTATAGGGATTTCTCATATCAAGTTCGGGGAAGAGCCTTTACAGGCTGATGAATCCTGGTTTTCAATCTTCAGTTCTACCACTTTGGGCAGGTCACTGACAATGTGTTTTATATGGAGGCTGCCTAATACTTGTTTAAATGATTGACTGTGAATTAACCATCTAGAAAATATGCATGACCATTTTAAAATGATCTATATCATGGGATTGTTGGAAGGAAAATGGTTTTGCAATTTTAGTGTTCTTTACCCAGTCAGGATGGAGAGATTGCAGACAGTGAGAAGAGAAAACAAAATGAATGACTTACCCTGAAGTAAAATACTTTGAACAATAGAGAGAAAATGAGGTATTTAGGAAATATTTACTAAATGTTGGCTGCCCAACTGACTGTGAATGACTTCCTGCGATAATTAAACCAGAATCAATTCATCTGCTTAGATTTTGTTTAAGATCTTCCCCCTTTTTGAGTTGTAAGCCCCAGAATATGGGATAAATATCTCTGCTATCTCACTCTGCAACCTATCTCCTGGGCAAGGGCTGCCTTTGTTGTCCTCATGGAACTGTGTCTGACATTTAACAGGCTCCTGCATGAGGGAGAAGCCGAGTTGTCCTTACACTGCCCCAGAGCAGAAAAAAAAGTAGAAGTTGCTCCCAGTGCTGGGGGTTTTATTTTGAATCAGGAGAGAGAAGCTACAATTTTTTTGCTATAGCGCTCAGCAAGGAAACCTCAGGGGAGAAGTTGAGGCATCATATCATTAGACAGAAGGGAGGAAATTTACTTGTGCTTTCCAAGCTGACACTCAATGGGGAATTGTCCACAGCATTTTGTTTCTTGTATGTCACTTCTGGCAGGATGTTCCCTGTGTTGTATTCTAAGTAAAGGATACTATAGCTGCACTACTGAACAAAGTGCTGAGTACATGTGATGCTGGTATCTAATTGACAAACAAATAGAAAAACCTGGGACTGTATGTAGGGATGACCTATAAAGGATAAGAGAGGAATGGAGGAAAGAAGAGAGGCAGGAAACACCATTCCTATGGAGACCTGGAACAAGGAGAGCTCTACATATAGAGCAGAGGGACTTAGCTCCAGAGAAACATTTACCTTACATGAAGAAAGTTGGAGGTAACTGAGAATAAATTAACATGTAAACTAGTTCTCCTTAGTGTCCTGGTTTCCTTACTTTTTCCTCCAACATCCCTCATTTTCTTTTTCTTTTATTTTAGCCAATCTAATGGGTATGAGGTGGTACCTTAGAATTTTTTAAATGTGCATTTCTTCAATAAGAGGGATTTAGAACATTTTTCTTTTCTTTTTCATTCTTACTAATCATTTTTTGCAAGGTTTTGTTTTTTGCAATTTTTCTCCTTTCCTTCCCTCCTCTCCCCCCATAGAAAATAATTTGATATAGGCTTTATATTTGTAACTATGCTAAACATAGATCAAAATTAAGTATATTGTAAGAAAAGAATCTGATGCAAAAGATAAAAAATAACATAATAACTAAGGTAACTTTTAAAAAATTGAAGATAATAAGCTTTGGTCTTCATTTAAACTCCACAGTCCCTTCTCTGGAAATTTTCCTTGACAGGACCCTTCAAATTGTCTTTGATTATTGTACTGCTGAGATGAACAAGTCCATTATGATGAATGATCATCCCATTTTGTTAGTATGCATAATGTTCTGGTTCTGCTCATTTCGCTCAGTATCAATTCAGCCAAGTCTTTCCAGCTTTTTCTGTAATCCTATCTGCTCATTATTTGTATAGAACAAAAGTGTTCCATCACAGACATATACCATAATTTGTTTAGCCATTCCAGAATTGATGGGCATCCCCTCAGTTTCCAGTTCTTGCCACTATGAAAAGAACTTCTATGAATATTTTTGAACGTGAAATTTTTACCTTTTTTATGATCTCTTCAAGTTACAGATCCAGTAGTGCTATTACTGGATTAAAAGGGTATGTACATTGTTATTGCCCCTTGTGCATAATTTCAATTTGCTCTCCAGAAAGGTTGAATCTGTATACAACTTCACCAACAATGAATTAGTGTCCCTGTTTTCCCACATCCCCTCCAACATTAACCATTTTCTTTTCTTGTCATATAGACATATCTCAGAGCTGTGAAGTGGTAAATCAGAGATGTTTTAATTTGCATTTCTCTAATCAATAATGATTTAGAGCAATTTTTCATATGACAATAGATAGCTTTGATTTCTTTGTCTGAAAATTACCTATCCATATCTTTTGACCTTTTATCAATTGGGGAATGCCTTTCTGTTGTAAACTTGGCTCAGTTTTCTATGTATTTTAGAAATGAGTCCTTTGTCAGAAACACTAGTAAAAATTATTTTCCATCTAACTACTTTCTTCTTAATCTTGGTTGTAGTGGTTTTGTTTGTGCAAAACTTTTTAATTTAATGTAA
This sequence comes from Macrotis lagotis, assembly GCF_037893015.1. NCBI lineage: Eukaryota > Metazoa > Chordata > Mammalia > Peramelemorphia > Peramelidae > Macrotis > Macrotis lagotis. The sequence goes on along the minus strand of NC_133658.1, from coordinate 839,394,708 downwards.
TCAAAATTATCCAACTTGTTTTTTTATAATGTTCTCTATCTTTTCTTTGGTCATAAACTACTCACCTTTCCATAGATCAACAGGTAAACTATTCCTTGTTCTCCTAATTGGCTTATAATATGACCTTTTAAGTGCAAATCCTGTACTCATTTTGACCTTATCTTGTATATTTGAGGTCCCGTGCAATTCTCACTGTGACTTCTTGGTATTTGCATTGCTTCCTCCTGGCTGCCTACAGAATTTTCACCTTGATCTGATCATTCTGGGGTTTGGCTTTAGTATTTCTTGGTGTTTTGAGTTAGGGATTTCTTTCAGGAGGGGGATTGATGTATTCTTTTTTTTTTAGGTTTTGCAAGGCAAATGGGGTTAAGTGGCTTGCCCAAGACCACACAGCTAGGTCATTATTAAGTGTCTGAGGCCAGATTTGAACCCAGGTACTCCTGACTCCAAGGCCGGTGCTCTATCCACTGTGCCACCTAGCTGCCCCTGATGTATTCTTTCAATGACTATTTTGCCCTCTTGTTCCAGGATATCAGGGAAGTTCTCCTTAACTATAGTTTGGGGAATGGAATACAGGCTCTTTTTTTGATCAAGTTTTTCAAATTGACTTATGATTCTTAAATTGTCTCTCTTAGATCTATTTTCCAGTTCAGGTGTTTTGCCAATGAAGTATTTTATATTTTCCTCTGATTTTCAGTATTTGATTTTGTTTAACAGATTCTTGGTATCTCATGAAGTCATTAGATTCCACGGATCTCAATCTATATAACAGAGAGAAATTTTCTGCATTCAGTTTTTGTACCTCCTTTTCCATTTGGTTGGCTCTATTTTTAAAGAAATTGCTATCTTTGTCATTTGCCCAATTGATATTTTTACCAGTAACAAAAGACTTTATTCATATTAATATTGATATAGTTGCATTAGAACTTTTATCATCCAATGAAAATTTTTTGAGAGTAAGATAGTTGCTTTAAGATTCAGGAAAGACAAATTCCACTTTTTTTCATGATTAAAAAAGAGATTTGAGTCCCATAACTATAGGCCCATTCTAGACTGTCTTATTTAAGGGATGTTAAGTGAATATCAGGAAAAGATTAAAGTAGAAATAAAAAAAGAATGAGACTTGATCAGGTGTAAATTATGTGACAGATACTATATTCTAGTCACTGAAGCACCAAAGGCTGCAGATTTCAAGCAAATTAGAAATTCATTTGGAAAGGGAGAAAATTGCTTGGTTGGGGTTCTAAAAGGTGGAAATGGCTTCATCAAGGACAATGTATATTTAATTAATCTTATTTTCTTAGGATTATCAGATTGAAAAAACAGGAGAAATTTATATATGAAATATACGCATTTACATAGATAATATATATATATATACAAGAATACTTACATAATCAATAAATTATTTTATTCTGTCATTACCAAAGTGATGAATACATGTGAGCTGGATGATGCTATTATTAACTAGAAACAGAACTGGTTGAATGATCAGATTTAAAATGAAGTTATTAATAAATTTGTAAAAAAAAAACACCCTGGAAGAAAATAAGGTGTGGGGTGATCAAGGGATTAGTATTTGTTCTTGTACAGCAGAATATTTTAATAAATAATTTTATTAAAAACACAGATGTCATGCTTTTCAATTAGCAAATGGCGAAAACTGAGAATGAACAAAGAGTGATAGGATTCAAAAAGATATTGATTACAAGTGGATCAAATACAATAAAACAATTTAACACTCATTCACTTGTCCATTCAATAAGCATTTATTAAGCACTACTATATTTCCAGGAGTTATGAAAGGAAAGACAAAAATAAAAGACCCTAATCCCACAAGTAGCTTACATTTTCTTGTATGTATGTATGTAGAAAATTGAATATAAGATAATGCCTGGAATAAAAACACTAGCAAGTGAGGAAATCATAAAAGAGTCCCTGAAACAGTTGATATTTAAATTAAATGTCAAGAGCTAGAGAAACAAAGCAGAGATAAGGAAGAATTTTTTCCCAGGTATAAGTAATCTCCTTTTATTCCTTCTCATCAGCTCCCATGAATTCATTTGCCTCTTCAGATCTAAATTTCCAGCCTGAATATTCCTTCTGACCTCCACTGTTTCATCTCCATCAGACTATTGGACATTTGCATGATGTTTGAACATCTCAAACCCAGCATGTCAAAATCAAAAATAATTATCTTATTTTCAAAACTTCCCTTCTTTTGAATCTTTCTATTACCGATGAAGTCACTACCTTTGTTTCAGTTTTTCAAGCATTCTCCTTGAGATTTCATTTGCATACACTACCCATATCCATTTCAGTGCTGAGTACATCTCTACCTTCACTATTTCTTGCATAATATCTTCTCTCTTCTGATAATACTACTACTATCCTGATATAGGTTCACATTGCTTCAGCCAGGGGTATTGAAATCACTTTCACCTAAGTCTCTCTGTTTTGGTCTCTCCACAGTTTGGTCTATTCTCTACTAAACTGTCAAATAGATCATCTTAAAATAAATGTATGGTCATGTTTATCCTGTGATTATAAAAACTGTAATATCTCCTTAACTATAAAATAAAATCTAAAATTTTAGATTTGACAATCATTATCTTTTATAAATTTGATGTTTTATACCTGTTCAATTTTCTTCCACCTATTCTAATAGCCAATGATACTGGCTTCATTGCTGTTCTTCACAAGACACCCTGCCCCCTGGCAACTATACAACAGGGTCACAATTCTGAAAGGTCTCCATATTAAGATTAGTGGAGGAAAAGAACTCAGTTTTTCTTTGAATAGTTGCTTTTCTTTCCTGCCACATTCCTCTAGAGTCCAAGGTTCTCCCTGCTTGCTCACATACTGTGACCTACATTTCTCCCAAGGCTTCATACTTTTCCCTGTCTTCATGGCAAGACACTCAGATTCATTTCCTTTTCTCCTATACTGGGATAATTTCTTCCATTTCTCCTACAGATCAGTGCATTTCAGTGGCATCCCAAAATGGTTTGTCTCTATTTAAATTCCCAATAGGGCTGATCCAACTCACTTCAAAGATTACTTTTAACCCACAAGGCTTTCAACTCACTGGAGGCACCAAAACTCAAAGGCCTGCTTCAACAATACCATTCAAGGGCAATAGATAAAATTTCCTATCCAGAAAAGAGTGGGAATGATTTATCTATGCACTGACATTCACAACATTGGAGATAGACAAGAAAGCCAGAACTCCAGCAAGGACCTGATCAGATTGTCTTCCTGATATCAGCTTTCAATGGAACCAAGAGAGACCCAATCAGTGGAACACAACTTTTGAAAATTTAACAGAAAAGATAGACAGGACAATAAACACATTTTTCCTGCATAAAAAAGTGGGAAATTCCTTTGGAAAGAACAAAAGAAATGTACTAAAAAAAGAGAAAGAAAGAAGAAAGAAAGAAAGAAAGAAAGAAAGAAAGAAAGAAAGAAAGAAAGAAAGAAAGAAAGAAAGAAAGGGAAAGGAAAAAGAATGAAATGGAAAGAAGAAAGGAATGATACAAGAAAGAAAGATGAAAAACTCTATAAAAAAGAAATGTAGAAAAATTAAAGGGAAAGAAAAAGCAGGAGAATTTTCCAGAATGGAAAGTCAAAATCCTTCCTTTGTTACAATTCAAGTGAGAAAAGTGATGTCAATATGCCTTCATGGTTTTCCTGGACTGGAGTGCACTGTATGCTGGTCTAAAACAAAGGAAATGGACTGGTATTATACTTCCTCCACTGCTTTATAGGAGTGGCCAAAAAAAGTCCTTGATCATATGGTCCCTTCCATCAGCAGAAGTCCAAGATGATTTTCATGGTGCCATCACCCCTCCCCCATTTAGTGCTTGTTTTCTCCAGGTCTGCTAATGATTTCATCATCTTATACACAAGAGTGATTATTGTACCTTCTTACAATATAATTTCTATGACGATAAGATCAATTGATTATCTAGATTAGATATTTACTTGCACACCTTCACTAAAGAATAAAACAAGTATAGTTTTGTTTTATTATATTCATGATTTCCCATCCAGAAACATGCAGCCTATTGAGCCACTCTAGAGAATCATAGAATCTCTTATTTGAAAAGCATTTCCGAGGCTATATTTCCTATCATATGAGGTAAGAGAATGTTTAGTGGTGTCTCTAAAGAAATAAAAGACTTGGTGTGGCTAGGTGGTGCAGTGGATAGAGCACCAGCCCTGGAGTCAGGAGTACCCTGAGTTCAAATTAGGCCTCAGACACTTAATAATTACCTAGCTGTGTGGTCTTGGGCAAGCCACTTAACCCCATTTGGCTTGCAAAAACCTAAAATTAAAAAAAAGAATTACAAGACTCAAGCTGTCTCCAAAACCAAACAAGGACATTTACTTGTGCTCAAGCAAATAACAGGGTAGAATTTTTGTATGAGGAGATAACAGCCTAGCTAAGGAAGACAAGAATTTTTTAAAGTCCTGGATGCTTTTATTCTAACAGAATATGCTAACTTTGTAGCACAAGGAAGAGTTTTGCTATGAAGGTCACATAGCTTGTTCCAACTGTTCATGAAGTTACCTAAAATACCTGCAGAAAAGTCATCTTAGAGGGATCTTTATGTATGATAATGATATCACAATTAGTTTAACTTCCTTATAAGTTCACTATAAACAAGAAGATCAGTATGCAGGAAATAACTAGGGAAAGCCCCTTCTGTGATTTAAGGTCCCATGTCCAACTCAGCATTCTATTGGTGTTCTTATTGACTGGTCAAAAGAAGAGTTAGGTCAAGGTATGCTTTTGCTGTTTCAGTGGGACCCTATGAAGGATTCAGGGAATTGGGGTAGAGTATTTGCTAAAATCTCTTCTATATATCATATCACTCAATCAGTTATGTAGACTCTACCTGAAGACCTGTTATGGGGAGGAATAGAAAGGAGATAGTACTCTTTGACATTGATTATTCTACTAGAGCTAATTGTTTTGGACATCTCCAATTCTTTATTTTGTCTAAATATCAGACAGAACTCTGGAATCTCTTAAAGCTGCCATCTATGGGAAGGCTTTATAGGGTGGGAAGGAGATAAAAATTTACAGTGTGAATTCAATCAATATCATTTACAAACTGACTGTTCTCTGTTAAACTGAGTTTACAGATACAAAAAAAAACCTATACTTGAAGTTGACTACTTATTTTATTTATATTTATATAAATTTTATTTTTTGCATTAAAGGAAAATCCACCTTCTCTCCTTTCCCTATTGATAAATAAATTAAAAAATAAATCTCTATAATAAATATGTATGATTATTCAAAGTCCCACACTGGCTATAATACATACACATCATTATATATAAAAATCCACATATAATATATAAATATGTGTATATAGTGTATATATATATATAAGTGTATACACACACACACACACACACACACAAAACATACTCTACAAAAAACTAGATGATATAAGGAGAGGTGAGGTGGGGATTATAAAACTCTGAAACTTTTTATTTTTGATTCCATTTACCTCACTCTGAATCACTTAATATGTCATTCTAGATTAATTTTAAACTTTCCCAATCATAATGTGTTTCAATACAAGGGCATCTCAGCACACCCATATACTACCCCTTGTTCAGTCATTCCCAAGCTCATGGACATATCTTTGGTATACATTTTTTTGCCATCACAAAAATAGTTACTACAAAAACTATTATACAGTTAGATATTTTCCTTCTTTTTTAATATTTTGGGGGTATAGATCTATCATTTGTATCACTGTAACAAAGGCTATTCTGGGGTGGCTAGGTGGTGTAGTGGATAAAGGACCGGCCTTGGAATCATGAGTAGCTGGGTTCAAATCTGGTCTCAGACACTTAATAATTACCTAGCCGTGTGGCCTTGGGCAAGCCACTTAACCCCATTGCCTTGCAAAAAAAAAAAGGCTATTCAGGTGAAGAAACTTTTAAGCCCATTTCCAATTTTTTTTCCTTAATTTCTTTCAAAGCAAACTGCTGAAGATACTCACCCTCACCACCAAAAGCAAAAAACATAGAGCTAGTCTTCCATTCAAGCATCAAAAGCAAAGAGAGGCAAACAGTTAAAGATAGAATCAAAGATAGATCTGTAATTGAAACAGTGTGGATAACTCCTGCCATATGTCACAATATATCTATACCTTAGTAAAGAAATACTAAATAATTTGTTGAGACATACTGAGGTTCAATGACATATCCAGTCATATAACTTCTAAACTTGAGAGGTAAAATTTGAATATAGGTATTTCAATCTAAGTTTAGTATCACATTAATTATGTCTTATTGTCTTTCACCATTGAGATATTGAAATAATGAAAATTGCTGTACTTCAGACTTACTTCAAACAGACGTTTTAGATAACAATTCTATGGATGAGATTACAAAAGTGCTCTCATGCTAGGTATCTTATTTATCTAAAAGTTAATAGAACATAATTTTATTTGAATTCAAACTGAACCATTCAAATTAATAGTCTTAATTACATGCTTTTTATTACAAAACAAGATTGATACAAAACTAGAAATAAATAATTATTTTAGAAAAGAGACTTATCAAATTTCTCAGACTCAGAATAATGATCCTGGTTTTCTCCTCAGTGAAATTGACATCTGCAACATTATTTCCCCATGCTAATTCCTTCACCTCAGGTTCAGTGATGAGAAAGATTGCTCTAGGGAGCCCTGTTGGATGAAATCTCAGGCTTTTATCTGGGTCACTTTAATGAGTTCATCTGGTCATTTGAAAATGTTGAATCTGTGTTTCAGGAAACTTTCTGGCAAAAGGTATTTATTACTCTGTCCCTAATCTGTTTGGTTTTTACCCCATAAATGATGGGATTCAATGTTGGGGGAACTAGGAGGTAGACATTAGCAAACATGACATGGACTGCTCGGGGTATATGATGGCCAAAACGATGGGAAAGAAAGGTGAAGAGGGCAGGTATATACAAGCACAGGATAACACAGATATGTGAGGCACATGTGCCAAATGCCTTGAGCCGGGCATCTCCTGATGGCAGACGCAGAACAGCCTGCAAAATCATGATATAAGATACAGTTATGATTATGATATCAAAGGCACCCACAAAAAAGGCCACAACAAGCCCATACACACGGTTTGTCCTGGTGTCTGCACATACAAGCTTTAGTACAGCCATATGTTCACAGTATGACTGGGGAATGATTCTGTTGGAACAAAAGGGCTTCCCGGTGACCATAAAACAGAAAGGGCTCACCCACAACACACCTCTTAGCATCACTGCCACACCTAGTTTGACCACTATTGAAGTAGATAAAATAGTTGAATGACGTAATGGGAAGCAGATGGCCACATAACGATCCAAGGCCATGGCCATGAGAATCCCTGACTCTACAGAAGAGAAAGTATGAATGAAGAAAAGTTGAATGAGGCAGGCATGATAATCAATCTCACAGGAACCAAACCAAAAGATTCCTAGCATCTTAGGAAGGGTGGATGAGGACATAACTAAGTCAGTAAAGGCTAGCATGGCCAGGAAGAGGTACATGGGCTCATGGAGGGTGTAGTCAATACGTATCACATGAAGAATGGTGACATTTCCCACCAAGGCCACAGCATACATGGCGCAAAATGGGAAGGCAATAAAGAACTGGGCTTTTTCCAAGCCTGGGATTCCAAGTAGGATAAAAAATGGAGGATGGAAAGAATTGTTTCCATATGTTGACATGATGGGGTCCTTTCTGCATGCCATGCTTGTCAAAGGAACTCTCTATCCCTGTAGGGGAAAAAAATTCTAATCAAATTAAAAAAGAACATTTTTTCATTCTTTGAGAAAATGATAAAATTGTGTAAAAAATGAAGTGGAAGGAATGCAAAGAGACTAGAGTAATAAGAAAATTTAGTATTCATTAAAGTAAATTAGCCTATTTTAATAAAAAAGCTATTTTTCCTTTTAAAAGTATTCTAAGAGATTGGAAATTTTTTTTAAAAAGATGACATCCTCACTTCTGTTGAACCATGCAACTATGGCCCAGTCATGCCCTTCACTTGGTAGATATTTAGTTATTATTGAAAATTTTGGTTCTTATTTCTTCTTGAAAGTTAAATCTATAAGTACAAACATAAAAAATCATCAAATGTCACTCTAAAGTTAGATCATTATCTTTTCTAGACCCAAATCTTTCCTTGAGATTTTTATCAAAGATTCTATATTTTCTTGCCTTTAATTAAAAAAATCAGTTGTATTTCCCTTTTTATTCTATATTATTTCTAAAAACTTTGTTTAAGAAAAACAAACAAAAAACCAAAAACAGATACATTGTTGTAACAAGGATTGGGGAGTTGGCTAAGGGGATATAATGCAAAGTACAGAAGGAAAAGGAAATAATAAAGTATTAAAGTTACCCCTTGACAAGCATAGAATGTCTTTTCATCTTCAGATTTCTTGCTGATATTTTAATACAAAGTCTTTATCATAAATTCATATTCTTCTTGGAAAATCTGGCTCAAACATTCTTTTTTTTTTTTTTAGAAAAAAGGCCTCGTATTCTTCAAGTATTTATTTGTCCTCAAGAGTCACACATTCTCAGAATTTTAGAATTAGAAGGGAATCCAGTGATCATCGTGTTCAATATATTCCTGAAAAGTAATCCCCAGAAAAAAATATATCCAACAGCTTGTCTTTTACCCTCTCTCTAAACATCTCCAATGGGGGTGGGGGGAAATACACACACTTCCAAGAAGCTCATTTCATTTTTGCAGAGATCAATTGTAAGTAAGCTATTTTCCTCCCTGAAATCAATACTAAATTCCCTTCTTTGAAACTTCTTACTAGCTTTGCCCTCTGGAAAACTTAATTCTATAAGAGTATCTGTACAAGTATACTATAGGGGTTATTTGATGATAATTTGAGAAAGTTCAGACACTTGACTAAAATTTCTTCTCTGTAATCCAATCCATTAGACATTTTGTCAGATACTTCTATTACTGTAGAGTTAGAAGAGACTTTAGATAACATCTGGTACCAACTCCTAATTTTCCAGATGAGGAAACTGAGGTCCAGAAAGTTAAATTGACTTGTCAGAAATCACATAGCTAGCAAATGGAGCAGACAAGGTAATCCAGGCTTTTGATTACAAATCCACTCTATACTTGCATTGCATCAAGACAAAATTCCTTCTTCCACTGTATCATCAATCCAACCTATTTGTTAACTTCTTAAATTAAATCATCATATTTTTGCATAGACCAATAAACATTTACTAATAATAATTTTAGAATCATAGAACATTGCCTGAAGCACAGAGACAAATGACTTGTTTAGGAAAACGTAGTCAGTATGTGTAACAAGTAGAAACTTGTGACAAGTTTAATGATTCCAAGAATAACTGGGTGTCTAATATAGCTTGTTGTAATTTAAAATTATACAAAGTACATTGGATATTGATCAGAATTTTTAGAGGGAATTTTTAACAATAAAATAATGACTGGTTCCTCCCCTCTTCTTTCCCTCCCTGCCTCCTGTCAAATCAGGGATTTAAAATTTCAAAACTGAAAGATCTCAGGAGATACCAGAGGTCATATTAAATAACCCATACTTTAGCAGGAATTCTCTCTATAACATATTTGAAAAGTAGTATAGTGTTATAGTTACACAAACTATACCCCAATGCATATACCTTTTGGTTCTCTCATTGAATCCTTACAGAACCTGTGTGAGAAAGACAGTAGAGCATAAGATGGATTATTACCACTGTTTCATGCATTAGGAAACTAAGATGAGGTATCTTTTCAGGAAAATATAGTTTACTTATTGAAAGTTTTCATAGTCAAGTAACAAAGGGGCTACTCACAAACAGTTCTACTTCTTCCTAGCCTCTGGGAAAAAATTCTGCAAGGAGAATCAGACACTGACCCAATCCTTGAACATATCTATTCTCCTCAAAAGAACCCTCCTGTCAGATAGCTCCCTGGTAATCATAGGCCAAATTCTTTCAGCCATGCCCTGACAAGTATCTTTAATGATCAAAGGATACATTGATGCCCATTCAAGATCTGCATATTTACCTCCCAGGAATCACTTCTGATAATTTAATTTCTTCCTGTGGCCCCAACACAACCTCCATTGGAAAAATGTCAATTTATATCCCTCTAAGGTGGATACCAAATCATCTGCTAATTGCTCTATTAAAAAAAATACATTTGAGTGTCTTGCCCTTACGCTGAGTCAGAAGGTAATATATAAGGTTGTATAAAAATAGCTAAACTCACCTCATCTAGCCTCACCTTTTTCTCTAAGGATCTCTCTTTTCAGCATTTTCTTAATGCAAATGGTAAAAGAGAGGCCCTGCCTCTAGCAATATTGTTAGTTCAGCAAAGTTTATTTTTAATATGGACATAGCATTAGTGTTAATAGTAGTAGTAGTAGTAGTAGTAGTAGTAGTAGTAGTAGTAGTAGTAGTAGTAGTAGTAGTAGTGGCAGTAGTAATGGAATAAGAATTATAGGAGAAGAAGAAGAAGAAGAAGAAGAAGAAGAAGAAGAAGAAGAAGAAGAAGAAGAAGAGAAGGAGGAGGAGGAGGAGGAGGAGGAGGAAAGGACAAAAGTAGTGCTTTAATGTTTGGAAATAATATTATGTGTTTTATCTCATTGATGACATGAAAATTATATCTCATCCTTTCTTGTATTAAACCCTACCATGTCAAGGTACCCAAATAATGCTGCTTAACTACAGTTGTGGAAAACTGCTTAAGAACAGCTCTCTTTGGGTAATGCTCTAGAGTCTGAAGCATCAAATTTTGTCCTTCTACTACTCAACCTCAATCTTCATTCAGGGAAGAAAGAATGATGAACAAATTCATTCTGAAATGTAAACAGTAACTTGTAAACTGAAATAGACTTTTCCAATCAAAGTCTATAACACATAAGAATGAGAGGTAAGGAAAAAGAGAGAGGTAGTCTTGAAGATCCTCTAGTCACTATCCTCATTGTACAGTTAAGGAAATTGTTCCTAGTGAGGGGAATAGGCTTTCCTGTATTTATAGAGGGAGTTAAGTGCCAAAACAAGTTGTGTAGCTCAGAAGGAAAATTTTAATTTATATCTGCCTAAGGTGGATACCAAATCATCTGCTAAATGCTCTATGAAAATAAAAATACATTTGAGTGTCTTGCCCTTATGTTGGGTCAGAGGGTAATTCATAATGCAAAATACTAGAAAAACCAGAGACCAGAGAAAGGGTAATTACTATTGAAGTTTTAGTCCTGGGCTAACTTGGTTTAGTTATTATTGAAAATTTTGGTTCTTATTTCTTCTTGAAAGTTAAATCTATAAGTACAAACATATAGTACAGTCTTTAGAGCATTGATTCTTAAGTAAGGAGGACCTGAGTTCAGATCTGGTCCCAGACTCTTGACATGATCTGTGTGACAACTGAGCAAGTCACTTAATCTCCATTGTCTTTGAAAAAATGAAAAATAAGTTTCAGTCTTGTGTAGTTAGGAATAGTGATGTCAACAATAGCTCATATTCAAAAAATATTTCAAGATTTATGAAACATTTTATATTATGTAATTGTATACATATTTTACAGACATAAATGTTTATGCAATCTAGCTCGAAACTCACAATAAATGCAAATTAGATACTACAGATAAAATTATTTTCAATTTTTAGCTCAGAGAGGTTAGTTGCTTTGCCTATGCTCACAGAGCCATTGTTTCCTCAAGCAGGATTTGAGTTCATACTTTCCTGACATCGATACCTAGACAATATTCATTATTGAACATTGCATCTTATTTCTCTTAACTAATTAATTATTATATCTAGCTATGGACATCATATTTTACGAGAGGAATCATCAAACTTGACTGTGTCAGGAAAAGTGGGATTTAGAAATCGTATTATAAATAGCTATATAACTTGTGGACATATATTCTGAAGAAGGGAAGATTGAAGAGTGGATATGAACTGCATCGTTAGATATTAGAAAGATTATGATGTGGGGATAAAAGAATATTTATACTGTTTATTTGTAAGGAGGATAATTACAGATAATGGATAAATATTCAGGATTTTGGGGTATGGTCTAAGGGTAAAGAAGACCTTGGAAATAATAGGTGTCCAACAATGGAACAGATTGCTTCAGGATTTATCAAGCTCAATAGACAATGGATATTATAATCCTAACTACATCAGATTCAGAATGATTAACTTTCATGATACCAAAGGAAATTACTATGTTAGATGAGGAGTTTAATAAAAATCATTCCTACATTTATTCCTTCATTCAGTATCTATTGTCTTTTATTAAAGAAATACTTCCTCTGTTCAGGAGTCACAACAAAACATTTTAATTGAGCAGAACATAGTCAGAAAACAGGAAATAAATAAATGCATATGGGCAGTAAACAAATATTACAATATTCCTACCACAAAATTTTTTGAGTTTCACATACAGGAGATCATTTCAGGCCCTCACTCAAAACCAGTTTAATCTTATTTTGTACAAAATTCTAAAAACCTTGTTTACTTGGTTTTCAAATTGATAGTAGATTGGAAGCAGTAACCTATCAGACAAGAGAAATATGGATTACTGATAGAGTCAAGTCCAATGAAAACTATGAGAAGTAACAAATGAAAGATTGATAATGAATGAGTTAAAGAAAACAAATTTGAAATGATTCAAGAATTAAAAAAAGCTTGGGATGTAGGGCTTATTTACTATGGAAAAGATAGTATAATATAACAAGGTCAGCTAGGTGTTATAGTGAATAGAGCACTACCCTTAGAGTCAGGAGGACAGATCTTCAAATATGGACACAGACACTTGCCACTTCCTAACTGTGTGACTTGGAGTAAATCAGTAACCCATCTCCAGTTTACCTGTTTCCTATCTGACCATTGGACCCAGATTGTTCTAGAGGAGAAAGTGAGACTGGTGACTTAGCACAGCACCTCCCCACTCAAATGCAATTCATGTGCTTATCATGGCACCACTTCCTTGATGTCATGTCTGTTTTGAGAACAAGGGACAACATCATCATCATATATGTTTTAAAAAGTATCATTCAGTCATTAAAGGTAAGCTAAATATTTGCATAGTGTTCTCCCTCTAAATATCCTTAAATGGATGTTTTTTGGTACCACAGAATGTTAGACTTAGAAGGAGCCTTAATATTATCTAATCCCAATTGCCTCCATTGTGCTCAGAGAAGTTAAATAATTTTCCAAGGTCATAAAGGTGATTTTTTTAAATGAGAGAAAGTCCAGTATCCCTCTAATTTGAGCTGGCAGGTACTCTTTGTTTATGTGATACCTGCAAGAGCACAGAAACCAAAAAGTCAGTCTAGTGAGGAGATCTCCTCACCTTCTTTCCAGTATCCTGGAGGCTGAAAACAAAGAAGTTATTGCTCAGTCTGAACAATGACTTTTCATCATGGCTTCCTCCTTAATTCTTGGATTATTGAAAGTCACTGAAGTATCATTTTGTTAACTCTCAGCCTAAAGTCAACACTACCTTTCTCCCTAGCTCAGCTTGATGGGGATCTCTCATGTCACTGCTCACATGTAGTGTGGGGGAAGAGAAACTGCTCACAGACTGATGAATCCTGGCTTTCAATTTTCAATTGGGCATGTCACTTGGGCATGTCACTGACAATGTCTTTTACATGGTAGCTACCTAGTGAATGTCTAAATGATTGACTGAAATTTAGCTGTCTAGAAAATATGCATGATCATTTTAAATGACCTATCTCATGTGAGTATTAGAAAGAAAATGGTTTGACAATTTTACAATGTTCTTGACCCAAACAGGATGGAGAGATTGGAGACAGTGAGAAACAGAAGCAAGATTAATTATTTATCCTGAAGTAAAAGCCTTTGAAAATTAGAGAAGATGAGGTATTTAGGAAATGTTTTAAATGTTTACTGCCCAATAGGCTGTGAACGACATATTGGTAATTAAACCAGAATCAATACATCTGCTTAGATTTTGTTCAAAGACCTTCCCCCTTTTCTCGTAGTAAGTCCCAGAATATGAGTCAGATGCCTCACTCTGCAGTCTATCTGCTGGGTAAGGGCAGTCCCATTGAACTGGGTCTAATACTTACCAGGCTCCTGCATGAGGGAGAAGCTGAATTGTCCCCACACTGCCCCAGAGCAGGGAAAAAAAGATAGAAGCTACTCCTAATACTGGGGGTTTTATTTTGAATCAGGAGAGAGAAGCTACTACTTTTTTCCTATGGTGCTTAATGAGGAAACCTTTGGGGAGAAATTGAAGCATCAGATCATTAGGTAGGAGGCAGAAAATTTAAGTGATTTTTCCAAGCTGACACTCAATGAACAATTGCCTTTAACATGTTGTTTCTTGCATGCCAATCTAATGATTTTGAGGTAGTACCTCACTTTTTTCAATCAATAGTGATTTAGAGCAGGTTTGTGGGTTGATAGATAGCTTTGATTACTTCAATTGAAATATTACCATATTTTTGATTATTTGCCAAATGGGAAATGGTTTTTATATTTATAAATTATAAATTATACAAATTTATAAATTTGAGAGATTAGGCCTTTATCACAGAAATTTCCTTCAATTTTTTTCACAGTTATAACTAGCAATTATATTTTGCTCTATCCTATTCCCCCCCCATAGTTTATTCTATTTTCTCTCTCCTTTTACCCAACCTTTTATGAGCACTACCTTTAACTTTTTCCCTCCCCCTATTCCTTCCTTAAAGGAAAAAAATTAATTTCTCTATTCAATTAAGTGCATGCTATTCTTTCTTTGTGTCAATTCTAAGGATATCTAGCCTCTTTTATGTTAATGATAGTTCAATAATTATTAAATTATCTCTGGACCAATTTCCAAGTCACTTGTTTTTTCCAGTGAGACATTTCATATGTCTTTTATTTTTTTATTTTTTTGTTTTATTTTCTTATTTATTGATTTCTCATGAAGTTATCTTTCAATTCTTCAATTCTAATTTTTAAGGAATTATTTCTTTCAATAAACTTTTGTGCCTCCTTTCCCACTTTTTTAAAGAGTTTTTTTTCTTCAGTGAATTTTTATGGCTTTTTTTTACTTTAGCCACTTCTCTTTTTTTAAGGCCTTAATCTCCTAATTTTTTTCCTCTTTAATTTTCTTCAGTATGTTTTTGTGTCTCTTTTATGAAGATTTTTACTCAATTTCATTATTTTCTTATACCACTTTCATATCTCCTCCTCCTTACTTGATTTCCAAAAACATTGTTCAGTCACTATTTCCAGACTCCATTTCCAAGAGGGAGTCCTACCCCAAGCTTCTGGGGTTTGTATAGTTGTATTTAGAGAGACACTTCTGGAGACCTGTAATTTTCAGCTCTTCCAAAGTCATATGATCTATAAAGAGTTATTTACTTCTCTCCTCACCTGGTTTGTGATGAGGGTCTATTCTCCATGGTACCTTAAACTCTGGTGCATTAGTATTCCTCCTTTCCCTGGGACTGTCACTCAAGGCTTCAATCTGGAAACAAGTATGACTAAAGCAACAGAGTCCAAATTGACCTACAATAACAAAAACAACAAGATCATGTTTATCTGAATTAATGCAGAAAATCTTTTTTGACAAAATGCAACACTCAATCTATTTAAAATTCTAGAAAGTATATGAAAAGGAGGCAATCTAAAAATCTTCCCATTAAGACGAGTGGTGAATCAAGGCTATCCATTCTCTTCACTACTATTCAATATTGCTCTAGAAATGTTATCTATAGCAATAAGACACCCAAACAAATTGAAGGAATGTGAATAGGTAACGAGTAATGAAACTATCCTTCTTAGTAGAAAATATGAAGGTAGAGAACTCAGTAAAAGCCTATTTGAACTAATAAATTTAGAAAAATTACAAGATTCAACATAAACCCATAAAAATCATCAGCACCTCTATATATTGCTAACAAAATTTGGCAGAATGAGATAGAGAAGTACCATTTAAAATAACTGCAGACCATATTAAATGTTTGGGACTCTTTTTCCCGAGACAAACCTAGCAACTATATGAATATAAATGCAAAATCTTTGCACAAATATAAAAATATATCTAAGCAACTAAAGAAATACTAATTGGTAGGGCAAAATAATATATTCAAATTACAATTGTACCTAAATTAATTTACTTATTCAGTACCACACAATCAAACTACAAAAGAATTATTTTATAGAGCTAGAAAAAAATAACAAAATTCATCTGGAGGAAAAAAAGATCAAGAATGTGAAATGAGGAGAGACAACTAGCTTGTGCAGTGGATAGAGCATGGGCCCTGGATTCAGGAGAACCTGAATTCAAATTTGACCTCAGACCTTTATTAATTGCCTAGCTGTTTGATCTTGGGCAAGTATCCTATTGCTTTGGGGGGGGGGAAAGAATATCAAATGGATCAAGAAAAAATGTGAAGGAAGTTGGTTTGCCAGAATCTGATTTGAAATTATTTTATGAAGCTTAAATCATCATTAAAAAATTTGATACACTAAAGAAGTAGAGTGTTATCTCAAAGTAATAGATAAAGTACACAATATAGAGTAAATGGCATAGTAATCTAGTGTTTAATAAATCTAAATATCCAAACTTTGGAGTCAAGAATTTCTATGTGGGGGGTGGAGCCAAGATGGCAGTGTGAAGGCAGCATTTCCTGGAAACTCCTTCCCCGCTAAAACTCCAAAAGCTGTTAAATTATGACTCTAGCCAAAATTTAGAGGGGGCAGAACCCACAGAATATGTGATACATTTTCCCAGTCTAAGATAACTTAGAAGTTCTGCAGGAAAGGTATATTTTACCAGGATTGGGGTTTGGAAAAATGCCCCAGTCACAGGGCAGTGCAGCCCAGCCCAGCCCAGGGATAACCAGAAATAGCTTGAAGGGGCAGTAAGAGAGCTCTGTTGCAGCAGAATGAGTGTGGAGTGAGAAACATTGACCTCAGAGCAATCCTGCAGTGAGAACTTGCAGCCAGAATTGAGGAACCCAGCCTGCACTTCCAGAGCACAGTCCACAGACCAGTAAGGGGGTTGGGGGAGACTACAAAAATCTCTCTGCTCTCCCTGGGTCAGAACTCTGCTATTTGCCCACACTCAGATCCAGGTTGCATTTTGGGCTTCCATACTAAGATAGCAGGGACACTTCTCAGAGCTCCAGAGCAGAAGGGAATACCTGTGGTCATCTACATATCAAAGATAGGCAAGAGAACATAAGACCTTAGAGTGAGGTGTCCCAAAAAAACCTCCAAAGTCTTGGAAGTGCTATAAATAAGTCTTATAACTGAGGAAATAAACAAACAAGAGAAAAAGAAGAATCTGAACATAGAAAATTACTTTGGTCCCATGGAAGATCAAAACACATAGTCAGATGACAAAAAAATTGAATCTTCCATCTCCACAACCTCCAAGAGAAATAGAAAATGGGATCAGAATATGGATGAGCTGAAAAAGGACTTTGAAAAGCAATTAAGGGAAGTGGAGGAAAAATTGGGAAGACAAATGAAAGCAATACAGAAAAATCATGAAAATCAAATCAGCAGGTTAGTGAAAGAAATACAAACAAATACTGAAGAAAATAATATGTAAAAAACCAGTTTTAGGCCAAATGAAAAAAAAGCAAAACAAAAGGCAAATGAGGAGAAGAATGACTTAAAAAGCAGAATTGGCCAGCTGAAAAAGGAGATAAAAAAGCTCTCTGAAGAAAACAACTCCTTCAAATGCAGAATGAAACTAAAGGAAGCTGATGACTTTGTGAGAAATCAGGAAGAAATAAAACTCTAGCCAACTTGAAAACAGATCCAGAAAAAAAAATTTAATTATTGAGCTACCTGAAAGTCATGACTAGGAAAAGAGCCTAGACTTCATTTTTCAAGAAATAATACAGCAAAATTGCCCTGACATCCTAGAAGCAGGGGGTAAAATAGAAATTGAGGGAATTCACCAGTCACCTCCTGAAAGAGATCCCAATAGAAAAACTTCCAAAAATATTATAGCCAAATTCCAAAACTCCCAAGTCAAAGAGAAAATACTAAAAGCTTTCAAAAACAAACGATTCAGCTACTGTGGCTCTATAGTCAGGATTACACAGGATCTGGCAGCATCTACACTAGGGATTCATAGGGCTTAGAATATGATATTCCAGAAGGGAAAAGATCTTGGTTTGCAACTGAGAATCAACTACCCAGCAAAACTGAACATCCTTTTTTCAGGGGAAAAGATGGACTTGAAATGAAACAGGGGACTTTCAAACTTTCCTATTCAAACAATCAGAGCTGAACAGAAAGTTTGATCTTCAAGTATAGGACTCTGGTGAGCAATAATGGGGGTGGGCAGGAAGGACTAACTATGAGGAACTTAATGATATTGAACTGCTTGTATTCCTGCATGGGAAGAAGAGATTGATAACTTATATGAACTTTCTCATTTATAAGAGCTCTTAGGAGTGTAGAAGTAGCAGAATATAATGGTATAATGTAGTATAAATATGGAGTCAATGGTGATAAAGGGAAATACTGGCAGGAAGAGAAAGGAGAGGAAGAAGGAGCTAAGATATTTCACAAAGGAGTCAAGAAAAAGCTTTTTCAATAGATTGGAATAGGGGAAGATAAGAAGGAATGAGTAAGCCTTCATTCTCATCAGAAATGGCCCAGAGAAAATAACATACACACTTAAGAGGTTATAGAAATTTATGTTACCCTAGAGAAAAATGAGAATAAAAGGATGGGATAAGGGGGAATGGGAGGGAAAGGGGGAATAGGTGATTGAAGAGAGGGAAAATTGTGGGAGAGGGTACTCAGATACAACACACTTTTGGACATGGACAGGATGAAAGGAGAGAGAGAAAAGAATAAATGAGAGTGGGGAGGAATAGAGTGAAGGGAAATACAGCTAGTAATAGCAAGTGTGGGGAAAATATTGAAGCAACTTCTCTGGTGGACTTATGATAAAGAAGGCAACTCACCCCAGAGAAAGAGCCATTGGAATTTGAACATAAGCTGAAGTACATATTTTTTTTTCTCTCTCTCTCTCTCACACTTTTCTTGAGGTTTCTCATGTTCTGGGGGGAGGGGTGTTTATGTTTACTCATAACAAAATTATTGTAATATGTTTACTCTTATAACAAATTTTGTAACAAAATTATAATATAAAATAAATAAACCAAAACAACAACAACACCAACAATAACAAAAAAAAAAAAAGAATTTCAATGTGACAAAGGTTTCTGGGGAAACTGGAAAGCAGTTTGGTACAAACCAGGCAAGGACCACCATGTCAATAACATATACCAAGATATGGTCAAAATGGGTATATAATTTAGACATGAAGAGTAAAAACATAAGTAAAGTAGGGAAATGTGAAAAATTTTACTATTAGCTCTAATGAACTGAGAAGAATTTATGACCAAACAAGAGAAAGAGAATATCATGGAAATTAAGAGATAATTTTGATTATTTAAATTTTAAATTTTTTTGCATAAACAGAAACATGCAACTAAAATTAGAAGGAAAACAGAAAGTGGGAGTAATTTACAGTACATATCACTGATAAAGAGTTCATTTCTCAAATATAAAGGAATCTGAGTCAAATTCCTAAAAAAAATAAAAACCATTCCTCTAAGAATCGATGGTCAAGGTATATTAACAGCATTTTTCAGAAGAAATAAAAACTATTAATAATCACAAGAAAGAATGCTTTAAATCAGTTAGTATATGAATCTAAATTAAAACAAATCTAAGAGGTAGCTAGGTGGAGCAATGGATAGAGCACTGGTCTTGGAGTCAGGAAGACCTAAGTTCAAATCCTGCCCTAACCATTTAATAATAGTCTGGCTGTGTGACTTTGGGCAAGTCACTTAACCCTATTACCTTAAATAAATAAAATAATAAAAAGTATAAAAAAGTAAAAAAAAAATAGTAAAAAAAAAATCTAAGATGCAATTTGAAACATATCAATTTACTATCAAAAAGGTAAATGACAAAATGCTAGAGGATATGTGGAAAAAATGGAACTCTAATGCAACAGTGTTGGCATTGTGAACTGGTTCACCATTCTTGACAATATTTTAAAACTATGACCAAAAGTCTATCAAACTGTGCAAAGCTTTTGACCTGCAAATGCCACTATTAAACTCTATATCCTAAAGAGATCAAAGAAAGAAAAGAAGGACCTACACGTTTCCTTTTGAAGTGGCAAAAAAAAAATGAAGTGAATAGGTTAACAAGTTGTGTTATTTAATTCTGAATGTATACTAATATGCTGTTAAGAAATGAAGAAGGAGGGGTGGCTAGGTGGAGCAGTGGATAGAGCACCGGCCTTGGAGTTAGGAGTACCTGGTACAAATCCGACCTCAGACACCTAATAATTATCTAGCCTTGTGGCCTTGGGCAAGCCACTTAACCCCATTGCCTTGAAAAAAAAATCTAAAAAAAAAAGAAATGAAGAAGGGGATGATTTTAGAAATATTTAGGAAGACATGAAATGTTGTGAACTGAAATAAGAAAAACTAAGAGAAATAAATACACAATAGCATCAATATTATAATGGTAATCAACTATGAAAAGCTTAAGTATCTTGATCAGTAAAATTATCCAAGATTGTTACAAAGACCTTATGATGAAAAATGATGTCCACTAGAAAGAAAACTAATGAACTCTGAGTGCAAAATGAAATAGAATTTTCTTTCTTTCCTTATTCCCCTTTTTATGAAACATGGATCATATGGAAATATGCATGATTTCATGTATATAATTAGGTCCATGTTACTTGCTTTCTCAGTGGGTGGGAGCAAAAGAATTTGGAACTCAAAATTTTTAAAATGAAGATTTAAAATACATATAAATATAGTAGAGATATAAATCTAGATATCCATAAAATATGCTCTATTGTTACCAAGGGTTTTTTTTGTTTTTTTAAATTGTATTTGTCTTTTTTACTTTTTTAATATTTTTTACTTTTTAAATTGCTTTTTGAATTTTACCATGTTTCCCCATTCTCACTTCCCTCCCCTCTACTCCCCACAGAAGAAAGTCTGATAGTCCTTACATTGTTTTCATGCTATACATTGAGCAAAATTGATTGTGTTGATATAGAAATCATATTCTTAAGGAAAAAAATACAAGACATAGCAAAATTGCATGATACCTGTTTTGAAAAATTAAAATTAAAGGTAATAGTCTTTGATCTTTGTTCAAACCCCACAATTCTTTCTTTGGATAGAGATGGTATTCTCCAATACAGATAAACTAAAACTGTCCCTGAATGTTGCACTGATAAAATGAGAAAGTCCGTTAAGTTTGATCATCACCCCCATGTAGCTGTTAGGGTGAACAATATTCTTCTGGTTCTGCTCATCTCACTCAGCATCACTTCATGCAAATCCTTCCAGGCTTCCCTGAATTCTCATGCCTCCTGGTTTCTAATAGAACAATAATGTTCCATAACATACATATACCACAATTTGTTCACCTGTTCCCCAATTGATGGACATTCACTCCGTTTCCGATTTTTTCCCACCACATACAGAGGTACTGTGAATAGCTTTTGTACAAGTGATGCTTTTACTCTTTTTCATGATCTCTTCAGGTTATAGACCCAGAAATGGGACTGCTCAGTCAAAGGGTATGCACGTCTTTGTTGCCCTTTGGGCATAATCCCAAATTGTTCTCCAGAAAGGTTGGATGAGTTCACAGTTCCACCAACAATGCATTAGTGTCTCACATCCCACATCCCACATCCCTTCCAACATTGATCGTTGTCCTTTCTGGTCATATTGGCCAGTCTGAGAGGTGTGAGATGGTACCTCAGAGATGCTTTAATTTGCACTTCTCTAATCAGTAATGATTTTGAGCAATTTTTCATGTGACTAGGGATTGCTTTAAGTTAATTTTTTGTAATTTTGGTTGGTAGGACATTAAATAAGTAGGTTAATTCAGGTAGAATTGTCATTTTTATTATATTAGGTTGGCCTATCCAAGAACAGTTGCTATTTGCCCAGTTGTTTTTTAAATCTGATTTTATTTGTGAGAGAAGTGTTTTGTAGTTGTTTTCATAGAGTTTCTGAGTTTTCCTTGGCAGGTAGATTCCAAAGTGTTTTATTTTGTCTGGAGTTACTTTGAATGGGAGTTCTCTTTCTAGGTATTTCTGCTATATCTTGCTAGTTATATACATAGAAATGCTGAGGATTTGTGAGGGTTTATTTTATATCCTACCACTTTTCTAACATTGCTAGTTGTTTCTAATAGTTTCTAATAATTTTTAGATGATTTTTAGGATACTCTAGGTATGCCATCATGTCATCTGCAAAGAGTGAGAGTTTTGTTTCTTCCTTCCCAATTGTAATTCAATTTATTTTCTTCTCTAAATTGCTGAAGCTAACATTTCTAACACAATATTGAATAGTAGTGTAATTATGGACAGCCTTGTTTCACCCTTGAACTTATTGGGAATGCCTCTGGCTTATCTTCATTGCATTTAATGCTTGCTGATGATTTCAAATAAATATTGCTTATCATTCTAATGCATCTGTTTTGTCTGAGATAAGGATTGCTATGTCTGCTTTTTTTACTTCAGATGAAGCAAAATATATTTTTTCTAACCTTTTACCTTTACTCTGTATGTATCTGCTTCACATGAGTTTTTTGTACGCAGCATATTGTGGGATTGTGATTTTTAATTACTAATTCTTTATTGCCCTCCATGTTATCTTCCATCTGTTTATATTTTCCCCTCTTTTACTTTATCCATATTCCCCAGTATTTTGCTTCTGAATATCACCACCTTCAGTGTGTTTGCCCCCTTGTATACAGATTCCCTCCCCTTTTTTCCCCTTTCCCTTTGCCCCTTATTACTTCTGTTAGTTCATCTTTTCCTCTCCCCTACCCCTTTTTCCTTTTAACACTTGAAAGGTTAGATAAGTCAACTTAACTGAGTATGTGTATGTTAACTTTAGGCCTAATCTGATGAGAGTAACAGGCAATTGTCATCTACTTTCTTCCCCTATTTCAATAGGTCCTCTGTACCTCTTTATGTAAGGTGATTCACCCCATTCAATCTCCTCCATCCTCCTACCCCTTTACTGTCCCCCTCTTTAAGTAGGTATTGTTTTTAATCATTTTAATCATTGTAGTCATTCTATTAGAGTCAGGAATAAGTCAGAATGTCTATAACTGCTGGTAAGTATATTCTCTCTAATAGAGTTACAATTCTCAAGAGTCATGAAAATCTTTCTCCCAGGTGGGGATATAGTCAGTTTGATCTTATTGGATAGCAGTTTTTTTTCTTTACCCTTTTTTTATCTTTTCATGTGTCTCTTGAGTCTCCTGTTTGATGCTCAAATTTTCTATTAAGCTCTGGTCTTTTCTTCAGGAAAAGTTGGAAATCTATTTCATCAAGTGTCCATTTTTTCCCCTGGAATAGAAGGTTCAGGTTTGCTGGATAGTGGATTCTTGACTATATTCCAAGCTCCCTTGCTCTTTGGAATATCTCATTCCAGGCCCTTTGATCCCTTAATGGTGATACATCCAGGTCCTGTGTAATCCTTCCGGTGGCTCCTTGGTATTTAAATTGTTTCTCTCTCTTGCAGGATTTTCTCATTTATCTGATAGTTCTGGAATTTGGCCACAATATTTCCTGGTGTTTTCATTCTGGGATCCCTTTCTAGAGGAGATCAATGTATTCTTTCAACATTTATTTTCCCCTCTGGTACCATGATATCAGGGCAGTTTTCCATTACTTAATCATGTAATACTAAATCCAGGCTATTTTTCTCTTCAATGTTTTCAGGATGTCCAATGATTCTTAGGTTGTCTCTCTTGGATCTATTCTCAAGGTCAGTGATTTTGCCAATGAGGTATTTTACATTTTCTTAAATTTTTTTCAATTTTTTGGTTTTGTTTAACAGATTCATGTTCTATCATTGTCATTAGTTTCCACAGATTCCATTCTTTTTTGAATTTTTTTTTTAGTTTTTTGCAAGGCAATGGGGTTAAGTGGCTTTCCCAAGGCCACATGGCTAGGTCATTATTAAGTGTCTGAGGCCGAATTTGAACTCAGGTACTCCTTACTCCAGGGCCAGTGCTCTATCCACTGTGCAACCTAGCTGACCCCCCATTCTTTTTTTAAGAGAAGAATTCTCTTCATTTACTTTTTGCAACTTCTCTTCCAATTGATCAATTCTATTTTTGAAGGAGTTTTCCATTTGCTCAATTGTAGTTTTGAGAGAATTATTTTCTTTTTCCTATTGCCCAATTGAGGATTTGAGAGAATGATTTTCTTTTTTTATTTGTCCAATTGTATTTTCCAAGGATTTGTTTTCTTTTTGCAAGATGATAATTTTCTCTTGCAAGGTGTTAATTTTCTTTTCAGTTTCTTTCCCTAATTTTCCCAATTGATTTTTAAACTCTTTCATGATTTCTTCTAGGAAGTCTTTCTGGGCTGGAGACCACTTCATATTCTCCTCAGAAGTTCTAGATCTCTCTGGGTTAGGATCTATTCTTTCAAAGCAGTTTTGACTGGGTCTCCTTTTCTACTGCCCTTTCTTCATTTTCCTAGGATCTTGTTTCTGGGGAGGGGTTGGCTCATAGAGCTTTGGTTTTGAAAAGAGTATTTGCTCACTGGGTTTAGTAACTCCAAATGGATTGGCTAGTAAGGGGTGCTCGTTACTTTCTCAATGTACCTAGATTTGAGGTTCTCTCCCTAAGTCTGGAAGGGGTGAGGGGCACAGCAGGGTCCAAATTATCCTTGAATAATGTGGGCTCCACCCGGGGGTGAGAATGTTAATCTCCCTATTCAGGCAAGGGAGCTCTACTTCCCACACCTGTGCCTGGGGTGGGGAGGGGTCTATTACTGTGTTTGTTCTGGGAAGAGGGCTCCACTGAAAGTATGGAGCTCTTGATCCGAGCTGAGCTGATTGATGTCCGGCAGTACTCTACAATTTTCTTTGCTGGAACTCTTCCTCCAGCCCCACTGGGACTCCCCAGACAGCCGATCCCACAGTCAAAAACTCTACAGCTAAGGCTGGTCTTCTGACTTCACACACCCCCCCCCCACCGCCCCTGGGCTGGCTCTCTGCTCTCTGCTCCTGCTTCACCCTTGGTCCCCTGAGACAAACCCTGTTGAGAAATGTTCTTCTCGTGGCTTCTCTTTCTAGATTTTGTTGATTGAATTTTTGTTAAGAGGTTTCTTTCATATTATATTTGAGGGGAAACCAGGAGACCTTAATATAGTGCCTGACCTCTCTCTGCCATCTTTGCCAGAAGTCCCTATTTGTGTGTTACCAAGGAGTTTTTACCACAATCTTGCAAAAGAGGTAATGAATATACAGAAATAATTAGAAGGAAAAGAAAATTGGACTAAGTTTTATATTATGTTAAGCAGAATCAAAGAAAATTCAAATATTAAGGAAAATCAAGGAAATAATAACTGATTTTAAGCTGGGAAATTCCCAAGACATGCAATAATTCATGATATATTGGACTTCAGAACACAGGAGAAAGTAGAAATTCAGGATCTGAGCTCTAAAACATAATTTCAGTTCTTCATTTTAAGGAAGACTTTTTCTTATCTTTTGTCTTGATATTCTTCCTTAGATTTCAAATATTAATTTATTTTTTAAATCCTTAGCATACTTCCACATTTGAGGGAAGAGCCTGATTATTATCCAGATTTTACATTTCTCTTTTACTTAGAAAACTAATCTAAATATCTTTGTGGTTATTCAGTCGTACCTGACTATGATTCCATTTGAAGGTTTTCTTGTACAATATACTGAAGTAGTTTGTTATTTTCTTCTCAAGTTCATTTTACAGTTGAGAAAACAGGTAAATATGGCTAAGTGATTTGTCCAAGGTCTGGCAGATAATGACTGAGGCCATATTTGAACTCAGGTTTTCCTGACTCCAAGCCTGGTACTTTATCTACTGTACTATCTATCTAGTCATATTTATATATAGTAGAATTTTAATAAATATATCTTGCATTGCATTATTGTAGTTTTGCATCTCACAGAAATGTCAGCAGCCTGCTGAGATATTCAATGAAATTATAGAATTGTCGATTTAGAAGTAACCACAGAGGAAGTTGTCCAATTTACAAGTCAAGAGTAATTCATCCTATAAAATACTCTACATTTGTTCAGTCTACCTCTATTTTAATATCACCTTGGGAATGAATTGATTGAATTATTACTGCTATGTCTTTACTCTAATTAATTTTAGCTAGAGACTTAGAGAGCCATTTTTCCCATGTAAGTGCTTTGCTGCCTTTAAGAGAAGATGACCCGAGGATGGCAGATGAGGCAAAGCTGATCTTCACCTTTGAATGTGAAGGACTGAGTGTATAAACCAGTGCTTAGACTAACTATGTGTCAGGTGTAAGCTCTCAAACCTTTGCAATCAGAGATGTGGCTCAGATCTGCCTCAACTGCTGCCCTCTCACCAAATATCCTCATATCATAGCCTAGATAACTGAGACAGACATATTTTAAACAAAAAGAAATAAATTGAATAAAAAATGTTGAATGATATATCTCTCTGAATATAATACTAATTTTAAATATTATAAAACATATTATTAGGGGGCGGCTAGGTGGCGCAGTGGATAAAACACCGGCCCTGGAGTCAGGAGTATCTGGGTACAAATCCGGTCTCAAACACTTAATAATTACCTAGCTGTGTGGCCTTGGGCAAGCCACTTAAACCCATCTGCCTTGCAAAAAAACCTAAAAAAAAATTACCATATTATTAGAGCAAAACTAGAATTTTAAAATACATACCCCAGAGGACCTGATGTTTTCAAATCTCATAAACTTGGATTTAAATGGTAATTTACATATTGGGCTAAATGTTTACAACTACCTAATTCAGTTATTCACCATCTTGACACCTCTGAACCACTAACATACACGCAGGATATTATGTATGTATACATAACATGAAAAAATTAACAATAAAGCTACAACCACACCAAAAACAATGAAAGTTTTTATCCTTCTTCTCAATAGAGTTTGATAAGCACCTGCTGGAGGCTCATAGCACAGTTTACCTTGAAACTCGGAGGCTTGGTGTTCCTAACTGCTATTTGCTAATTCATCACTTGTTCAATAGCTCACTTGTTGCAGTCAGATGTAGGTGTCTACCGTGTCTCTCTCTCTGCTGTAAATCTTGAAATCTGTTAGAGATTTTTTTTTTTATTTTTCAGTCATCTCATGATTGTGCTCTCTCTTTTCTCACAAATGCAATTAATCTGTGATGTGAACATTTACATGCTCTAGGTAATTAATGTCTGTTTTCTCCCGCACCCCTAAAGGAATAATTGTATTTTGAGCCCAGTCATTTTGTTCAATGTGGTCCTTTCAACATTTCTGTCATTTCTGTTATAAAAACTAATGCATGCTATTTTAATGATAGCTTAATCTAAACTTGTTCTGATCCCTATATTTTCTTTCTTTCTTTTTTCATTCTTTTGCATGGCAATGGGCTTAAATGACTTGCCCAAGATCACACAACTCAAGTCCTCCTGACTCTACAGGGTCAGTGTTCTATCCACTGCACCACCTAGCTTTCCCCGATCCCTATATTTTCATTAATATGGTGCCTTCTAAGGAATTTTAAGTCTGATTCTTAAAAGTTGTTGAGAAATCATAGGACTCCAGAAATGGTGAATAAAATGCAGCACAGGCAAACTGAAGTACCCCCCCCCCAGGCAGGATAAGAGTTTATTAACTGTGATGGGTATGTCTCTAAATAAGGTGGGTCAGACCTCAAAGGGAATGGCAAAAATTCTTTTTATTGAGATGATGGAGAGGAGTTCTGGAATATCACGAAGGCTATAGTTGGGAAAAGACAAGTTTGCCTTTGTCCTTCTAACAATTAAGGAATGTTTATTGCTTTATGGGTCACAATTTTGTCTAGTAATCTTGGATAGGAAAACAGAACGACCCCAATCATGATTGCCCCATTACCTTGGGGAAGATTGAAACTCTCCTAGATTCACAAGGAGAGACAAGGGCAGAAAAATTAACTTTTGGAAAGTTATTCAGTCTAAATTTTATTATATTTACTAGTAAGCCAAACTGTGTCCCAGGTGAAAAAGTTTATCAAGTAAATGATTCAGAAACTAGAAGCATGTGCTATAGCACCAATCCCTTTCAATCAATGCTACTAAGCCAGTTCAGTTTAGGGGAGTTCAGGTATAGACAATTCTAAATCTCAATACCACATAAATATTGTTAAAAGAATTTTACTGAGTCTCTAAAGTGGGTGGAAACAGAACAGGGCAGAAAATGTAATCAAGTAGTGGTTTAATTAATTATTTTCATTGCAAGAAACAGATTTGCAAATCAAGATTGCTAATATGGAAACAATAGATTATATAAATGATTATCAGTGGAAAGAGATGGTGAGGATGAATCACAAAATAATCATTTTAGAAACGTGAGTGATTTTCTTAGGATAAGCAGACCTGGGCAGGACAATACAGGTGTCCTATGGTCCTGTGGGAATGTTTAAGTTGATTGGTGATACTTTATTATCTTGTCACAGTTAAAAAAATTATGCCCCAGGCTATTTTGTTCTCTTTGACTCCCAAGTCATATAATCTGTCTGAAAAAAGAAAATGTAGAAACTAAAGTTATTAGTAATTTAAATACAAATATTATATTCACCAATATTAAATTCATAATTCTTTTGATATTATAAATTATATTTTTCAAATCAATATAGTAGAACATAAAGGTATCTCTCATACAGACCAGCAAAAAAAAACCTAAAAGTTTCACAGCTTCAGAGTAAAAAGGGATTTTATATAGAACAAAATCCAGTTACTTGCTTTACAGAAAAAAAAATGAAGGCAGAAATTTTATACTGACATTTCTAAGCTCACAAGGTAGTAGTACAAAGATGTGAATCAATGGTAGGTGTTCCTCCTCCAGATAATGTGTTGCTCCAATGATTAATAACTGAGAAAATTTTTTTAACTTTCTGAGTGCTAAATTCCAAAGAGTTCCTGAATTATTTCATAATTGCTATCTTTGAAATATGTGTATATGGAGGGGATTGAAGAGAACCAATTTAATTCAAGAATAACAATTACTTCTTTCACAGTAGATTGCTAAACTTTACAAATTTCAAAGTTATGCAACTTTCAGTAAACAGAAGTATTGACAAAAACAGTCCCATAACTGTGGCATGCCATTATGCAAAAGATCTAAGCTTTCATCGGATTTGAAGAACTTTCTTGGATCAAATGATGATGATATTTGTCCTTCATTCCAGGAGAAGACCATGACATCAGGGAGTGATACCATGACAAGCACATGAATTGAATTTGAGTGAGGGGATGCTGTGCTCAGTCACCAGTCTCACTTTCTCCTCTAGAACCATCTGGGTCCAGAGGTCAGATATGGATTGGGATGACTGGCTCTGTATGTGAGGAAATCAGGTTAACTGACATACTCAAGGTCACACAACAAGAGTCAAGTATGTGAAGCTGATTGGAACTCCCATCTTCCTGACTCCAAGGTCAGTGATCTATATACACCACATATTGTATGGCACTTTAGCAGATATGTCATACAGTATTATTCAAGATACATAAAATTTAAATGATTTGTCCCGGGCCATACATTTAATAAGAGTCAAAGGCAGAATTTGAAATTAAATCTGACTTTAGGATTAGCACCTTAATCATCATGACAGGCTGCCACCTATGCAGTGATGTTCGCAAGAAAATGAAAATTTGTATGATGAAAGTCCCATTTAGTACTAGACAATTTCATGAATACTTACTCTATTGAAGAGAGTGGGGGGGGTGGAAAGCACCCAAATTCTCTTAAATCATTATTTAACTGCTATAAGTTAGCTCAAAATCATATTTTGTCTTTCAGCCCCTTATCTTTCAATACAGGATTAAAATCATAAAGCATCTCTCATGAACACTTCTTTCAAATAGAGACTTAGCAAGTATCCTAGGCCAGAGTAATTTTTTTTCTCCTTTTGTGATACCTAGAATTTCAAACACTAATGAAATTTCATTCACTAATGTTGTCCTTCTCCACAAATAGTGACAATTGGAAGGAATAACTTTGGGAGTCATATTAGGCTATTGACAAGGAAGCATCTGGATTCAATGACCCCTTAACCTCTAATTGGTTAAGGAGAGTGGTGGTTCAGTAGTCTTCATTTCAGATAACCTCCTAGCAAAAGGCATGAGCTACCCTTTCCCGGATCTGCTTGGTATTCACACCATAGATGATGGGATTGAGCATGGGAGGCACCAAAAGGTAGAGGTTTGCTAACATTACATGGACCACCCGAGGAACCTGATGGCCAAAGCGATGGGTAAGAAATGTAAAGAGGGCAGGAATATAGAAGGCCAGAATAACACAAATATGAGAGGCACATGTTCCAAATGCTTTAATTCTAGCATCTCCTGATGGTAATCGCAGCACAGTCCGAAGGATCATAATGTAGGACACAGCAATGATTATGATGTCAAAGCCAACCACAGAGAAGGCCACAAAAAGCCCATATCTACGATTTGCTCTGGTGTCTGCACATACAAGTTTCAGCACAGCCATATGCTCACAATATGACTGGGGGATGATTCTGTTAGGACAAAAGGGTTTCCAGGTGACCATAAAACAAAAGGGGCTCACCCACAGCATACCTCTTACCATCACTGACACACCTAGTTTGGCCACCACTGAAGTAGACAGAATGGTTGAATGGCGGAGTGGGAAACAGATGGCCACATAACGATCCAGGGCCATTGCCATGAGAACACCAGACTCCACAGAAGAGAAGGCATGAATGAAAAAGACTTGGGTAAGGCAGGCATGATACTCAATCTCACAAGAACCAAACCAGAAAATTCCCAACATTTTGGGAAGGGTAGAAGAAGACAAAACTAAGTCAGTGAAAGCTAGCATAGCCAGAAAAATATACATAGGTTCATGGAGAGTATGGTCTATACGTACCACATGGAGAATAGCTATATTTCCCATCAGAGCCAAAATATACATGGCACAAAATGGAAAAGCAATCCAAAATTGAGATTTCTCCAATCCTGGAATTCCAAGCAGGATAAAGGATGTAGGATGGAAAGATCTATTCCCAGAAGATGACATCACATGATCACTATTGCAAGCCATGTTTAGATTCTCACTGCCAAAAAATTAACATATTTAGCATTATAATAATGTATGAAATATTATTTTTTCTGTGAACTAGTTCTCTGATCAAGAAATATTATTACAAGAAAATCACAATCGTTATATTAGAGTTCTCTTTTAAAATAAAAATGATAATGCAAAGTAAGCTATTTTATAAATTTATCATAGAATACATTTCAAATGATGACATGATCAGTATAGCATATATGGATATTTTGAAAAATTTAAAGCACAATATAAATGTCATCTATTATAACCAACCAGAACCACAAAATGTTAAATTTTATTCTAGCATCTTAGAAGTTGATTCCATAAAAACATGCATACAAAATAATGCCAGTAATCACTACTCCACATGCTCTTTTCTGGGCCCAATAAAATTTTGTGTATCTTCTCCAGGACCCTCCTTTTCTTGCCTTTTATTAATTAGCTGTGCTTATCTACATCCTCTCCTTTACTTTCATCATCATCATTGGACAAGTAAGAGATCAAAAAAGGATATAATCTGCTAAGGAGGTTAATGCAGAATTAACTAAAAGGAGACCAAAGTGGTATTTAAAATATACTTCCCAACTACAAATGGAATGTCCTTTTTTAGTCCCATGTTTAACTCTCCCATTTTGAATGGAAGTTCTTTGACAAATGAGTGTCAAATCTTGTTGTTTTTTCCTACCTTCTTTATATTTTTTCCAGTTGCATGCATGCAGAGATAGTCTTCATCATTCATCCTTTAGCAAAATTTTGAGTTCCACATATTTCTACAATTCTCTTTCCTCCTCCATTACCATGACAGTAAACAATCTGGTAAAGGTTGTTCATGTACTATTGCAATTAAAATATTTCCATATTAGGAATGTCATGAAAGAAGATTTAGTAATAAGGGAGAGGGGAAGATCATGAAAGAAAAAGAAATAACTTAAAAGAAGTTTTGAAAAGTGAACATAGGATGATTGACTTTGTAATCAGATTCCATAATGTTTTCCTCTGAATGTATATGACATTTTCCATAACAAGTCTCTCAGGATTGACTTTGATCACTAAATTGCTGAGAGAACCTGCATCCATTTTAGTTGATCATCTCACAATGTTTCATTTAGGGTGTACAATGTTCTCCTGGCTCTATTCACTTCACTCAGCAGCTGTTCATTCAACTGTTTTCAAGCTTTTCCAAAATCCATCCACTCATTATTTCTAATCTTTGTTTCATTGGCTTTATTTGTGAAAAAACTTTTTCTTTCCCTACATCCTATCTTCCTCTTTTTTGTGCTTTTCTCTTTCCTTTCCTCTTATCTGTGCTCAACAATGTTTTGCTTTTGATTGCTGCCTTTTTCCTGTCCCCTCCTACTTGCTTCCTGGATAAGATAAATTTCTAAACCCATTTGGAAATGTATATCATTCCCTCTCTGAGTAAAATCTGTTGAGAGTAAAATTAACTCAGTGTTTACACTTTCCTTTGTCACTCTTCAAATGGTGCTCAGTGGCAGCTAGGTGGTACAATGAATAGAACACTAGTCTTGGAGTTAGAAATACAGAAGTTCAAATTGGGCCTCAGACATTTGACATTTAACTACCCTGGGCAATCCTGATTCATATCTGATCACTAGGATGCAGATGGCTCTAGAGGAGAAAGTGAGCCTGGTGACTTAGCACAGCACCCACTCACTCAACTATTATTCATGTCCTTGTCATGGCATTACTTCCCTGATATCATGGTCCTCTGCAAGAATGAAGGACAAACATCACATCATGTTAATTATCCTCTAATGCCTCTACCTTCTTCTCCTAGTATTTTTTAAAGTCATAGTTGTTTTATATCTACATTGTACCCACACACTCTGTCAAAGAATACTCCTTTCAACTGTCCTGTCTTGTTAGGTACTAATACAAAGGCTTTTTTCCTCTTCAATTTTGGTTCATAGGAATTAAACCAGGTGATTTCCAATATCTCAGGAATAGTATTGATAGGGATTACAATAATAAGGAATACAAAGAAGTAATATATATAAACTTATGTAGAGTGAAGTGAACCAAACCACAAAACCATTCAAGCCTACTACAGCAATATAAATGATGAGAACGACAACCATAAAACAACTTAAAATTAATGTTGCAAAATGATAAAATAAACTCATGAAGTTAATCAAATACTAAGAGTATCTGTGGACCATCTCTTGGCCTGTTTTTAGACTGCAAGTCTCTTAAGAGTAGAAGTGTTTTGTTTTGTTTTTGCATTTCTCTCTCTAGATTTTAGGTCAATGATCAGAACAAAATAGACTTGACAAATGTTTATTGAGTAGCTGACTTGTCTGAAACTAAGTTACTGATCACAAATTTTAATATCAAAAGAATCTTAACTAGGCATCAAGTCCAACTCATACCAGGATAGTAATCATCACTAAAACATATCTAACTGGTCAATGTCAAATTTTTTCTTGACTTTTAATATGGGGCAGGAGAAATCAGTTCCAAAGAGAGTTCATTCAATATTTAGATAGTTCTTTTTGTTTAAAAAAATCCCCTCCTTTCTAGCATCAAGCAGTTTGGAACAATGGAAAGACCATGGTCCACAGTTTTTAGAGTGATCATAACAGGGTTCGAGTCTTGCCTCTGAATCATATTTTCTGTATGATTTGGGGATAAATCTATTAATTATTATTGGTCTCAGTTTCCTTGATAGTAAAATGGATAGGCAGGGCTAAGTTGCCTATAATCTTAAGTATAATTTGACTCTTTTTTTAAAATTAAATTTTATTGTTCTTTTCTTTATAAATATCATATGAATGTCCTGTTTTCAGCTCCCTCCCAAGGAAACATCCTATATGACAATAATAAATATTTTTAAACTTAACACCCAGAAAAGCCCCAATAAACAAATTCATGCCAAAGTGACTAGTATATAATTATATATAGTAACAGATTACCTTATCAATGATATCTTTGTTGCACATAAAAATCAGAAGGGAATTTTTTTTAGATTTTTTGCAAGGCAAATGGGGTTAAGTGGCTTTGCCCAAGGCCACACAGCTAGGTAATTACTAAGTGACTGAGGCCAGATTTGAACTCAGATACTCCTGACTCCAGGGCCAGTGCTCTGTTCACTGTGCCACCTAGCCACACCAATCACAAGGAAATTTTAAAGAATTAGAAGAGAACTTTAAGATACTAGTTCAGTGTTCTCATTGTATTGATAAGTTAATTGGTAGCTAGAGATGGAAACAAAACATGGTTAGGTTACTTAGTAAAGAAGTGGTAGAATTCAGCCTAGAACCCCTATGTGTAGAGGCATTGTCAAACCTCTATGAGATGGACCCAAAATACCATCATTAATGCTCAATAGTTTTATGATAGTCCAGGATCTAACTGATGGAACCAACATGATAGCTGAAGACCAAGAGAACATGAAATTTTGTGTTAAACACAAAAATCTATAATCAAGGTTGACAGTAATGAATCAATTAAAGTTAAGTCTAGTCAATGAACATAAGGAGATAGATGAGATGCGCAAATGAAATCATTAGAATTTTATAACTATTGCATGTGAAAGAAAGAAAAAGATAATATTGTCAAAGATAAATGCAATTATAAATAAGGCAAATCAGGTCAACACTAATGTTAAATAAGAAATGGTGTATTCAGAAAAAGAAGTAGTGGTAGAAGAAGAAAATTTAAGGTACAGATAGGAAATTCAGGTAGAGATACTTAAAGGAAGCTAAAGATTTGGAAGTCTGTGAGGATTAGAAAGAAAAATTAGAAAAAATTTACAAAGAATAAATGAAGGGGACAAAGGAATTTGCAAAGAAAGCATGTATACAGATTGTAAAGAGAAGAGATATATAAGGTAAAAATGTAGATGATTTCACATAACAAAGATCATGAAGAGGAGGAGGAGATAATAAAAAGTCTGAGAAAGAGTGAGTTAATAGGAAGAAAATGAAAAGTATAGTAGTTGATACAGGAGAGAATACTGTAGAAGTTACAAGTTACAGTTACAACAGTTACAACAAAAGCCAAAGAAAAGTCAAGAAGCAGGTGAATGTCAAAAAGACTACAAGATTTACAGTTAAACGTGACATAAAAGAACAATTCCAATAAAGAATCAAAACAAAATTATAATGATAGAAATAATAGAAAGAGTTAACCCTTAAAGTTTCACAAAGTACTATTATTTGATTAAATGTGCTAAGAACAAAGAAATGAAAAAAGTGGAGGCATCTGTGAGAGAAAACTTTTTTTTTTCCAAGATAATGGGGTTAAGTGACTTTCCCTAGGTCATACAGCTAGGTAACTATGAAGTGTCTGAGGCTGAATATGAACCCAGGTCCTCTTGACTCCAGGGTCATATGAAAAACTTTGTAAAAAGGAGTTTAGAAGTGAAGAGGAGGAAAGTGATAAGGAATAGCCTCTGATTGCCTCAGAAGAATAAAAGGATATTATTAAGTAGCAGTCAACAAAACTGTCTGGTATTGGCTAAGAAATAGAGAAGAAAATCAGTGAAATAGAATAAGTAAAAAAAAGTAGTAAATTACTATGTTAACTTACTATTTGATAAACCCCCCAAACTCTATCATCTGGGATTAGAACTCTCTATTTGACAGAAACTGATGGGAGAACTAGGAAAAAACTAGACATAGACCCACATCTCATATCCTATACTTAGATAAGATTGTAAAGGATACCAGATTTAGACATAAGGAGTAATCCTTTAAGTCAAAGGAAAACAAAAAATATAGTCTGTCAAATATATGGAATGGGCAGAAGTTTATGACCAAACAAGAGATAGAGAACGTAATAAATTGCAAAATGGATCAAAAGAAATGAAAATGGGAAACGATTTTCACAAGTAGTGTCTCTGATAAAGGACTCATTACTAAAATATAAAGAGAGATCTGAGTCAATGTTATAAGAATGCAAGATTATTTCCCAAATGATAAATTATCAAATAACATGACCAAGCATTTTTCAGGTGAAGAAATTTAAACTATCTTTAGTCATGTGAAAAAGAATGTTCCAAATAATTATTGATTAGAGAATTTCAAATTAAAACCACTCTGAGGTACTACTTCACATCTATCAGACCGACTAAAACCACATAAAAAAGAAAAATGGTCAGTGTTAGAGAGGATGTGGGAAAATGGGACATGAATGCATTATTGGTAGAGTTCTGAACTGATCCAACCTCTCTGGAGAACAATTCAAAACTATGACTGAAGGGCAATAAAACTGTGCATACCCTTTGATCCAGCAGTCCACTACTAGTTCTAAATGCCAAGAAGATCATAAAAAAGGAGACTGTATCCACATGTATGAAAATTTTTATAGCAGCTCTTTATGTAGTAGCAAAGAATCAATAATCTTTGTCCTTCATTCTTGAAGAAGACCATGACATCAGGGAAGTGGCACCATGACAAGCACATGAATTGGATTTGAGAGGGGGTTGCTATGCTAAGTCTCCAGCCTCATTTTCTCCTCTAGAACCATCTGGGTCCACTGGTCAGATATTGATCAGGATGACTGGAGATGGTCCTGGATGTGAGGGAATCAGGTTAACTGACATAATCAAGGTCACAAAGCTAGTAAGTGCCAGAGGCTGGATTCAAACTCCTGTCCTCCTGACTCCAAGGTGGGTGCTCTATCCAGTGTACCACCTAGCTACACTCTAGGTGGCACAGTAGATAGAGCACCAGCCCTGGAGTCAGGAGGACCTGAGTTCACATTTGATCTAGGACACTTAATAATTATCTAGGTTTGTGATTTAGGCAAGTCACAACCCCACTACCCCACTAAATAAATAAGCAAACAAACAAATAAATAAATAAATAGATAAATAAATGATAGATACATACATACATAAACAAATAGATAGATGAATAGATAAATAAATAAATAAATAAACAAGCGAATGAATGAATGAATAAATGAATGAATAAATAAAAAATAGATAAATAAATAAGAGAAGAAAAAAAGAGAGAATTCCAAATATATAAGATCGTCTAGATGGGTTAAGAGCAAAAAATGGAAAAATAAGGAAATGTCCATCAACTGGAGAATGACTAAATGAGATATGTAAGAAATCATGAGTGTCCTGATTTCAGAAGAGCATGGGAAGACTTCCATGAACTATCGTGCATGAAATGAGCAGAACCAGGAGAACATTACATACACTAATAGCAACATTGTGATTTGATCAGTGATTGATATAACTCCACTCAGCAGTTCGGTGATCAAGGACAATCCGAAGACAAATGTTAGGGAAAATTCCATCCACATCCAGAGGAAAAAACTATGAATTCTGAATGCAGAAAAAAATCATACTATGACCACTTTTTTAAAACTTCCTTTTTTTCTTTTTTCTTTTTCAAGTATTTTCTCCCTTAGTTCTAATTCTTCTCCCACAGTTTGACTATTATAAAAATATGTTAAACTTGATTTTACATCTACCATCTATATCAGACTGTTGTCATGGGGAGGTGGGAAAGGAGAGTAGAGAGTAAATATGGAACTCAAAATTTTGTGAAAAAAATGAATGTTGAAAACTATCTTTGCATATAAGTAATAAAAATAAGTAAATAAGAGGTCATAAGAATAAAGAATTGTTTTTGCTTTTTGTGTTTTTGTATAAAATTTGGGGCACCTGGGACAATTTTTAAAGTGGAAATACCACTGGGTATTTCTCCTCTGTCAGTTGTCATTTTGAACACACAAAATGAGGATGATTAATATAGAAGAAAAAGATTGATTGGGGGTGGAGAGAGGAGAAAACCCTCATCAAATAGTTTCTATAGCCAAAGGAGGAATTTATTCATCTATACTTTTAAAGTTTCACAAAACAAAGTCTTAGGAAGGCATTTGATATACTAAATCGAGTATATAGTCTGCACTTCTCTATCTTATCTAAAACAAAAGTTTGAGAGGAATTATCAAACGATTTTCCAAACCAAGTAAACTAGCAATAATTCTGGTTGTTATTGTTGTTATATCTTTTCAGTTGTTTCTTACTCTTTCTAACCCTCTTTTGGGTTTTACTGATAAAAATCCTAAGGTAATTTTCCATTTTCTTCATCAACTCAATTTACAAATGAGGAAACTTAGGCAAACAAGTTAAGTGATTTGCCCAGGGTTGCAGAGCTAGTAAGTGTCTGAGGACAGATTTGAATTCAGGAATTCATGACTCCAGGTTAAGAGCTATATTCAAAGCTCACATATAATG
Source organism: Macrotis lagotis (assembly GCF_037893015.1). Classification (NCBI taxonomy): domain Eukaryota; kingdom Metazoa; phylum Chordata; class Mammalia; order Peramelemorphia; family Peramelidae; genus Macrotis; species Macrotis lagotis. Next base: position 839,356,315 of record NC_133658.1, on the reverse strand, counting down.
TCAGCTGTAAATCATGATTCTAGAATTCCCCTAATCTAACAGTTTAAAAACCTTGTAAATGAAAAAATTAATCTGATACCACATCACAGTTTTGCAATTACTACTTCTTTTTCCTAATCTTTTAAAAGGTATTAGAAGGGTTGGTTTCCAAATCTCTCAAAGGAAGAAGAGGAGGGAAATGGAAGGTACAACTGAAACTTGTTCAATGGAGCCCTAGAAAGAGAGACCTTCTGCTTGTAGAACTGAGGGAGCTTAGCTCCAGAAAAATATTTATTTTTGTATAGGATGCTGCATCTAGCAACTCAAATGAAAGAGAAATTGAACCAAAAGGGATTTATTCTACTTTCCTCCCATTTACAAATATCTCTCCAGATTTACATAGCTCAGTACTTGAAGGTCTTTGATTAGGAGATAAAAAAAACTTAATGAGTCCTAGATTTGATGCCTGCTCATTTTGTGACTCCTGGGTCTTTGGTTTAACCACCTGGTTCCTATTCTAGTTTAATTCCATTATTACACTGTGTTACCAGTGATATTACGTCTGCAAAATGAAGATAATTATATTCATTAATATTTACCTCTCAGTGATGGTGTCAAAAGGTTTCTGAGGACACTTGGAACTCTAGAAAGCTGTTTTCTGGAAATTCTTATATTTCTTGTAATTGAAATATAAGATCAATGAGCATAGCAGTGCAAAATACAAATGTAAATTATATAGTTTTTCTATATCTGTCCCTGGGCTTCTGTATAATGCCTTCTATTGGTTTCAATCATCTCTGTTGATCCTATGATTGATTCTGTGATACCTGCAGAAGCTCGGAGGTCCAAGAAACTCAGTTCGGTGACTAGATTTGGTCACCTTATTTCCAGTAGGTTGGGGTTTGAAGACAAAGGAGTGACTACTCAATGTGAACAAAGTTGATCTTTCACTGTTGCTTGTTCCTTCAATTCTTAGAATACTGGAAACCACTTAGAGGTAATTCTGTTGATTCTCAGTCTGAAGTTAATACTGCTTCTCTCCCTAACTTAGATGGGGATCTCTCATGCCATTCCTTGCAGGCAGTGGTGAAAGAAAAATTGCTGCCTTTAGAGAGGCAGATTGTGATTTAGAAAATATGCATAATCATATACAAATCACCTATGACATGGGATTGTTGGAATGAAAATGGTTTGATACTTTTAGTGTTTTTGAATCAGTTAAAATGGAGAGATAAAGAATAATGAGAAGCAGCAAGATGAATTATTTATTCTGAAGTAATGCTTTGAAAAAGAGAAGTCGAGACATTTAATAAATGTTTATTAATTGGGTGCTAACTGAATTACTTAAAATCAAACCATAACACATTCATCTACTTAGAGTTTGTGCCAAGACTTTCCTCCCTTTCTAGCAGCAAATGAGGCAAATTTCCCTGTACCTCACTTCATAGAGCTATGGCTTCCCCTGTTGTTCTCATGGAGTTGAGCCTGACACTTACCAGACTCCTGCATGAGGGAGAAGGCCTCTTATCCTCTCACTACCCCTGAGCAGAAAAAAGATAGAAACTGTTCTCAAGGCTAGGGGCTTTATTTAAGAGTCAGGAGAGAGAAAATCTGCTTCTTTTTTCCCTATAGTCCTTTAATGAAAAAACCTCTTGGGCAAAATTGAAGCTTCAGAGTATTAGAAAGGAAGGAGGAAATCTAAGTATTCTTTCCAAGTTTAAATTCAATGGAGAATTGCCTTCAGCATTTTCTGTTTTTTGCAAGTCACTTGGGTCATGATGTCTCCTATGCTGTATTGTAGGTAAAGGACACTGTTGACCAATGAACAAATTGATGAGACCAAGTGGTGTTGGTTGATAATGGACAAATAGGCTTAGTTCTGTATGTAGAGATGACCAGGAAAGGATAAAAGAGAAATGGAGGAAGGAAGAGAGACAGGAAACCTGTTCTACTGAGCCCTAGAAAAAGGAGAGACTTTCTCATAGAACTGAGGGAGCTTAGCTCCAGAAAGATAATTATTTTGCATAGGGGAAAAAAAAGCACTGGAACAATAAATTAACATGTAAATGAGTTTCTCTCACCCTCTCTGCGTGTGTGTGTGTGTGTGTGTGTGTGTGTATATGTGTGTGTGTATGTGTGTGTGTCTGTTTCTGTCTCTGTCATTCTCTCTCTCTCTCTCTCTCTCTCTCTCTCTCTCTCTCTCTCTCTCAAAGGAAAAATTATCCTGGGTAGGGGGAGGGTAGACAGGAACTAAGCAAGATAAGACAAAAGACTTAAAAATCTGAGAAACTGTTTTTTCTTTAAATTAGTATTTTATTTTCCCCAAATACATATAAAAGCAATTTTCTTCATTTATTTTTAAAATTGAATTCCAAATTCTTTCCCTCTCTTCCCATCCCACTCATTGAGAAGTTAAACAATTTGATATAGGTTATACACATTTAGCCTTGCTAAACATATAGTTTGTTTTGGTCTGTATTAAGATTCAATCAGTTCTTTCTCTGGGGATGGATAGAATTTTTCATCATAAGTTGTCTTGAATCATTGTTTTTCTGAGAATAGATAATTATTCCATAATTGATCATCTTACAATATTGTTTTCCATATTTAAAATGTTCTCTTTCTTCTACTTATTTCACTTTACAACAGCACATGTCAATATTCAGATTTGTCTCAGAACATATAGCTCATTTCTTATAGCACAATAATATTCCACCACAATCATGAATGAAAAATTGTTCAGCCATTCCCCAACAAATGGATATCCTTTCAACTTGTAATTCTTTGCCACAGAAAAGAGCTACTAGAAATATTTGGGCATAGTTTCAAATTGCTCCACATAATGCTTGCATCAGTTCACAAGTCTGTTAACAACTGTGTCTCAAATTTCCCACATTCCCTCCCACATTTGTTATTTTCCTTTTCTGTTCTCTTAGCCAGTCCAAAAGGTGTGAGGTAGTACATCAGAATAGATTTTATTTTCATTTCTCCAATCAATAATGATTTAGAGAATTACTTTTCCATATGGCTATAGATTCCTTGGATTACTTCATCTGCAATCCTTCCATTCAAATATTTTGATCATTTGACAATTGGGAGATGGCTTTTATTTTTATAAATTTGACTCATTCGTATATATTTGAGATATGAGAACTTTATCAGAGAAACTTGCTTCGCATTTTTTCAAAATTATGATTATTAACTATTTTCCCTTCATCCTCTTCCTCCCCACTGCTTAATCAATCTTCTCTCTCCTTTTCCCCTATCTCTCCTACTTAAAAGTGTTTTACTTCTGACTATTGTCTCCCCAATTCAATTGCCCTTCTATGAGCCTCTTGATTTGGGGAAGGAGGGGAAAAATGGAGGGAATAGGCAAAGGAAACTTGACGTACATTGTGGGTAGTTCTCCTTTACCCCTTTGACAGAGGAGCAGTTGGATATGATAAGAAGTCAAAAATAAAATAGACCATTGGCTCTGCAAGATCAGCAAAGCGACTAAATAATGCCTAAAAGGAACTTCTTAAGTACACTATAAATGGGAGAAAATTACTTTCAACAACTTGGAGCTGTGAGTTAGTTAAGCTTGGGTCTTAAGTGTTCCCTAAGATTGAAACTATTTCTTCCTCTACTCTATATGTACCAGAGGGAGACTCTTAGCAACTTGTGGTAGAGGGGGCTTTTTTTAATTAACTGGAATTTTTTTGTACTGACAGCAAATATATCCTTTCAAAAAGTGATTTTCATAAATTGATAATATTTTTGTTGGGAGGAGGAAAACACACAAGTGGAAGCTTTGTTGTTGTTGTTGCTACTATTACTATTATGTCATTTCTTAGTCATGTTCAACTCTTTGTGACCCTAGATGGAGTTTTCTTGGCAAAAGAATGGAGTGGTTTGTCATTTTTCTTTTCCAACTCATTTTACAGATTAGAAAACTGAGCAAAACAGGAGGTTAAGTGATTTGTTCACAGCCAAACAGATCTAAAGAATGATGGAGACTAGATCCAAACTCAGGAAGATCATTCTTCCTAACTTTAGGTATGGTTCACCACATCAATTAGTTCTCCCCTGACCTCCCTGCAGTTCCTCAAAAATGAGCCTTGCACTTAACAAGTATAGCAATTTGACTAAATATCTTTCTTCCAGACTTGGAATTGCTTCACTCCTTATCCACATCTACTAGATTACCAAGTTTATTTCAAACTAAAATCACATCTTCCTGAAATCTTTCCTATTTGGTTTGAATAGTCAGCACTCAATATCCTTGCTATCCTGGAAATTGCTTCTCTCAACCCTCCAACTCTTGAATCTCTGTTGAATTAGATACATTTCAATAACCATCAATGAATAAGCTTCTTTTCACATTCTTTCCTTATCACCTGCGACAGCTATAGCATGAGTCCAGTATTTACTTGAGAGTCAGGTTGAATAGAGATGCCCACGAACGGCCAATACTTAAGGTCATGAAAAAAATTCTATTGTTTTATTCTTGGATACTCAAACTTTTATAACAAAACTTATCTCAGACATGACAGGTTAGATGGAACCCCACTGCATAGCTTCCTGGGTTTAATTTACAATATTTATCCTTTGAAATCTGTAAACTTCCTTATCAGAAAGTTTTCCAAAACACCTCTGGTTCCACGGATGTCTTAGGTTAGGGTTCACTGGTGAGCCAACAAATCCATTTAATGAGCAAGAATACATGCATATACCTGGTAGCAAAAGTCACCAAAAATATGTGTAAATCACTCTTAGGAGCTGGCTCTCAACACTTCCTTCACTGTCCAGCTCACATCAGACCCTCTTTACCTATTTGACACAATCCACCAGATATAGTGGAGTAGATATAGATTTTCACCTACTCGTAACCACTCCTCTGAAATGCAGACTGCCTTTCTCCAGGAGAGACTTCCAATGACTTCCAGTAAACCATTGCACCTACTCTTTCTCATACAAGTTTGCCATTGTCTCCCTGGTTATTTGACCTAGACAGGTTTTATTTGGAATCTTAGCTAAAATGACACCATCTTTCCTAAATTTGCCTTGGGATTATTCTCTGTCCCAGACTCAACTCTAACTCTTGTCTGTTGGCTTTCAAGCCTACATCTCTCTATCAGAACTCAGTTCCTAGAGGGTAGGATGGATCTTAGTTCAGTGTTAGTGATTGAGCTCCTGGCTCAGTCTACTTTAGGTGAATGAGATGGATAACTACATTTTTTGTGCCTGGTTGTGAGATTTTCACCCACAGAATGCTTCAGAAGAATAAGAAAGATCATACGGTACCATTCTTATTTCTCCTGCTCTAAACGATGATTTCCTCCTTAACCCCATCTCTCCAGTTAACAGGGTTTCTACAAAACTATCTCTAATGCAAAAAATGACAAAGAAAGTCAGAGACAGAGTACCGGTAAAGCATATAGTGGCTTATTAATTATTTTCTTTGCAAAGTGCAGATTTGTACTTTGTACTCCACTCCTTGGAGCTCCACCATGCTGTTGTGGAGTCAGCCATTTTATACAGTATCCTAAATGGGCAAGTGGATCATAAAACAATCAGATTCAGGGCTTGAATAATCTTCCCAGGACAAGCCCTTCATGCAGGCCAGTACAATGAAAACATCACTTGTGAGTGTCTAAAAAAGTAGGAGTCCTATGGGTACATCTGGGTTGATGAATAGTTTTGATATTACAGAACAGTATAAGTTATATCAATTCAATTCACTGAACACAGGCAAAGTAATTCAGGGAAAATGCAGGATCTGTCATGATTAAAGCAAATTACTATTTTGTTTCACTGTTTCCCAGGTCCAGAGCCTGCCAGCAAAAAAAAAAAAAAAAAAAAAAAAAAAAAGAATCTCTAGAAACTAACTTATTATTGTTATTATTAAATTCATTGAAATATAAAAATCATATTTCCCTTGAAATCCACCTTCACGCCCCTTTCCTTTCCAGAGATTTCTTCTATTATGTGGATGCCATCTGGCAGATTCGCCTCACTGTTAGCCATATCTCCACACCAACACATGCCTTTAGGATCACCCTAAACCCCCTCCTTCATGATAAGCTCCTTTCCAAGGTCTTGATATGTTCAATGGATGCCCCTCCCTTTTTTTCATTTTCAGTCTTCCTACCCCTTTCCAGAACCTCAATGTTTCTAGTACAATCCCTTTGGGGGAACTCTAGTCCATCACCTTTTTATTATCTCCTGCCTTCCAAACCCAAGTGTGATGAAGCAGACCCTGGTAACATTTAGGGGTTAAAAGGGGGAGGATGACTCTGGACAAAGTCATCAAGAAAGTACAGCTGCTGAGAGAATCTTGGTCTCAACAAGTCATCTTCCACAGCTTCTTCCAGGATAGCCAGAAAAGTCAGGATGTGAGTTACTCAGGCCTGGTTGACTAGCAAGAGCCTGAAAACCTCCTGGGGGCTGAACATCCTGAAGCACCTGGGTCAGATTCTCCAAGTAGCTCAGCAGCTGCCCAGGGGCCAGCTTTTCCAAGACTGCCAAGATATCTTCTGGAGGGTCTGGCACTGATTCTTCTGAGTCTTCATCCTCCAGGACTTGCATAAGCTCCTGTATACAACCTTTCAGGTCCAATAGCTTCAGTCTGAGGGAGGCCCCCAGATTAAGCAAGATCTCTGGGAATTGTTGCCAGTCAATGATGTCCTGGATATAATGGATCAACAGTCTGTCCAGGGTCCAAGAGGGAGCTTTGGTTAGGATGGCTTGTTTGACCATCTGCAGGGACTGAAAGTCTTCAAAAAAAGTCTTCAAAAAAAGTCTTCTTCTTCCAGTACTGTTAAACTGTCTTCCAGGGCTTGAAGCTTTTCTCTCAAGGTCATTCTCAAGCTCTGTCCTTTTTCTCCTCCTCCTCCTCCTCCTTCTGTCTTCTTCTGTCTTCTTTGTCTTCTACTTCTTCACCTGTGCCTTCCTTTACTTCTCCCCTTTCCCTCTTTCCTTCCTCTTCCAGACAATCTGACAGAATGCTGCTCCTCTGCTCCTAGGCTCAAAATGAGTGGGGTCTTGTCTAAAGGAGACAAACTATAGAGAGCTAAGGGGGGGGGGGGGCTCCTTGAGCATAGTCAATAAATTGCAGGAGTAACTTAAAGTTCCCTTCCTCTAGAGCTGAGTTCACACCTCACCACCAAATGCTTTGGATTTCATAAGTAATGCTCTACCTAACAAGGCCCCCTCCCAGATATCAACTTCTCTATATCCTTGGTTGCCTGAGTTGTCTCTCCATTTTCTTCATTGTCTTCACTGGGCTCTTTCGTCTTTGGGTGGGGGGGACAATTTGTTACCTCTAGAATTATATCTTGAGACAGAAGTTCTTGACTCTTGTGTGCAGGCCTAATCAATTCAGTTAATGCAGTCTGTGGACAGATGCTCTCCTCCAATCACAAAGAGACTGGCATCTCAATTCTATTGGATGGATGTGAATCACCCCATTGATTTGTGATATTTTAAAAGACCCTCATGGGGTTCAAGGTTTACATAATCTCAGAAATGTGGGTATTTTAGATGGTGGAAATGAACTTTGATTCTTAAAAAGTAATGAAATACTAGAATTCATATTATCATGATGAATGTGCATACAACCTTGCAGTCTAATAGCCACAGATAGACAAGCAAAGGCTGCAGTTAACTGAAGGAGGCTCTAAATTGAACAATATCGCTGGGAATTTAATGAACTTTGATTATGTCATTTACTTCTAACTTGCCCCCCACCAAAGCCTGGGTGATTTAAACAAAGAATCTCCACCCCCAATCCAAGCCTGAGTAGAAGACAATGGGCCAGCAAGTAGTTGGATCTGCACTGTCAAAAGGAAAGTAAATTTTGATTCCTGAAACCTCCCAAGTTATCTTGAGTTAACAGAATTTTATTTCTTTCTTAAAGATCAAGCTTCAAACCCAAATCACTCTGGCTCTCATTAATTGGCCAGTAATAGTTCCTAGGACAAGTACATTGAGTCATTTGTTTGGGCCCTGATAGTTCAGAGAATGTAAATAGAACTTGTTTCTGTTCTGATCAGAAACCCTTACAGTCTTTCCCTTTACTAATTGATTTTTTTAAGAGACTATTTTTTTACCTCATTTCTTGTCTGACTGAATGGACTTTGCTCCAGGCAAACTGAGACCCAGGAAGACTTGATCTTAAAAAGACTGAGGTCTCTTCAAGGAAAAGGGTGGTGGTGGTCTCTCCCTGATCTCAGAAGCTTTTCCCCTTGGGCCCATCTGGATAGTAAGTGAACTATAGAGACTAATCCCCACACCCTGCCAGTCCAGACAGCCTTCCTTCCAACTGCCACCTCTTCAATCTTGTCTAGGGTGTCACCTTAGGTGCTGCTCCCTTGCCTAACAGCTGTTGGTGCCTAAATATCCCCCTATACCCGGACCTGCATCAAGGGCAATGGCTTCATATGGATGCAAGACCTGAGGCCATCTTAAACATGCTTCCAGGGGAGGGGAGAATGGGGGAAGGGGTGAGGTGGGATGGGGTGAGGTTCCATCCAAAGTTGTCTCCTTTTTTTCCATCCCCTTCCAGGGAGCAGGTGACAATGGCAGAGGAAGCCCTGACAGCCCAGTAGCATGTGTTCACTGATCAGATCCTTGATCAGACAGCTGAGACCAACTCTGCCTTGGACATGGCAAGATGTCCCTGTATATGAAATGTCCTTTCCCATTGATGGTTCCTCTGTCTTAGAAAATGACGAGCAGTGTGTGAGCCTGTAGCTGTTTCTGGACCAAGAATATGAACCATCTTAATGTTTACAGGAAGGAGGTTATATACAAACTGATTGAGAATCAAGATCCTGGCACACCACACATCCCTCTCTCCAATCACCAGGCTTGCATGGATGATCCAAATCTCTGAGTGGATCCTGAAACTTTGTCACATCTGGAACCTGAGACTGATGAGGTAGACTCCAGGACCTGCAGACATGTTTCACCAAGGATCTTCATTCTCATTTCTGCTATTCAGGAAAGTATGACCTGTATGTTGACAGGATGGTGTCTAGCAAAAATTGATGAACTTTGTTTTGAAAAAAACAAACTGTGCAGTAGAGAAGTTTCATAGCTTATAACCAGCAAGCCCTGATTTCAAGTCCTGTCTCTAATGACCCGTGGCTGTGGAACCCTGGCCAAGACACTTGACCTCTCTGAAGATTGGAGAAATAGCTAACAGAATTGAAATTCAAGATAAAAGAAGTATAATAAGGACTGAAACAATACACAGATGCCATTGCCACCACTGTCTGTGATCTCTTAAAGGTGATATCAACAGAAGAGTTACAAAAATATGGGAAAGGGGTTCAAAAAGACGAAGAGAACAGATAGCAAACTATGGACTAAGATTCTTGAGAAATTCTAAATACATTGCACCTACAATACAAATTAAGAACAACTTCGCATGTTAACTAGCAGAATGGAAACAGCAATAAGATCTCTAAATGTATGCAACCAAACTCGGCTAATGAATGTGTTCAAACAGTAAATGTCAGTCCCTTATTTGAGGTCTGGTGTCCAAGACAAAGGACCCTTTCTGTCCAACTGGAGGCCATCTCTGAGTTGGTGTACCAGTAGGTGACCACTTATAAATGCTGCCCTCCAGTCAACATGGAGTCTGGCATAATTGCCACCAAGGGTCTCCAGTGGGTTTCTTATAGTGATGGGTGGTATGAATAAGTTAACTACTTAATTTGATCATTCATTAATCTCTGCTTAGAGTATAGCTACTGATAAATCATATCCAAGACACATGTATTTAAGAATTTGGGTGGCTCAATATCTATGAATATTCAAATTAATCTTAGACCTTAGACCTATTATCTTTTCATGGATTTTTGTTATTGTTCTCATCAACACAAGAGTAGAAATTCTAGAGCTAATAAAACAATTACTATTAGTAAGATTCCTATAAATTCTCTTTTACTCAATGGAAAATATTTGGAAATAAGTCAAATAAATATGTATGTATTATATATATAAATATACATATATAAACATATGTACACACACACACACACACATATATATATATAAACAGCTAATCTTTTTTGCTTTTTCCAAAGTGGTTTTACTAAATTTATTAAAATTAAAGTTTTTACATCTTTATTATATTCCCCACCCCTTGATGGATATTTTATCTTCATATTATTCAAAAATTGTGATATGGCATGAACATTATCTCTTATCTAAATATAAAATTAAATAAACCACTAAACAGGAAGATGGAAAATGTAATAACTGTTTCTCTAGTCACTTACATTAAGAGTTTAAAATAAGTAATAGTCAGCAATTCAGAACAACTGAAACCAAAGCAATAGCATTCAATATACTTGCAATATGTCTGCATTGGTGGAAGGAACTTCTCTATACCAATGAAATCATGGGTCCAGTTCTTAGCTGAACTAGACACAAGCTCAAGGGGACTGAACTTTAACTTTTGTTTCTAATCCTAAAGACATTTCAGTGACTTCAAGACATTTTCAGGGAAATATTTAGGCACAGCTTTATATATTTCAGAGGTAAGCTTTTGGATTAATTAGATGTGTACTGACAAAAATGAGTGTAGATTGCTATCTGTTGTGTGGAATAGGACAAAATATTTGGGATAAACCTCCTTTCCTCAAGGAGCAGATCATTTTTTTTTCCTCTTCCATTGTTTGAAGACATGATCTAAAAATGGATCTACCAAATCAAGATAAAGTGATTCCAGGGAATTAGTTGTATCTATTCATAGTGGCAATAGAGAGTTGAGAGTCAAAAATTAGCTCTGAAGTAACAAACTAAGTGAGGACTCCCTACTTTGAATTTTGTGGAAAAACTGAAGATGGCCATAAATAAGTACCCCATGAGGGATTCTCTTATATAACTTGTGGAAATAGTCAGTAGATAAAATTCTGATTGGGTTTCTTGACTAGAGGATAATTCTATCTGGAATTGGAAATACCAATCTGATTTTTTGTCTCTTGCTCTGGAAAAGTGATCCTCCTAAGGAACATCAAGATGGGACTAATCTGTTTTTCTGATTCTTTGAGTACCTTGTCAATATGAAGACAATCACGTAAGTTGCTCCATGCATTCCAACATACCAACAAACTGAGGGCAATTTATCAGAGGAAAAAAAAGGAAATGAGATTTCACAGGCTATAAGGAATGGATATCCACCTCTCACCCTTTTCTAGGGCACTCTGGAAAAGGCTATGCTTTTTTTTAGGGCATTCTGGACTTAACCACTCTCCTTCAAGTAGTCGGGGGAATAATTTTCATTTGTTAAAGAATAATCCCATATTTCTTCAAACTCTCCATTATTCATAACACAGTGCCAGTAAAATTCAATGCTTGGGCATAATCCTTGCATATAATATGATATTTTTATTTTCTCAGAGATAGAGGTACCAAACTAAATTAAAAGAATATACTCCCCTATATACAGCTAATCTAGGGCATATGATCAGGTTCAATTCAACACTTTGCCATTTCAGGAGGAAAGGAGAACTACAAAATTTATATTTGAGGCTTCACAAATTCATTTATTCAAATTAGTAGTGTGACAGAAAATTAGAGAAAAGATACATTTGAGAATATATACCAGATAATACCAAGTAAAGGAGCTTACGTTGGGAATAAGATAATCCCATTCACTCAAGAATGTTATAAATCTTATTCAAAGGTAAATTTCTTGAAATCTTTAAGAAACTGCTAACTTCACTCATTTCTTCCCAAGATCTTTTCCTTTAGCCATTTTAAGTGTGGTTGACCTGTTCCACTTTTTCCCCTGAAGTTGGAAGTCTGAAGAAAAAACTAGAAACCTGAAGGTCTGTGCTCTCTGACCCTTCTAACCTTTTCCCCACTCCTTACCCTGGACCATGACTTGATCTTCACCAATAAGAAAAGAATCTCATACTAATGGGTTTTGGAACAGGGGAAACATTTGTCATTCTCCTATTAAAAAATTGGATATGGGACGGCTAAGTGTCACAGTGGATAGAGCGCCAGCCCTGGAGTCAGGAGTTCCTGAGTTCAAATCCAGCCTCAGATATGTAATAATTACCTAGCCGTGTGGCCTTACCTAAGTGGCCAAGCCACTTAACCCCATTGCCTTGCAAAAACTTTAAAAAAATGGATACTACATTCAAATATAGGGATATGATTGTTAAGTATGTTTTTTTTATTTTGTAATACATTATAAATGGAATGTATGTATGTATATATATATATATATATATTATATATATATGAGTGTTTTTCTAATAAATTGCATTCACAAAAAATGACCACAGGAATGAAAAACTGCATTTATATAAAATTTTTTGAAAATGAAGTCTTAAGAGGCATTTAGGTGGTTCATTGAATAAAGTTTCAATGCTGGAGTCAAGAGGACCTGCAATCAAATTTGTCCTCAAATACTAGCTGTGTTACCTTCCCTGGGCAAGTCCCTTAACTCTATCTCAAAAAACAAAACAAAACAAAACGAAGAAAAAGTGAGGTGTTCACATAATACTAAATGATTGCATCTTTGAGCATTCTGGAAAGTAACTAGAAAAAAGTGAGATTTCCTCAAGTGGTAGAGGCTATGTGTCAGATACAGATAATAATTTTAATGCTTTATTAATTATTAAAAATTCAAAAAGAAATTTCTTCCAACATAAGAAGTAATAAATAGTGCAATCATTTTGAAGAATCCTTATGTTTTGGCGCACAGTTTATGAACTTGTTCAGGGAATAAATCATACCAGTGCTTTCATTTTGGGGGGAACCATCTGCTGGTCAAACACTAAACTATACTTTTAATTAATTAAATTCCCATTGACTGGAAAACTAGACCACTCATTAACATTCATTCTTTGAATGAATAAAATAAAAAGAGAGATAAACTAATTCCCCGTCTCCCTCCCACCCCAAAAAACTGGAAGTACTATCACATGTATTATTGTTATAAATTAAAATATGTCATTTAAGTTTTATAGCCCTAAGATTTTTTCAAATTCAGTATAAGGGTATTTAAGCAATCTCCAGTGTTCTTTCACCTTCTTAATCTGGTAACGTGTGTATGTGTGTATGTGTGTAGGATAGTAGAGCCCTTTGCTTTTGAAAGAAATGTTGACTTGTAGAAAGTCAAGCAAATTTATCAAATCTCAATGTAAATGAAACTGGCAGTAACAAAACAGTAAAAAAGTTAGACAAATGTTGGTATTGTTATCACTTACAATAGAAAAAAATGAGAAGTGTAGTCATCAAAAGTACCAATATTTGGAGACTGGAATTATAGTTGGTTAGCTGGGTTTAAACTCTGATTCTGTCCATTAATTCTTGAATAAATTATTAATTATTCTGGACTTCATTTTGCTCAGGTGTAAAAAGAACCTGTTGGCCAAAGTGATCTCAAATTTCTCTATTAGACCTAAAACTAGTATCCTGCAATGATGATATAGAAGGCATTATCACTCTATCAAGTAAAATTAAAATTGTAGAATATCTATATCCTTTGAAAAAATCTAAAAGAATCAATTTTTCCTTCATTAAAACACTCCAGTAATGTATAGGATACTTTTGTTTTATTTCAAATCTAAAATTAATTTATAATGACTTGATGCTTGCTTCACCAATGTTTTGTCTAATACTAAGCACAACCATTCCTAAATATTTCCAAAATATCTGCTTCTGAGGTGTTTTGTATATATATATATATGAAGTGTTTTGGAAACATTAAAGTACTTTAAAAATATCCAAAATTGTTATTTGACACTTCTTCTACTGCTATTATTTCCACCAATGATAAAAACGATCACATGAACTTCAAATATAGGTTATATACCTGAAGAATCTGGGAAATAAGGTATTTTTTAAATGGATAAGCAAAGAGTAGCTGAAACCAGGTCTTCTTATTGTAAATAGAGTCTTTTATCCAACATCATTCTACCCCTAAAGGAAATCGACAACTTCATCTTATGAAAGCAATGAAAGAAAACAAACAAAAAGAGCTCAATGGACATATAATTCTAAAGGTGAGGTTTTCCCTTCATTCTCAAAGAAGACCATGATATCAGAGGAGGTGATGCCATGACAAGCACATGAACTGGATTTGAGTGAGGGGATGCTGGTCTGGCACCAGCCTCATTTTCTCCTCTGGAGTCATATGGGTCCACTGACTAGATATGAATTAGGATGACTAGAGATGGTCCTGGATGTGAGGCAATCACGGTTGAATGACATGCACAAGGTCACCCAGCTAGTGAGTGTCAAGCATCTGAGACTGCATTTGAACTCCTGTCCTCCTAACTCCAAGGTCAGTACTCTGTCCCTTGCATCACCCACCTGCCTGAAGTCTGAAGGTAATTTCTAAACAAAGCTGGGACAACTTCATGATTTAGAATTATTCACTATCACAAATGAAATAATTTCCAAAACTATCTAGGCTAGTTTAACCACTTTCGAGATGGGAAAAAAATCCAGGACCAAAGGATACTCAAGATCAGAGAGTTACTCCAGGATTAAACTATTCTTCAAATATGAGGAATCCTAGACATTCAATCCAATGTGATCTTACTAGCAGTTATAACCATGTGGATTGGTTCTTTAACTATTAAAAAAGACTAAGGATTGGCTCATACCTTTAGGGGCTATAGGGTTTTGTAATGGGCTATAGGGTTCTGCTTCTAATACAGATGCAATAGTAATAACTAGTAATCCAAGTGAAGTATGATCAGGCTAATGCACATAGTTCCAATAATAGACAGATATGAATTATTATAATGGAATGTACATATTCCCAGATATATTCAGTTTTATTGATGTTAAGAATAATGTTTCCAACATTGTACACCCTAACAGAGACATGGAGGTGATGATCAAACTTAACAGACTTGCTCATTCCATCACTGCAACAATCAGGCACAATTTTGGGATATCTGCAATGGAGAATACCATCTGTATCTAGAGAAAAAATTGTGGAGTTTGAACAAAGACCAAAGACTATTACCTTTAATTTAAAAAACCATTATCTTATTATATAATTTTGCTCTCTCTTTTACTTTATTTCTTTTCCTTAAGGATATGATTTCTCTCATCACATTCAGCTTAGATCAGTGAATACTATGGAAACAATGTAAAGACTAACAGAATGCCTTCTGCGAGGGATGGGGCAGGGAAGCAAGATTAGGGGAAAAATTGTAAAACTCAAAATAAATAAAATCTTTCTTTAAAAAGGACCATTTCCTTCTGTCCTTAAAAGCATAGTCCCCCAAAATGAGTTGTGACATATCATTGGACAAATGTCAAACACAAAACACAATATAAAACAAAAACTGAAATACAACCCTTCGGAAATAGAAGGGAGATTTAGAGAACATTTGGACTTCCTCTCTCATTTTACAAATTTAAAGGTGGTGACTTTCCCAAGATCATATTGTGAGTTTTTAGAACACAAAATAGAATCTATGTCTTTTTTACTCACTGATTGTTCCTTTGCTACATTATACTCACTCTTTTGAATTTTAAAATGACAACAACAATGGCAGAAATTATCAAAAGTACTCATGTGTTACCAGAAAGGCAATCAAAGATTGTCTCGGGTTGTTATAAAAATGATGTATTTTATTGTTATTTTTGCTGTCCTTAAATAGAAAAGCAGGTTATACAGATGAACTTAACTATAAGTCACACTTTAAAACCCATTTAGAAACCAGATCTGATATAAGCTCTGCCTTCAATTGTTTCCCAGAAGACACCAATTTTCAACATCCTTTCTCTGGAGGAATAGTGGAGGAGAGTATGCTTTGTTTTCAGCACTGTATAAAAGCCCATGATCAGTACTATTTTCTATCTTCTGTCTCTTCTGGGGCTCTTTAAAGATGGGTCTTTTTACTCTTCTCTAGTAATTGGGTGAGCATTTAAGGGAGATTTTGGTGATAGTGATACTCCTAAAATCATATAGATCTTAGGAGTGCTAGAAATAGAAATTGAGTTTTTTTGCCTGTGCTTTCTGGGGTAGGAGTATGATGGAGTCTCTAAAGGAAAGGCCTGAAAGCTGAGGGTGGTATTTATGAAACTAGTTGAAACTACGAAAGGAAGAATTTTATGATATAAAAGATAAAACTTTTAGCTAAGGATGTCTTTTTAGGGAAGATAAAATGGTGGTTTATGAAAACTATGGCAAGTTTTTTTTTCTCTCATAAGTTTGTATATGTGAATTATTCATTGCTTTTTAAATTTTCTTTCAACCTGTAGCTTTCTAGGGTCTTCCCTTTCAATTTTTCCTCTTAAGAGAAGGTCTTGGATTTGGTTTCCTGCATCTAATAAATATCAGTATAGCTAACACTGAAGATGAAAAAATCTATATTGATTTAATATGATCCCCAAGCCAAGGACTCTGGCTTTGTTAGTAACCTCAAGGGGTGACTTGGAAAAGGTCACAAATATATTTCCTGATATCCTCCTTCCAAGTTAGGCAACACCTCAAGTTTCTCAGGATTTCATAGGAAGTATACATAGAATTCCCATAACCTTCTGCTTAGGTGGCAAATCTGGAAATCAGAATTATAGAACACTACATCTAGAAGAGCCTCAGAATTCATCTAGTTTAAGCCATGCATTATAATCAAATATGTTAAATATAAAACCTATGATAACAACCTATTCAGCTTTTACTTGAAGACCTCCAGAAGTGTGGGATTTGTTTATTTATAATAGTGATATAATTGCTAAGACATTCTTTTCCCTTTGTTTGGTACATCTAGGTATAGTCATTGAATCCCATATCCCTTACAGAAAGGGAAGATAAATTACCATATCATGTTAACTTTGATGTTTTGGACTGAAATTTATTCCAAATGAGATCTACTTAAATATGATAGAGGCATAAAAGAAATAGAAAAGGTAATAGTAGCTACTTTTCTTTCTCCTCTGCTCAATTGGAACTGGCATTCAACTTATTTCATCATTTATTGCATCATAGTTGTATTGCTGGACCTCTTTAGCATTAACAACATAAAAAAATTACTCCACTGATTTTTGATTTATTCTAAAGGAAGAGTGAAGAGTCCAATTCAGTTATTGGGGAGATATTTTTATAGAAGGAATGATGGAAAATAAAGCAGAATGTTGGATAATGCCAATTTAGCACATCTGTTCTTTATTTAGTCAATAAAAGGGAACTGTTTAAAGTTTCTGAGCAGGGAAGTTGGGGTAAGTTTTAGAAGAAAGATCTTTTTTAAACTTTTCAAAATTTAATATTTTTACTTAATATAACCCTCATTTACAAATATATTACTTCATTTCTTCTCCCCAAATAATTATTTCCTATAACAATGAGTAAAGAAGAGGAAAAACAATTGAACAAAACTAACATATCAGTCAAGTTTAACTGTACATGTAATGTTTCTTACTCATAGTTCCATTATCTGCCAAAAAGAAGAGTGAGGTGCATTTTCTCACTTCTCTCATGTCAAATTGGATCATGATAATTGCACAGAATCGAAGCAAGAACATTTTTTTGATCTCATCTTATTGTTATTTTCAATTATGTTCAGAAATGTCATTGAAAGGAATTAATTTATTTTGTATGTACTCCAAGACAAAAACTAGAACTAATGGCTAGATATTACAAGGAGAACTATTTTACCTGTATACAAAGAAAAATGTATTAAACCATCTAATCAACTGTCTAACAATGCAATGACCTTTGTCATTAGTTGGTGAATTCTCTATTCCTGGAGATTTTTAACAAAGTCCAAAAGACCCCTTTTCATTTAGCATATACAAAAGTTGGACTGAGTAATCATCATTTCTATTCATTCTATTCTTTTCTATTAAAATCTATTAAAAGTCCTTGATTTCAGTTTTATCAAAGTTTAATTTACATATGTCTTCAAGAATTTTCTCCTTTGAATAATCCTGGTTGTCTTTTGAGATAACTCTTTTTGTTCTTTTTATTTTGGTTCTCCTTTCTAACATTATATATATATATATATGTATATATATATATATATATAATATTCTTATTCTTTCATGTTATTTTTTACAAAGGTAGTCATTGACATTGAAATCTCAGAATGATAGAATCAGAGAATTATAAATTTTCTTGCAAGGTATCTACCCCTGAGACCTGGCTGTCTAGTTTCTTCTTATAGTCCTCCAGTCCTTCTGTATATGTGCCAGCATTGACCTGGGTAGAATCAATCCAGTCTCATTTCATCAATATAGTAAACATTTAATATATATGTATGAAAATCCATTTATATACTTCATACATGAAGCAGAAATTATTGGTAATAACTCCTAACAAATTAACACCTCTTCATGGTCAACTAGCAGAAGAGGCCTATTTCCCACCAAATCTGGAAAGGTTTATGCATAAGTTGTACCTACTGGAGTAAATGGTTTTTAAGATATGTGTTAGAAAAGATTTATGACAGATAAAAAAATACTTGAGAAGCCCTCCTACAGATGTTATTCAGAGGTCCCCCACTCATTTGGCATTTTAGAAGAATTGAACTCGTTATATATTAGGGAACTTCTGTTAGGGATCATCAAAGACAAAATGATGTTCTAGGAAAGCTAGTAAATGAGCAATCCATTCAGAATATAAATATAATCATCCTAACAATGATTATCCTTAAGTATATACTTTGTGGTTAAAAATGTTCTGCAGAAATGAGCTATATACATAAGTAATTTCTTGGTTATTTTAGGATGTGAAATATCATTAGTGACAGCTGTCCATTATGTCAACTTTCAATAGCAGTACTTTGCAGCATCTGACCTTCCTTCTGACAGGCATTCCTGGAATGAATGCTGCCCAAGGCTGGATCTCTATTCCCTTTTGTATCCTTTATAGTATTGCCCTCACAGGAAATAGCATGATTTTATTTGTAGTAATCCATGAAAGGAGTCTCCATGAGCCCATGTACTATTTCCTCTCCATGTTGTCAGCCACTGACTTGGGTTTGTCCGTCTGCACACTCTCTACCACACTGGGAGTTTTGTGGTTTGATGCCCGAGAGATCAGTCTTGATGCCTGCATGGCCCAGATGTTTTTCCTTCACAGTTTCACCTTCATGGAATCTGGTGTGCTGTTGGCTATGGCCTTTGACCGTTTCATTGCTATCTGTAATCCTCTCAGGTATGCTAACATCCTCACCAAAACCAGAATTATCCATATTGGCTTGGCAGTGGGAGTGAGAGTAATTGCAGTCATTACACCTATGGTGTTACTTGTCAAGAGGCTATCATTCTGCCAAGGAAAAGTTCTTTCCCACTCCTACTGTTACCATATTGATTTCATCAAGTTGTCATGTACAGATAATCGGATCAATAACATCATGGGACTGTTTGTTCTCTTTTCAACATCAGGAATTGACTGTCCATGCATCCTTATTTCCTATGTCCTGATAATTCATTCAGTGCTGAGCATTGCATCCCGCGAGGAACGGAAAAAGGCGTTCAACACATGCATTTCTCATATTAGTGCTGTAGCTATTTTTTTCATTCCTCTCATTAGTTTATCTCTAGTGCATCGTTATAGTCACAATGTCCCCCCATTTGTGCACACCATGATGGCGAATATCTTTCTCCTCATCCCTCCTGTACTTAACCCCATTATATACAGTGTGAAGACCAAACAGATAAGAAGGGCTATCATAAAGGTTTTCCATAGGATGGGGACTAGGGTTTAAGTTGACATATCTAGAGCTTAGAAAATATGTCCTTGTTTTGACAGAATGTATAGGCAAATATTTAGCAGACCAGACTGCAAAGAAAGAATATGAGTGATTAGCTTAGTCTGTTTCTTCTGCAACTGAAAGTTAAAATCAGTCAAACTCTTTACTTTCCTGGTTAACTGACTCAGTCAACTCAATCTTGTTACAGACACTTAACCCTATATCCAGGGAAGGACACATTACCAAAAACCATGCTGGATGGTAAATCCACAAGGTACAACTACAAAGAAGTTTAAAAGTGCCTTTAGATAACTATATCTGTGTCTGTTTGAATTTTTCAAAGTTCATAAAATTTTGAATTTTCTTCATATATTTTGTGATATGCTTAATAAATGCCTGCTGCCATATTTAACTCGGATGTTTCTGACTCTCAGTCAGAAGAGATGTTTTATGTGTTTTATCCAATGTCACTTAGTAGTCTATACATCTGAATATATATGTCTATTGGTAAAATTTTCTCTCTACAAAGTAATTAAATGATATCTCTACTTTCATTTGAGAGAATAACTTGGAAAATTTCATCATACTCAACAGATTGTAATGTTTTGGGGGTTTCTGTTTGATTAAATGTATTCAGGTTTTGTACATTTTAATGACATAGAAAATAGTTTTAATTTGAATAATATAAAATTCATTTTATTATTGGGAGATTATTTTGATCATAAATTTCAGAATAAATGAACTGTTAACATGGATAAAGGTACCCTGGTTGTACAGGAGTAGCACAAAGCAAGTTATAGTAGATTAATTTTAAGTGAACTGTCAATATGGAGGAAGATACCTTGGTTGTTCAGAGGTAGCACAAAGCAAGTTATGTCAGATTAAAGGATCAGAAACTTAAATAGGAGCAAACAATAATAAAACAGTGATTCAATAAGAATAAATTTTTGCATGATTTGCTTAAGTTCTCTGAATTTCAGTTGCCTCAACTGTAAAATGAGACTGATTTGGAATAGAATACATTATCTAAGCTGCTTTTTTCCCAACATTTTCAGGCTTAATTTGATGTTGAATAAAGCCCCTGATGTGGGTAATAGTTATCTTAATTTCTAGCTTCTTAAACTCAACAATAGCGAATAAAGCATAGTGGTCAGCAAGGAGTAGGGGAAAAAAGTCCTTCTAGACTAATCATGCATTGTCTTAGTAAATCAGAATATTTCATATCAAAATGAAAAGAGGGATGTATTAGCTTAGTGTGTGTGTGTGTGTGTGTGTGTGTGTGTGTGTGTGTGTGAGAGAGAGAGAGAGAGAGAGAGAGAGAGAGAGAGAGAGAGAGAGAGAGACTTTCAGAATCTGAAATAATTTGGAGAGAAAAAGGTAGGAGTTCTAGTTTTGTGAATCAAAATGGTGGAGAAAATATGGAAGAATTGAAAGAATTTTCATCCCAACCTGAGTTGCAAAAGGAATAGTATTAAAATCAAACAAATAGGGTTTGGAATTTTTTTCCTTCCCCAGTGACTAGGCAATTGTCCTGAACATAATAAAACCTTGTTGAATTTAATTAAAGTAGAAAAAACATTGCTAAAGTTTATAAAACGGCATATGAAGAAACACAAAAACCTACTTAACATTATGTTACTTTCTTTCTAATCTTTAAAATATAATAAAGTTTTCTTAATGTAATTCTATTATTCTTTCCAAATATGTCTCCTTTGATTCACCCACATTTTTCAACTTTACTCAAAGGTCAGATGATCATCAAAGGGAATTATTCCACAACAATCTGTAAACAAAATGTCTGAGAATAAAACACATTGTCTAAGCTTTGTTAAAGGTTTATAAAGATTAAAATATTAACTCAGAGTTTTATTTTTCAAGTACATGTTACATTAGTATTTAATTGCTAGTATAAATTATTTTGGGTTTTTCCTCCCATCCCCTTACCTAGGTAACAAGCTTCAGTTTTGTTACTTGCAAATAGCGACCCCAGATCACTTTTTGTACAAAATATCACACAAATTCTTCCTTTCTGATTAAGAAATGAGTTCCATTCCATAGAGGAAAAATGATTTTCTATGGTGAATATGGTTTGATAGTTGGGTGGAATCTAAATAGAGAATACCATTACATCTCTTGTAATAGAGTTATAGGGTAGAAAGTGAAAGGAGAAAAGGTGCTGCAATTATCTTGCCTCTACTCAACTGAAGTTAGAACATATAGGTGGGGGTGGTGGAAGGAGGAAGAGAAACTATCAACACTGTTTCACTGGTGAGTTTGGGCCCTACTAACCACAAAGAGTCTACATTATGGCTTCTGATTTGTGTATAAATGGAATGTAAAATCTTATTTTCCTGAAAGAATAGATACTGTAAAGGAGGGAGGGGAGATAAATATTAGAGGCATGGCAGTGAGAGGTTTGCAGAGTGTCTTAAATGTCAAGCTGAAGAATAATAACTTTGGTCTTAACAAAAATAGACAGATAAAATTTTCTCTTTAAGGGAGTAGTTAAAGGTCTAATGTTGAGTAAGGGCATAGTCATATACTATTCCTGCAAGAATCAATAAACTGGAGCGTATATATTATTCATATACAATTAAATCTGAGGCCGAAACAAAATATTTAAGAGTATATAATAAAAAGGTCATTCATCAAATGAATGCATTCAAAATTATCCATCTAAAAGGAAACAAAAAATCATTAGACAATATGGAATTTTAAAATATAAAATATTAAATAGTTAAGTATTTAAGAATGACATATTTCATCTGCATTTTTACCCAAAATACTTTTCCCAGTAATTGGTTCTTCTAATTCTACAGTCAATTAGAAAATTTCTCATCATTTAATCATTATATGTTAACAGTCTTTCAGTCCCTCAGAGTACAAACAGGTTTCAAGGTAATTAGGAAGAGAATTCCTTTTGCAATTCATGTTCTGAATAATACACCAGGAAAGAGAAATCTGTGCATGTTCAAGAATTCAACCATTATTGGTTAGTCTCTCTCTTAAAAATAATAGTTTCAGTTAAAATTGTTAAAATTACTAAAAATAACAATAACAAAAGATAACTTTTATATAACAATTGAAGGTCTGCAAATTAACTTAGTTGAATCTCACATAAGTCTGGAGAGTAAATACAATATTATCTATTATCAACTTCACTTACAACTGAAGATAAGTTGACTCTAATTCCACCATTCTCACCACTCACCATGGCTAATGTGCACATACACTTAAGGAAGCCATCTTCTAAAGTAAAATTATTGCTTTTGATTCCCAGATAGAGAATTGATGGACTCTGTTTTTCTTTGGGTGTGTGTATGTGAATGCGGCTAATGTGGAAATTTATTTTTCATGACTTCATTTGTGCAATGGGTTTTGAATTTTTTTGGCATCTCAATGGACAGGGGAGGAGAGAATTTGGAACTGAAAATCAAATACCATTGAATTTTTAGAAAAAGAAAGGTGCATCAGAAGATCTATAACCTAACACCTATCTGAAGCAAAAAACCTTATGTAGCATTCTAGTTAATTATCTACTGTCCATCTCAAGACTTCCAGTGATAGTACTATATTACTCTTAAAAGTTTTTCATTCAATTTCTCAATAATTATAATTATTATTTAATTTTAAGATAACATCTATAATAGCTAACTTGATATATAAACACAAACAATTTTCCCCTTTCCTTCTTTCTTTAAATATTTTATGTGATTTTCCAACTACATGGAATGGTAGTTTTCACCAATTATTTTTGCAAGGTTTTGAGTTATATATTTTTCCTTTTCATATTAAAATCATTTACTATATTAGGTAAATTTAATTCTAATCAATTATAATGATAACAACTTGCTAGACATATTCCATTGATTTCCAGAAGCCTGCCATGCTTCTATTTTAACCCAAGATTTAGAAATCTGAATCTTATTTTGAATCATCTACTTTCAAATAGCTATTCCCCTTCTGAATCTGCTTTTTTTCTTCTAAATACCTTAAATTTTATGAGGAAAAGTTTCATGTTATTAAGGTTCTTTGGTTATCAATATTTTTTCTATGAGCTCTGATAGAATCATTTATTTCCATGTAAATCACTAGAAGTCTATCATAGTTATTTGTATGACCCATGGCTAAAGCCCCCCCTTTTTCTACAAAGCACTTATGTTCCAGTCTTGCATAGACCAAGGTTCATCTGGTGCAGATGGGCTAACTTCAAAGAGTGAAGTCAGGCATTCCTGATATTCTCTGACTCTTTGACAAGTAAGAGCAAAGGATACACTCAACTCTGTCACAGGATGGAGTGAATACAACAAGGCAACAGACACTGAAGAGGTAAGTCACTAGAGATTATTGATCTTCAGACTATAATAGGAAGAAGTACAGAGGTCACTGGACATCCTTCAGAAAGTTTGTCCTATATTTTAATATAATTAGATTTCACCAGATTTTCCAAAACAGTGGGAATGTTTGAATTCTTTGAATCCTCAATTTTAGGTCAGATTCCTGAGATATCAATGATTAAGAATTTAAAAGTAAGAGAAGCTCAAGCAACACTCATATTTATTTTATCCACATTCAGACAATATACTTACATATTTCTCAATAAAAATATAATTTTAGAGTTACAAATAACTTATTTTCTGAATATCTTGATTTTAAAAAATGGGGTTAAAGATTGCTGAGTCAGCTTTCTCCAGTAATTCACCTGCCTATTCCAAAACATAGTTTCATTCTTGTTTCACCATAAGTGTTTTGTTCAAGGTCAAATAATGAACAGGTAGCAGAATTAGGACTTAAATTTAAGTCCTCTCTCCAGATCTATTATCTTTTGAGATCATCCTTAAAAATAGGGTGAAAATATACTAGTTCAGGGCCTTATCTTTGTCTCTTAAAATTTTGTAGAAGACTTTCTTAAACATTACTCTTCACATTATTGCCCAAAAAAACCTGACTATTCAGTAGGGGCATGCACTTAGAGGATGCTTTTTGAATCAAATATAATCATATAATTCTTCTAACATTTCAGACTGAGTGGAATATTCCCAGAAAAAAAAATCCTCATAGGAGTAATATTCCTAGTGAAATCCTCTCAGGGTCAAGAAATATTAAGAAAAACAAACTATTATTATTAGACTATTCCTAGAAAGACCTTGCATTCCAAAAAAAAAAAAGAGCTCGTTAATCACCTGCTATATGATGACTATTTTTGCAAGCTGGTGGGACAGCCTATCCATAGACATTACCTCATTAAGATTGAGATGAAGTGCCCAAGTTACCTCCATATCTAGTGTAGATAATATGAAAACATTTCATTCTTTCTCTTTGTCTGTTGCTGGGGTAGATTTCTCTAGGGAAAAAAATGTGTACCTTCAGAGACCCAGTCAGTGGATTAAAGGAGAAGGTAGTTAGGGAGGGGGACCTGCATTAGAGCCTATATTGCATTTGAATCAGGAGGTGTAGTGCTAAATCTCCATCCTCTAATGCAAAGGGACCTGCATTAGAGCCTATACAATCTTGACTGTCCTTTGGGTGCAGCCTTTTTATCCTTGGTGAGAGATTTGGAGTTTTCCCTTCTCTTGAGCAAAGCAAATAAACTTTCTTTTGCTCAGACCAGTCCCTGAAGATTTTGTTTAGTGTATTTTATCACACACAATACCAAATAGAGTAAAAAATTTAAATTATGATATTCAATGGTTTTCTGCAGTCTGGCTTAAGAATACATAGCTAGGTTATACAAACTACTGCCTCTTACACAGTCCATATTCTAACCTTACTAGACAACTCTGTGTTCTTCCATTTCTCTTGGTTCTGCCCTCTAAATAAAGTAAATCTGATCCTTCTTCTACATGATAGTTCTTCAAATATTTAAAAATAAATATCATACTGCATTTCACCACTACTCCTGAAATTTATCTTCCTTGGGAAGCAACATAGATAATCTTTCAAATAATTCTCCTATATCTTGGGAGCAAGGCTTTCTTTGGACACTCTCCAAAGTTGTCTGTATCAAGTGATAACCCCCAGTATGTTCAGAAGAAGTGGCCAAGTAATGAATACTTTAATAAATCTCCTGACTAAAACTTGTAATATCTACCTAAGAGATTTAGAGGGGATCAGAAAGCTGATTTCAAGAATCTGAAAATCTGTCATGTGGGAAGAAGATATGAATTTATTATTTTTGATGTTGTTGCTAATAAAATCCTGATAAATTTAGCTAGTCAAAAATCAATAAATTAAAGGTAGTTTTCTCTTAATAGCCAAAGATGTCAAGGGAGACTGAAACATTTTAAATTAGGTGTGTACCTTCTTTTTTCTGTTTATGACTTTACTTTGAATAGTAAGACTTTTATTCTGTTTGGCATTCAAAAATAAATTTTCTAAAAATAAATTCATTTACTTATTTTTCCAACTACACACAAAGATAGTCTGAAACATTAAAATTTTAAATTAAAATTTTATTTTGTTTTTCCAATTACACACACTGGTAGTTTTTCAACAATCACCCATATACAAATTTATGAGATTCATATTTTTCTAGCCCCCTCCTTTCCCTCATCCTCCCATGGTGGTGAACAGTGTGGTAAAAGTTACACATATACATCATGTTTAACATATTTACATGTTGCATCAAGGACTGACTCTTAATAGATGGCAGCGAGGGAGCTATTCTGATAAGCGCAAAACCCTGACCCAGAAGTAGGTTGCCTACAAATGATTTAGCACGCTATTATCAGGGGAGAAGTGATCTCCCTTCATGGCCACTCTCTGGCTCCAAGCACCTGGGGCAGTTAGATGATGCAGTGGATAAAGCTATAGCCTTGGAGTAAAGAGAAAAGGACTTTGAATCCAGCCTCAGACACTAGACACTTAAAGTTGGGTGAGCCTTAGGCAAGTTACTTAACCCTGATTGCATCTCATCCAGGGCAATCTGCAGTCACCCTGATTCATATCTAGCCTCTATACCCAGATGGCTCTGGAGGAGAAGGTGAGGATGGAGATTTAGCACTACACCTCCTCATTCAAATGCAATTCATGTGCTTGTCATTGCATTATCTCCTCTCATAAAATGGGTCTTCTTTGAGAAAGGACAAACAAGATTTACATGTTAGTCATATTGTGAAAGAGGAATTAGAAATAGGGGAAAGAAAAAAAAACATGAGAAAGGAAGAAAAAAATCAAAAAGAAGTGAGCATAGAATGCATTCAGACTCCAGAGGTTTTTTTTTACCCCTCCCTCTGAATGTAGATGACATTGACCATAGCAGGTCTTTCAGGCTTGTCCTTAATCTCTGAACTGTTGAGAGGAGCTACATCCATCATAGTTGATGATTTCACAATGTAGTTAATAGTGTACAAGGTTTTTGGTTCTGCTCACTTCACTCATCATCAGTTCATATAATTCTTTCTATGCTTTTCTAAAACATTCATTTAGAATCATTTATTCAACCATTGATGGACTGAATTAGAGTGGGTCTCCCAATTGATGAACATGTTTCCAATTCTTTGCTACTACAAAAAAAATGCTGCTATACATATTTTTGAACATGAGAGACTTTTTCTATTTTTCTCCTTTCCTTTCCTTCACTCCTCATCTTGACAAAGAGTAATCTAATATATCTTATAAATGTATAAATGTTAAACAGATTTCCATATTAAATTGTGAAAGAAGAATCATAACAGATAGGAAAAAATGAGAAGGGGGAAAAATATAAAACATGAAGCAAATTTTAAAAATTGAAAATTGTATACTTTGGACTGCATTCAGACTATGATTCCATCTCCAATGTGGATGGTATTTTCCATCACAAGTTCTTTAGAATTGTCTTTGATCATTATATTGTTGATAATAGCAAATCCATCATGGTTTATCATCACATATTTTTTCTGTTAATGAGTACAATGTTCTTTTGGTTCTTCTCACTTCACTCAACATCAGTTTTTACAAGTTTTACTGGAATTTTCTGAAATCTAAATGCTCATGATTTCTTACAGAACAATAGTTCTCCATCACATTCATCTACCACAATTTGTTCAGCCATTCCTTAATTGATGAGCATCCCTTCAATTTTTAAATTCTTTGCCAGTACAAAAAGAGCTGCTAAATTGTTTTTTGCACACGTGTTTTTCCCATTTCTTATGATCTCTTTGGGATACAGGCATAGTAATGGTATTGCTGGATCAAAGTGTATGCACAGTTTTATTGCCCTTTAGTTGGACACAGTTCCAAATACTTTCCAAAAGGCTGGATCAATTTACAACTCTATCAAAACTTCATTAGTTTTCCAGTTATCCCACATTTCTTCCAACTTTGATTATTTCCCTTTTTTGTTATATTGACCCATTTGATAGGTGTGAGGTGGTTCCTCAGATTTATTTTAATTTGCATTTCTCTAATCAATAACAGTTTAGGACATTTTTTCTTATAACTATGGATAGCTTTAATTTCTTCATCTGAGAACTGTCTCATATCCTTTGACCATTTCTCAAGTAAAGTATGATTTGTATTCTTATAAATTTAACTCAGTTTTTATATATTTTTAGAAATAAATTTTTTAACAGAAATGCTGACTGTAAAAATTGATTACCAACTTCCTAAATTCCTTTTAATCTTGGTTTCCTTGGTTTTATTTGTACAAATCCCTTTTTTTAATTCAATGTAAGCAAAATCATTCATTTCACAATGTTTTCTGTCTCTTATTTGGTCATAATCTCCATGCCTTTTCATAGATCTGACAGATAAACTATTCTTGGTTCTCCTAACTGGCTTATGGTATCACTTCTAACCATTTCAACCTTATCTTGATATGAGATGTGAGATGTTGGTATATGTCTAGCTTCTGCCAGACTATTTTCCAGTTTTCCCAGTAGTTTTATTTAAAGAGTGAATTCTTATCCCAAAAGATGGCATCTTTGGATTTATCAAACAGTAGATTGCTATAGTTACTTATGTTAACTTCCTTCACATTTTATTTTTCATTAATTCCTTTGCACTTTCATATGAATTTTGATACTATTTTAACATTATAAAATAATTGTAATAGTTTGATTGTTATAGCACTGAATAAGTATTTTTATTTAGGCAGAATTTTCATTTTTTTTATATTAGCTCAGTCAACCCATGACCATTTTAACATTTGTTCAGTTATTTAGATCTAATTTTATTTGTGTGAAGTGTTTTGTTATTGTGTTCATGTAGTTTCCAGGTAGAATACCGAGTATTTTATATTATCTATAATTGATTCAAATGAAATTTCTTTTTTTCCATCTCTTGCTTCTGTGCTTTGTGGGTAATATAGAGATGCTAATGCTTTCTATGGGTTTATGTTATATGCTTCAGTTTTACTAAAGTTGCTAATTGTTTCAACTAGTTTTTAGTTGATTTTTTTAGATTGCTCTAAATACAGAATCATCTCATCTGCTGAGATGGAGTGTTTTACTTCCTGATTGCCTAATTCCTTCAATTTCTTTTTCTGCTCTTGTTGCTAAAGCTTACATTTCTAATAAAATACTGAATGATAGTGATAATAATGGGCACACTGGTTCATCCCTGTTCTTACTGGGAATGCTTCTTGCTTATCCCTTTTATACATAATGATTTCTGATGATTTCATATATATATATATATATATATATATATAGAGAGAGAGAGAGAGAGAGAGAGAGAGAGAGATTGCTTATCATTTTAAGGAAAACTTATTTTATTCTTTATTCCTATAGTCTTTAGTGCTTTTAATATGAATGGTTGCTGCATTTTGTCAAAAGCCTTTTCAGCATCTATTGAAATAATCATTTGATTTCTGTTAGTTTTGTTATGGGATGGTCAATTATGCTTATATATATGTCCATATATATGTATGTATGTATGTACATATATATATATATATATATCTGTATATACATATATATACAGATATATATATATTTAACCAACTTCGCATTGCTGTTATAAATCTTACTTGATCAT
This sequence comes from Macrotis lagotis, assembly GCF_037893015.1. Classification (NCBI taxonomy): domain Eukaryota; kingdom Metazoa; phylum Chordata; class Mammalia; order Peramelemorphia; family Peramelidae; genus Macrotis; species Macrotis lagotis. The sequence continues at coordinate 839,326,709 of NC_133658.1, read as the reverse complement.
AGTATATTTTCTTTGTGTTAACTTGCTGTAATCTCTTTGCTACAATTTTATTTAAAGTTTTTGCATTAATATTCATTGGTCTATAATTAGTCTATTTCTTTTTCCATTTTGACTTTTCCCAGTTTGGGTTTCTGTACCACATTGCTGTCAAAGAAGGAATTTGGCAAAACTCCATCATTTTTAAAAATAGTTTATATATAATTGAAGGTAATTGTTCTTTAAATGTTTAGTAGAATTCACTTATAAAGCCAACTAGAGATTATTTTCTTAGGGAATTCATTATGGTTTGTTCAATTTCTTTTTCTGAAATGGGATTATTTAAGCATTTAATTTCCTCTTCTGTTAACCTGGAAAATTTATATTTTTGTAATTATTCATTCATTTTACTAAGATTATCATACCATTGATCAAAATAATTCCAAATTAATTTCCTCTTCATTGGCAAAAAGTTCACCCATTTCATTTTTGATACTGTTAATTTGATTGTCATTCTTGTTGACTTCATGAGACAGTTTAACTTTACCTTACTGGTAAAAGACTGTTCCCATAAAATCTCTGTAATGATGACTAGACTATGAAGAAACAGCTTGGAAATATAAAGCCACTGCCAGTCTGTAGCCAGAAAATCATATACTGATGATTTTCTCAATTTTGCTGGAACATCTTGGTGCCCCATGTGGCAGTAGTTAAGAAAAATAAATTCTAATAATTAGCTTTAGAATCCTTTATGGTAAGTATTACAAGATTTATTAAATGTTTTTGAGGGTTTGGACGAGAGATTTATCATACCATTTATACCACACAAAGGACAATTTGTTGACTAAAACGTCTTCATTAGGACATTTTGGTGGGAATGTTTTTTTCTTAATTTTATATTGAATGACTTAAAAAATCATTTGACTAGAATGGAGATAGAAAGAAAACAAATAAGTGGTACATACAAGAAACAGGAAATAGAACAATGAGCATAAACTTGAGTCCAATTAGAGATCATATAATTTAAAGTTAGGTAATGGTCTTATAGCTCAAAGAAACCAAAGAACTGTTTGCATTTATCTCTCTATAAATGCTCCTCAAAGAAATCATATTAAGATCTTACCCTTCTTTTAAAATAAAGAATTAGTACCTGAAATCCATTTGTTTTAGATTCTAACTATCCTTTAATTATTCCAATAAATATAAACATTCACATATATGATGTCATATCATATCAGTTGTGATTCACAGTACCTATTCTTTTAACTGCATTTCATAATTAAGATTATTTTATTACCTGCTCCTTCACCCCCTTTCTTTCATGCAAAACATACTTTGAAAGTAGTAATGATCACCTCCAGATCCAATGTTGTCAATATCTATTGGTCAAATCTATCATAAACAACATAACTTTTAATTTTTATTAATTTTGCAATAGCCTACCCAGTCTAGAATATAGTTCTGCATCATTATGTAAGCAAATAGCTTCATTCTATAGTGTTACCAAATCCAGTTAGCTGTTATTGACTCTTTTTGTATATAAAATGACTTTTTAACAAAGATGTTCTTATCTTTAAAAAATGACTTTATTGATACCATAATTGGAAAACTTCATTTCTTTTTTTAATCATAGTACATATGGTATTCATACATGTACATGGGATAGAAAAAATAATTTTAGCATAAATTTTTACAAGATTTGTGTTCAGTGCAATAGTGTCCATTATTTGACCACATCTTTCTCCAACATTTATTATTTTTTATTTTTTTAATCATATATGCCAGACTGATAGATGAGAAGGGGAATCTAAATTTATTTTAATTTGCATTTCTTTAATCAAAAGCAGTTTATACATTTTATATGATATAGATGACTTTACTTTCTTCATTTGAAAACTGCCTGTTCATATCACAAAGTTTCATCTCTTTAAAACAGTACAGAAATATACTTTTTAGGTTTTAAAATTAATGCTAATTTTATTCAAGAGTTTAACTTTGGGGAAGCTAGGTGGTACACTAGATAGAGTACCAACCCTGAAGTCAGAAGGACCTGAGTTCTAATTTGATGTCAGACACTTAATAATTATCTAGCTAGGTGACCTTGGTGAAGTCATTGAACCCCATTGTCTTGCAAAAAACAAACAAAAAAAAAAGAGTAGTAATTTACCCTACAAGAAATGGTGGAACTAGAAGGAAATGATTTATAAAATGAAAGCAATTCTCATTAAAACTACATTCAGTTCTATTATTATAATCCATATGTGTTGACTGATGATACAAATTAATATGAATTTTTTTCCAGAAACTTGAAGTTGATAAAGAAATGACCACTTATCCAAAATAAATTGTCTGACAAAAGCACATTCAAAGAGGTTTCCGGGGGAGGGGGAGGGGGAAGAGGAGCTAGGAGGTGCAGTGGATAGAGAACTGATCCTGTAATTAGGAAGAACTGAATTCAATAATAACTACCTCGCTGTGTGGTCTTGGGGCAATTCACTTAATCCCACTGCCTTGCAAAAAAACTAAACAAAAAAAAAAAAAAACGCAAAAAAAAGCAAAGAAGTTTTAGGAACTTCAATATAAGTCAGGTTCTTTTGATGTAAAAGTCATAATTTGTAAGTAAATTATCCTAGTCCAGGAAACATCTAGGGTACAAGATTTGTAAAAAACAAATAAACAAATAAAAAGCAAAGCAAAACATGATACACTGGGGAAAGTAGATGTGCATACTTGGTTTTTGTTCTTTCTTAAAGTAAAATTTATTGACATCTTTTCTTTTTATATCACCCACATTTCCTAAAATATCCCTACCATTCTACTTCATCTTTATCCCAGGGATCCTTTTTGGCAGGGATAAGTTTAGAAGAACTGACTAAGTCATTAAAATTATTCAGTAATACCTTTTGTGCTACATTCTTTTAGTACAAAGAAATGATGAAGGATCTTCTACTTCTTATTTGGATCTGGGCCTGCTTATTAAAATTGGGTTTATTGACCCATAAATAGCCTTCAGGGCATGATAAAAAGCACTTTGGATTTTTTACTTTCTGCATAAAATTGACTTTCATCTGCCTTCTTACTAAACCAAGAGTTCTGCATGTCTCTAAGCTTCACTTGTACTTTACTTTTCATGAGATTAAATTCTGCTTTCTTTCTTTTTTTTTTTTTTTTTAGGTTTTTTTGCAAGGCAAATGGGGCTAAGTGGCTTGCCCAAGGCCACACAGCTAGGTAATTATTAAGTGTCTGAGGCCGAATTTGAACTCAGGTACTCCTGACCCCAAGGGCGGTGCTTTATCCACTGTGCCACCTAGCTGCCCCAAAATTCTGCTTTCTTAAAGAAGGATAAACTCTCCTACTGGCAAACTCTTTGGAGTTTTCCTTTTTCATTTAGCAGCTTCTTTATTTCCCCATCATTTTCATCAAACCAGTCTTTATGCTTGCAAGTATTCTGACTCATGACCAAATGGAAATCTCTTAAAATAAATCTCTGGGGTGGCTAGGTAGAGCAGTGGATAAAGCACCGGCCCTTGGAGTCAGGAGTACCTGAGTTCAAATCCGGTCTCAGACACTTAATAATTACCTAGCTGTGTGGCCTTGGGCAAGCCACTTAGCCCCATTTGCCTTGCAAAAAAAACCCAAAAACCTAAAAAAAAAAAACCAAACAAATAAATAAATACATCTCTGAAAATTACACACTCCATTTCTGTTCCACTGTTGTCAACCAAATATTTGCTCAAGTTTTCCTCCAAGTTAGCAACAAAATGTTCCCACTCAAAGAAGTACTATTTCCTGATAGTCATTTTGTCTTATGGTCAATACTTTGGTTAAATGTGAACATTTAGCTTGAAGAGTATGAGAATATGATCAGTCCAGTACTCTGTACCATGCATTGCCTTTATCACTTTCATATCTTTTCTGTCTCTTCTTACAATCATATATGTTCTATTAGATGCTAATGCTTGCTGTAAGGGTGCATGCATGAAATTATATTGCATTTAAGTAAATGGAAAAGTGTTTATGGTGAAAAGGTCATGAGATGCAAAAGTTTTCAGTAGTAAGTAGTCATTGCTGTTGCTCTTTCAACTCCATTGCTCCCAAGGGTTCCCTGCCATGTCTTGTAGTCTGAATCTACTCTAGCATTGAAGATACCCAGAATGATAAAGGATAAGGAGATAAATGATAAGAAGATAAAATGATATCCTCTTTTGGTGTATTGATAAGGGTTTCCTGGTCTTCATAAAAAATTTTCTTTCACTTCTTCAGGGTTCATCATGGCAGCATGATATTTTCCTGTCAATTGCATTATCATGAGTCTGTTGTTCACTCCTCTGTGTAGGCAGAGAAATTTTTTGAACAGATTAGTTTTGATAGCAAAACCTACTCATTTCACAGTGCTCCCTTTCACTGCTGCTGCTCCAGAAAAATGTGCATCCAGCTCTGATTTCAGTAAACTGACCTTCATTTGCCAATCTCGTTTCACTCAGGGCTACTATTTGAATATGATACTTGTTAAGTTCTCTAGCAACAAGAGCTGTTTGTCTTCCAGGTCTATTAGATTTTGCATTGTCTACTATTATATGCACATTCTATTACTAATGGTGAGTGGAAGCTTCCTTGAAGAAGTTTTTGTACATCTTTGTGTTTCAACCACAGGATGGGATCTCCACCTGCCATGGTAATCAGACCAGGATTGGGTAGTAGACAATTTCTGGCACTTTTTCTAGCCCCTTCCTCAGATCAGGTGATAATCAGTGTGATCCTTAAAAGTCTGTTCAGGGGCAGCTAGGTGGCACATTGGATAAAGCACCGGCCCTGGAGTCAGGAGTACCTGGGTTCAAATCAGACCTCAGACACTTAATAATTACCTAGCTGTGTGGCCTTGGGCAAGCCACTTAACCCTGTTTGCCTTGCAAAAACCTAAAAAAAAAAAGTCTGTTCAAGCATCCAGCTGCCAAATTCTACTGCTGATTTCAGTGGGGAAATGACTGTATGACCTGGAGCACCTGTGAACAGGATTGTGACTACAGCTCCCAGTGTATATGCACCTCCTACTTTGTCACTTGTATGTCAACAAAGGACTTTGAGATAAGAATGGTAAAAGGACACTTGTGATATCTTTTGATTCATTTGTAAATTGTATTTAAGGGAGGCAGGGTTGGTTGCACAGTCATCAGCCTCACTCTCTCTTACAAAGTCTTAGAGTCTAGTGGCAAGACAGAGTCAAGACAATTGGTGATGACTAGATGCAGTGAATGACTGGTGTTTTCAATGTCTAAAAAAACTCTAAGAACATAGCACCTGCTTTAGTTGCCTTCATAGTGGTTGGAATGAATTGTTTTCATCCACCCATTCCATCAATGTAACTCTATATATGCTTAGAGTAGACCCCCTCCTCCAACTCAGTGATGAGCTTGAGAGCCACCTTGGTTATCCTTAGCCTAGTTTAGCCTATCTGCCAAAATGGTTTACCAAGGTGTGTCCAGTGTGCTTATTACATCTTCTTGGAGCTACAGGGGAGAGTCAGGTGACTTAGGTGAACATCAGAGGTGGAAAAGCAGCCCTGAAAAGGCCTCAGCAGCCCGCACACCAGAGGAACTAGTCTTCTTTGAACACACCCTATACCCAATCATATTTATCCCAAAATGGGTGGATGAGAACAATTTGTTCCAATGACCTTCATGAAGTTGTTTGAAGTAGGTACTGTAGAACATTTAGAGTTTGGTCATACATCGAAGATGCCCATAACAATCTAATCTTTAGGTAATTATATACTCATAAAGTCAACTAAAAGGTAATTGATTACCTTTTCTAATTAACTGGGTACTCAGTGAAATAGGAACAAAGGCACTTTGGTAAGTTCTAAAGATACTTAGTTACATGGGAATTTTGTTAAATAGAACTTAATATAGGTATTAAGTTAAATATAGTTTGATCCAGTCAAAACTGGATTAATCCTGTTGAAACTAGTTCAAACTAATTTCAAATTTGTCTTAACTAGGTCAGACTAGTTCAAAATAGGTTAAATTTGTTCATTTCATTTTAAAGTGGTTCTATTTTGTATAGCTTTATCCAATCCAGTTCAAAATGGTCTATGCTGTTTAATTAGGTTTAAATGAAGTTAAGTAAAAGTAATCAGTTAATTATATATTTAAGTATTTAATTAATTACTTAGATATTTAAGCACCTTTAACATTAAGAACATATTAAGTGTCTAGTTTATAGGTAATTTTTATTATAGGTAATTCATTAATTAGTTGCTTAGACATTTAGATATACAGGTAATTAGAAAATTATGTAATCATTCAAGTAATTAATTAGGTACTTGAGTATGTGCTTATGTACTTAACTAAACTAGAAGTCATTACACTCACTGTGTTGTAACCATTTTGCAAATTGCTAAACTCACATTGAAATTGCCTAAACATGAGCTGTCACTTAAAAAGGCTTTAATTAAAAAAAAAAAATGTGCAGTATTGTAAATTCTTCTCCTATGACTTTAACTGGAATTCTCAGAATCTAGAGTTGGGCATAACCTTAGAGGTAATCAAGTATAAATTGGATTAGAAGAGTCTAGCAATTTAGTGCTTCCTAGATCTATCATAATACTCCTTGCTAACATTACTATAAAGCTTTCATGTTTATAGAGCACTTTGCATTTTTTTTGATCCTCATAACATTCCTGGCAGCAAGGTGCTATTATTATCAACATACCTTGCATATGAGAAAACAAGTTTAGATAGGTTAAGTGACTTGTTCAGAGTCACACAGGAAGGAAGGAAACAAATATTTATCAAGCATTTCAGTTAGCTCAAATAATTCAGGTGTTTATAACCTTTTCTGTTTCATGAAGTAATGAACCACTAGATGTCACCCACTAACAATAAGGTGAACTAAATTACAAATATAAACAACCTTGTGAAAAACAGGTGCTATAAAATGTTATTCTCTAATTACTGTTGAAGAAAATGAATTCAGTTATTTGCCCAGGATCACACAGATAATAAATTTGTTAATTGATGTTTGAACTCCAATCAGGCCCAAAGCTCTCTCCATTGATGTAACTCAGCAAGACTTAAACTCATTTCTTCTGACTCTGAGAGCAGCATACTATCCACTACATCAACTCATTCCCCTTAAGAAATCTTTTAGTTCTTGCTGAAGTCCATTTCAATATTGGTTAGTTAAAAATTCAAGATTTTTAAATTTTTTATGGATTATCAAGTCCTTTCGCAGCATGGTGAAACCTATAGACCCCTATCCTAGAATAATGTTCTTAAATATGACATAAAATACAGAGTATTACAAAGGAAACCAATTATATTGAAATGTTACTATCACCTTTTTTTAAAATAAGTTTAAAATGAGATCCTAAGTTCCAAGACCCTGATCTAATTGATACAAATTTCTTAATTTGCTTGATTCTCTTTCATTTCCACTCTTTTACTACTCAGTGTTCTCTCTGATACCAAGTAAGGTAAATCTAATACTTCCATATACCAACTTTTGAAATAACTTTAACAGTATAAAGAAAATGGATGTGTGGTCAAAATACCTGGGTTTCCATCTAATTCATTCTGGTGTGACAATAGTTTTACCATTTAAATTCTCTAATCTTTAGTTTCCTCCTCTGCAAAAAGAGCATAGAATTATATAATTTTCAAGGTCATGTTCACTTTTAAATCCTCTGATCCATCTTAGGAAAATACACATACATACACACACATACACACACACACACATTCACAAATACACAAACACACACACACACACGCACACACACATGCACACACACTTACACAAAGAAATGTACAAACTACAAGTAGTCAGAAAATTCCCTATCCTCAGGGAAAGCTACTCACTTCTTCACCCCAAGGATTCCAATTCTACTGAAGTCAATAAAAGCTTCTGAATTGACTAGCTCACTTCAATTCACTCTCACTGCCCAGGATCAAGGCAGATATTGCCCACAACTGACAAAAACCAGTAAGTAAATCTGGGTTCGAAAATGACTATAGGAAAAAGTCCTGTGCTCAAAATAAAAAAAGTTTGGCTTGGCTGATACCATGGCCTATGGAATACAAATAGAGATTGCCTTGTTTGAGGGTTATTAACTGGGTAGAACCAATGGACTTAAAATAAAACAGGCAGAATTCATATTTGATTCTGTTTCCAGTACTTAGCACAATGCTTCGACATAATAGATACATAATGGAGACTAAAAAAAAAATAATTCAATTGATATGGAAGGAAGAATTTGATTAGTGGAAGATTTCCCCACCCCCACCCCCAGACAGATAGGTGCTTTACATTGGAAGTTGCATTAGAGTTTTCTGTCTCAGATTCCAATGTTTTGTTGTGTAGTTTGCAGTTAAATAATGGATAACATCTGGGCTTTTATTCTCACCTCACACCATCCTTTCAACAGGTCTGAATTTCAATTCTTTTTCCTGGAAGTAGGACATGCTGCATGAGATCTCCTAAACTGTCCCCATGTGAGCACCAGTCCAGAATTCTCAGTATGCATAAGACCTGGAGGGCAGTTGGAGTAGAACCAAAACACAAGACAAAGAGACCTCCCCAGTCCTTTGTGCTTCTTTCAATGACAGAGCAGAATTCTACATATATTTTCTGAACAACCTGGTATATATATATATAGACCATGAATTTAGAGGTCAGTGATTTCAGTACCACCTCTCATCTTACTAAGTGTGAATTGGGGCAAGAACCTCAAATCTCTGGGACTTAATTTCCTCATCTGTAAAGTTAAGTCAAGGAATTTATTAAATGGCATCACTAGTGGCACTCACTCTTCTAATTGTAGATATCTGATCCTGCAATTCTTTTCCAAATTTATACCTCCTTATTTTGGAATGCTCTTTAAAGTAGGGGTTCTAAAATTTTTCTAGGTCATATTCTTTTGGTTATCTGGCAAAGCCTATGAACTCCATCACAGAATAGTGTCTTTAAGTCAGAAATGTGGGAAAAATTCTCATTTTCCTGAGGCATTTGGAGCTTAAAAGTACATGGAACTTAAAAGGAAAACAATTATATTAAAATAAAGATATTTTTCCCCATCCAAAAGATAAATCCCACAACTCTGGGTTAAGAAATGCCTGGTAAAGGAGAACATTATACACATTCAGAAAAAAAAATAAAAAAACAAAAAACTCTATGGAATCTGAATGCAGAATAAAGCATACATTTTTCACCTTTTTAAAACTTGTTTCATATATATATATATATATATATTTATTTGTTTGTTTGTTTTTCTTATTTTTCCCTTTTAATTCTGATTCTTCTTTCACAGCATGATTAATGTGGAAATATGCTAAACATAATTATACATGTAGAACCTATCAGATAACTTGCTATTATGGAAATGGGGTAGGAAGGGAAGGGTATAGAGAAACGTGAAACTCAAAAATTTACAAAAAGAGGAATGTTGAAAACTATCTTTGTATGTAATTGATAAAATTTAAAATTAAATAAAATTCAAAGAAAAGGAATAAAAATACCTTATAAGAAGGGAGGTCCTTCCTACATTGAATTGTACAGACTTTCTTAATATCTAATATTTCTTAATAATTCTGACAAAAATGCATATGTTGCAGAATCCAAGAAGAAGGTAGGAGGAAAACCTCCAGCTGCCTATTAGTCAGAGATTCAAATTGACTGTGGACGAGAGTAGACCTACTTCAATACCAGTGTTGTCTCCATGAGAATGGATCTCATTATTCACAAATTAAAGTCATGATGTTGCTGATTTATTTTTGAGAAATGTGGGAAAAATTCTCATTTTCCTAAGGCATTTGGGCTATTGTAATTGAGCACAGGTAGACCAAAAAAAAAAAATAGGCAGGTCAGGGTCAGATGCTGGAGGATTTTTCATGAATGTTGGATTGACATGGATGAACTTTCCTCTGCATGAAATGGGAACATTTTTCAAACAGGAGTGGCATAAGCAAAATTGCATTAGGAAAATGATTCTATATTCTGAGCTAAGTTCACTCTCTCTGTCTTCCCAATAATTAGATCATCCCACTACTTCCAGGTTTTTAAAAGACTAGATTTTTTTTAAATTATCTTATTGCCCAAGAACCCAATTTTCTTTTATTAAAATAAATTTAATGGATTTTTTTAATTGTTGAAATTCCTTTATATCCATCCCCTTCTCCTATCAGAAATCTATCTCATATAATAAAAATGTTTTAAAGATAGTAAGAGAAAAATTAGTCACAAAACCAATCAAAGTATCAAATAATCAGGAACTTTATATAATATACCAGACTGATAGTCACACTTTCATCACTGCATAGGATAATGAGATAAAATCTCATACCTCTTCTTCAGAGCCAAACTTGTTCTTTGTAATTTTGCAACATTCATTTTTTCTATTGTTTTACAATTGTTCTTGCAATGTTGTTCCCATTATATATATATATATACTATTTTCTGATAATAGTTTGCTTCAATTTTCATCAATTAACATTTTTATGTTCTAATTAATGATATCTTATAGTAGAATTATGTTACATTGCATATGTGCTTAACAATTTGTTTTAAAATGTCTCATTTGTCAAGTATCTATTTTTTCCTAGTCCTTTACTTATATCAAAAATTATTTTAGTTTTTGTGGGACCTTTTTTATTTATCAGAGACTTCCTTGAGGCATAAACTTTTGGAATCTTTGGGTCATATGCTATGCACAATATAATAATTTAGTTTGCATAATTACAAATTGCTTTCTAATATGGTTCTACTATTTCACTGCTCCTACAGCGATAAAGTAATCTGTTTATCTTCTCAGAAAATTAGGTATTTCTATTGTCAACCAGACCTAACCTGTGGAACAGAGCAGGCTAAAGACAAGAGAGTCAGGAATCAAACAGAAGTTTAATTTCAAAGTGAGGTGACTAGTTTGCAAGTGAAATCTTCCCTAGAGCTGAACACATTGTAAACATTTAACAAATGATTTTTAATTACTTAGTATGGTATAATATGTTTTAGACATATATTACTTTATATCAAAGACTGAACCATTAAGATCATAAAGATATTGAAAACTTGATTGTGCAGTCTGAGCTTTATTATCTTCCAGATGCTTTATAGTTCTATGAATAATAATTATCATTCATTAAGCTTCAGGAGAATGGAAAATTAAGCAGAGGTCTACATAAGCCAGTCATCTATCAAAGCACTTTCAAAATATTTACTCTAGAGATGATTTCTTTCTTCTCTTCCTCAATTTTACTGAGGAACTGAACTGAGAGTTCAAGAATAGGTTTTTGTTAGCATTCTCTCTGTTCATGGACACTTTTTTTTTTTTCTGGACTGATTCCTCATAATATTCTAAGTATGTCCAGTGAAGTCCTATGTTGGAATTCACATTTATACTAGAAACAGCACTAACCACTTTCCTTCTCCTAGCTTGAATAAGCAGCTTTTTTAATAAAAATTCTTTAAATTAGCTATTTCCCTCTCACATTTATTCTTAGAAATGTCATTGTTGCCAGGTTTAATAGCATAAATGTCATCATAGCTATCAGGGAAATGAGGCTGATCAATTTCTTGAAGTTGGGAGTTTTGAGTTGCAGTGAGTTATGCAATTTGAGTGAATTCTCTAAGTCTTCCATCTAAGTCTGAGGTTCCAATATAATGGGACCTCAGTGAAAAGTCTACCAGGTTTACAAAAAAGGGTTGTATTAATAGATCAAAATGGAACAGGTCAACTTTTCTGTACAGAAAAATAATTGTGCCCTTGAGTAGACTCTGAGCTTTATGTATGGATGGGATAGGGACTCCCAGGCTTCAAAACAACAAACACATACAGATATGAACATGGCATTATTCTACACAGAAATTCTGGTAAGCATCCTATACAAGCAAAAACAAAGAGGAAGGGATGTCTAGGGATAGGTCTTCTATAGGATCAGTCACTGATAGTTAATAGAATAGGAATTATATAAAGCTATAAAAAGGGTTCTCAGATTATAAGGTACAAAATACTTTTTTTTTAGGTTTTTTTTGTGAGGCAAATGGGGTAAAGTGGCTTGCCCAAGGCCACATAGCTAGGTCATTATTAAGTGTCTGAGACCAGATTTGAGCCCAGGTACTCCTGACTCCAGGGCCAGTGCTTTATCCACTGTGCCACCTAGCCACCCAACAAAATACATTTTAAAGAAATCACATAAATAACCAAACTACCACAAAGATCTAGAAAGGAAAATTCTCAAGTATCCTTTGGGTAAGGATTAACTGTGTGAATAAATTATAAATTATAAATTGTTTTTTAGGATATAAAATTTTATTATTTATTCTTGTCTCCTCAGTCCACTATGTCAGCTTTCAATAATACCAGCTCCCAACCACTGATATTTTTGTTGACTGGATTTCCTGGCCTTGAAGCATTTCAAATCTGGATCTCCATTCCCATCTGCCTCTTATATGCCATTGCCCTCTCTGGGAACAGTCTGATTCTGTTTGTTGTGATCCGTGAACAGAGCCTCCATGAACCCATGTACTATTTCCTTTCCATGCTCTCAGCCACTGACCTGGGATTGACTATCTGCACTCTCTCTACCACACTGGGAGTTTTCTGGTTCAATTACAGAGAGATCAATCTTGATGCTTGCATCATTCAAATGTTTTTCCTCCATGGACTAACATTTATGGAGTCTGGTGTGCTTCTAGCCATGGCCTTTGATCGTTTTGTGGCAATCTGTGCCCCACTTCATTATGCCACCATTCTAACTAACACTAAAATTGCTCAAATTGGTGTGACCATGGTTGCAAGAGATGTTGCAATCATGACTCCAGTGGTTCTTCTTCTGAAAAGGCTATCATTTTGTAAGTCAAAGGTCCTTTCTCATTCTTATTGCTACCATGTGGATGTGATCAAACTTTCATGCAATGACAACAGGATCAACAGCATCATGGGGCTTTTTGCCCTCTTTTCAACAACAGGTATTGACTGTCCTTGTATTCTCATATCCTATATTATGATCATTCGATCAGTGCTCAATATTGCATCCCCCGAGGAGCGACACAAAGCTTTTAATACATGTGTCTCTCATATTAGTGCAGTTGCTATTTTCTATATTCCCCTTGTGAGCTTGTCTCTTGTGCACAGATATGGTCGGAAAGCACCCCCTTTCATACATACCATGATGGCCAATGTCTTCCTCCTTATACCACCTGTTCTTAACCCCATCATCTACAGTGTGAAGACTAAACAGATACGCAGGGCTATTATTAAGCATTTTAATAGTTTAGGGAATAAGATGTGAATGATGAATTATAAAAAGGATGTTTCTCAAGGAGATTAAAAGAAAGAGGAAAATGACTCATATGTATAAAAATTTTATGGAAGTTATTCATGATAAAATTCTAAAGTATACTTGAGAGACCAGGACTATACACAGTTAAAGTTGGGGAATTAAAGGTTTTCTAATATTAAAGAATGAGTTTTTATCTGGCAGTATATAGCTATCATTTATATAAATTATAGTAACGCTATACCTTAACTTTAAAGATTTTACTCTTTCCTTATGGGTTAATAGGCAATACAGAGTGAAGATTTAATTTAGTCAGCATTTTTCTGGGGTTTTGCAACAACTAGCATGTATTTGCTGTATGGATGATTTGCCAGAATGTAAATAGTCTCAATTTGTAAATGAAGGATAAATGAGATAAACTTAAATATACTCACTTTTTACTGTTTATTGAAACTTGAGAAAAATCAGTAACAACCTAACCTTAAGTTGTGATTAGTGAAATATGGCTATTTGTGATAAAGTCTCATGGGAATGTAATTTAGTATTATTATAAATTTTTATTTCAGATATGATTTCTGAATTGTCTGATTGTCTGAATAGGTCAATAGTCTACCATTCAAAGGAAATGTCATGTGTTACCTAACGGGAGTAAAGTCTGAGACCTGCTACAAGTAGGGATGTCTATCCCTGGAAAAAATTGAGGGGATGACCTTGACATAGGTCAAAATAAAATCCTCTTTACTCAATTTCCCCATTTTGCTATTTCCTTAATTAAAGTGGAAATTTTCCCACTGGTTTAGTTCTGACCTTGATTTGGATAACCCATGAATAATGTCAAAATTTGCTGTGTGATTGACTGTTAATTATGACTATTGCCTTGAATTCATCAGAACTAAGGGGGTTTTCTCTGATTTAGTTTGTGTCAGATTAATATATGCCCTTGAAGAAACAGTCTTGCTATTGTTCTAACCTGTCTTTTTTCCTTTCATATCAAATTTCTATTATCAGGTCATACGACCATTAGAAATCTGTCATTGCCATGCCAAACTTATTAATTGATAGACTGATAAATGATGAAACATCTTAGTTGTAATAATAAGATGCAAGTATGAAAGATCTTATTATTTTAATCTGGAGTTGTAGTCAATTCCATATCTGAAGCAACTAAATAAAAGAATTCTTGAGCTTACCATCCACTTGCTATAGTTAAATATTTATGTATAAAATTTAGTGATATATCTTATGAGATGGGGATAATATCCTTAAAAGAGAGAATAAGACAAATTTGTAAAAATTTTCTGATTAAATGGAGAAAATCTTGAGTAAAAAAGAGAATTTCTCTAATAATAAGGATAAATATATGTATATTAATATATATGTAGATAGGTACATATATATAAAATCTGTTTCTAAATATTTCTAATGAGCTACATATGCCTTAATCATGTTTTTGTGGGGTTTTTTGAAGGCCATGGAATTAAGTGACTTGCCCAGGGTCATATAAGTAGTAAGTGTCTGAGGCCACATTTGACACAAGTTTTCCTGACAACAGGGTTGATGCTATCTAGGGTAGCAGGACTGCACCACCTAGCCGCTCCTTAAATATATTTTAGTAGTAAGTTCTCAAAATTGGATTAATGATTTTACAGGTAAAATTGCATTGACAATTGTAAAGAAAGGGAAATCATTTTCCTATTTTGAAGTATATTTTTGACAAATCTAAGAGACAGAAGGGCTCATTTTCCAAGGCAGAATTGGATTCTTTTTAAGATTTTTAATTCAGTCTATTAATAGCAGGCAGTGTATCAGATATATGGTTTAGGTAAAGTCATGAAAAGAGAAAGTGGTATGTAAAAACTGAAATTCCTCGAAGTCTCATTGATTACTTGGATGATATATAAATCTTCCCCCTCAAATTAGTCCATGGGAAGCCCTCTAAATTTTGCAAGGCTGCCTTGATTTGTCTATAGTCTGTTTATCAAAGTTTTTCTCATAATCCTGAGATTATGATTGTATTGTTGTGTCTCTGCCCTTATGCCTACAATGCCCCGTCAGGTAACCTATTATTCTTACAGAAAATCTCTAATATTAAATAAGTGATCCCAGGGACCGAGAACCCCAGTAATAATTGGAGAAATGTTACATTTTTAAAAAGTGTGATTTTTTCCCCCTCTTTATATCCACCATTTTGTATAGTTAAATCTCAAAGTCATCTTATTTTGGAGGTCATGAGATTATTTTCCCCTTCCCTTGGCATCCAATTTTTTTTTTAGGTTTTTGCAAGGCAAATGTGGTTAAGTGGCTTGCCCAAGGCCACAAAACTAGGAATTATTAAGTATCTGAGACCGGATTTGAACCCAGGTACTCCTGACTCCAAGGCCAGTGCTTTATCCACTATGCCACCTAGCCGCCACCTAGCTGCCCCCATCCAATTTAAATTATGTCACCAGACTACCCTCTCCTAACCTCAGTTGTCTCTTTATATCCTCCAATTTGTACATTCTGTTTTTAACTCCCTCAAAATTGTGTATTAGAAACAAATCATCTTTTTTTAATGCTACAGAGAGTCTTGGATTAAATTTATTTCTGAAACTCCATAACTTGCTAAACAATCATTTATCTGAATGAAATTTTGTATCTTTATTCTAAAGTAACAAAAGAGAAACATTTGGACTTGGAAATGTTTGGATTTATTTTGTTTAACTATGTTTGTTATAAGTATGGTGTTTTTCTTTATTGAAGAAGGATTTTTGGAGGAGGAAAGTTAGTGAGAATGTTGTTCATGCAAAAATAAAGGAATGAAAAGAATGCAAAATATACCAGTAAGACATTTTTAAATGCATGGAAGAGAATAAAAGGAAATTCTTTAGGAAACACAATTATGACAGCTATGAAAATAACTGATTTTTTATACATACTTGTCTTTAAAAAAGGTGTATTTGATAAATATTCATGATTTCACATATTGTTATCTTTTCATCATCTACATTTATAAGGAAATTTTTTAAACACTTCATTAAACATAGAATTTTATTCATGTATTCATGTATGTGTGTATGTTAAATGTTCACTGGGGACTTAATCTATCTGTAGTATAATGTATTCTCCTTTAAGGTGGGAGGACACCTATCCACAAAGTCATGCCTTAGGAAGATATTATTAAACATAAATACAATGTTGTTCAGAGAAAAGAACATTTGGGTCATGGAAAGAGAAATGACCAGGTTTCAATTTCACTCTCAGATGTTCCCTATTCTCTTCCATTAATGGACATCAAGCCTCCCCTCTACTCCGTATGCTTCCTATGATGTCCCTCCTTTGATGCTGGAGAGTATGTATGGGGAGAGGAAAAATAAGAGCATTTCAGTATCTTAGAAAGTTTCCAGGAAACTTGATGGTCCTACAATCTTTTCTGGTTTGCTTTGTGAGGCAATGGGGTTAAGTGACTTGCCCAAGGTCACACAGTTAGTAAACATCAAGTGTCTGAGGCCAACTTTGAATTCAGGTCCCCCTGACTCCAGGACTGATGCTCTATCCACTGTGCCACCTAGCTTCCCAAAGGTCCTACATTCTAATACAATCAATAGTCATATTGGAATTATCTTATAACCTTTCTCAAACTCATTCCTGTTCAGGTACAGGTAGGTAGCATTAGCTATGATATTATTGAAAGAAAACTGGATTTACATTTGAGGGTCAAAGGTTTGAATCCCACCTCTCCTACTTTTGATTTCTTTGGCATTGATTAAGTCCTTTCCATTCCCCCATACTTCAATTTTCTTTTTCTGCCCAAAAGGTCAATATACTGTGTTTCTTAGCTTTCTTCAAGCTCTAAATGCTACCATTTTGTTGTATTCTCAATTCTAGGTTTCCTAGATGTTGCATACAGGATAGGACACTGCGACACATTGCTTCTACAACAATTCTCATGTCAAACAATGTAGAAGGACAAAAGCTTTAGATAAGATGTGGTCCCTGCCTTTATGATGCATATCATGTAGTATAAGAGAAGACACATATTCATCCAACAAGTTTTTAAAACTCTAATAATATATTAAGGCTAAAGCTTCAAGATTTTTCTGCCAGTCACCTTTGTTTGTGGTAGGCAATAATACTTAATGGAAACTTTGAGATTTAGAGTACAACCTTTAAAGTCTTTTTTCCCCTTTTTGGGAGAAAGCAAGAAAGAGAAGAAAGAGATTGCTTCAATACAGCAACAATGTTAAATATGTTAATTAATATAATTAATTAAATATATTAATTAATATATTACTCCAAGGATTACTTTGTCTTTCTCCATGGTGTAGTCCATTCATTTATTGCACCAACAGATCTTTAAATAGAGACAAGGTTCATTATAAAAGTATAAATGGCAAATAAAAGATTTTAAAAGGACAGAAAAATCTTGAGAGCAGTGATTGCAATTCATTACTCAGTAGTGATGAGGCAAAGATGAGAAGAAAAATAGAGTAGGGAATATACATTGAGTAAAGTGAGTCAGTAAATTCTTTCAAGACAAATAATTCACAAAGCAGATCATGGAATGATACAAGGATCTAATTGTTCATGATTGTATTAAGTTTTAGCATTACCATGATTCTTGCAATAATATGATCATTGATTTGGAAAAACACACTCTTACTAGGATTCCCATCTTCAGTATCTTCCACCTTTTATAATCCCTTTATGCCTCCTTTAATCTGGAAAATAGCTATATTGCTCAGCAGGATCCTTTTTTTTATATAAATGATGACACCCCTTAGAGGAACCTCAATTAGGTTTTATTTGGCTATTAGTTTCCTTTCACCTACTCCATCTATTTCATTCAAATGGAAAGATTCAAAAGATTTGAACAGGTTAGTGAGGTCATGGTACCACAGATCTAGAACATCTTTAGTGATTTATTAGCAGAAGTAATTCCTAATTACACCATGGCAAAATGAAAAGCATGTTGATCTTGAAGTTGAAAGAACCTAAAATTGACTTCCAGGTTAAATCACTTAACCTTATAATATCTATGAACCTCATTTTTGTTTTCTGGAATTCAAAGATTAGATTAGATTAGGTGATCTCTTCCTTTTTATCTCTAAATAAAACAATTTCCTTGCTTATAGGTATCTTTATCTTCACTCTCCTCTCCCTCCCCCCATCTGTCTCTGATCTTTCAGATAATTCACAGATGTGATCTTACCTATAAACCTAGTATTTTCATTTTCCTTTATTAAATTCTTCAGTGGGACCCTGTTAGTTACTATGGTCTTATATACCTGCTAGAAGAGGTAGATGGCACAGCGAATAGAGCATCAATAGAGTTAGGACGATCTGCCTCAGATATTTAAAAGCTGGGTGACCCTGGGCAAATCACTTAACCTTGATTGTCTCACAATAAAAAAAAAGAAATATGCCATCCTTGGAATTTGTTTCAGAATGAGCAAAGTCTCAGATTGTTAATTACAAAAATTATACCTTTAATGAAACTAATAAAAGAATGGATAAATCATAAATACATAACTAATTGAAACCAAATGATCTCCCCTTGTCTCTCTTTTTTTCCCAAAGTCTCTTCCAGAATCCCATTCTCTTACTAGATGGTGGAGTGGGTAAGAGTATTAAATGTGGAATTTAGTTTTTCCTCCTCACATCTCATTAAACTCCCATTTTTCCTTTGTTTCTTCTCATTCTACATCTTTGTACACGAATCAGGTCTTAGCAGGCATTATAGCCAAAGTCTATTCTACCATTTCATATCTTTTCTAGTTTTACATCTTACTTTCTCAGACTCCTCTCATATAAGTCCCTTTCACATGCATTCTATGATCCAGCAAAATTGGGCTACTCTCTCCCCCAAACTATACATTAAAATGCAGTAATATCTGCTTCTTCTTTGATAACTTTCCTTGGACCGCATAGATTTCTTTTTTTTTCAAACCTCCCAAATGAATTATTTATTAAGATATGTCTGTATAGGGGGCAGAGCCCAAGATGGCAGAGCAGAGGCAGGAATTCCCACAAACTCTCCCCCAGATCACCACAAACACTTTTAAATAATGACTCTAACCAAATTTTAGAGCAGCAGAACTCCCTGAAAGTCAAAGTGAAACAATTCTCCAGCCCAAGACAACTTGGAAGATCTACAGGAAGGATGCCCTAGGGTTAGAAAGGGCCCACAGCACACTCAGGCCACTTTGAAGAAAACCTGCTCCAGCCATCCAACCTGGGTCCCTGGGGGATCCTTGGGTTCCTGGAAGCAGTGACAGTTTCCAGGTCTCTCACACCAGGGATTGCGAAGGACAACTTGGAAAATCAGTGGGAAAATTCTGCTACACTAGAATGAACATAGAGCCTAGTCCACTGCAGGCCTCACACAGTCTGAGCCCTGGGAACCAGAGAGAGGCCATGGGAGCCCCCAGCAGGTAGTTACTCAGCAGCTGCTCTGTCTAAATGGTAAGGGAGGCAGGGGAGATGGCAGATGTCTCTTTGATCTCACTGAGGCAGGACACTATGATTCCCCCATACTCAGATTTGGGTTACAATCTAAGGCCCTAGTCTCAGGAAAAGGAGCTTTATTGCCATAGTGGAACAGGGACTCTCCTTATAGTTCCAGGACAGAAAAGTATACTTGTGGTCACACATAGACCAGAGCACAGGCCTGGAGAGCAGTCAGAGCCTATCATTAAATCTTGGAGGAAGTGAGGTCTCTGGGCTTCCCTGAAAACAGCTGCAAAAACCCTCAAATGTTTGGGACACTGTGTCTTCCACCCTGGGAGCAGAGTCCCACCTTAACAAAGAGTTAACATCAAGTCATAGGCTGGGGAAATGAGCAAACAATAGAAATCAAAATATCTGACAGAATTATTTTGGTCCTTTGTAGGATCAAAATACATACTCAGAAAATAACAAAGTCAAAGCTTCTGTATCCAAAGTCTTTACTCTCTCTAAACCATATTTCAAATAACATGGGAACTCTGTGGTTCAGTAAATTGTATTACTTAGAATAAAGGTACAAAAGTTTCCTTTGCTTGATTTTTTTATTCTTTATTATTTTAAGGTGTGCTATCCCATAGATTAACCACTATTTGGATCCATATAACACATTTCATCTTACTCTCTTTCTATTACTTTATGTACCTACACTTAGAGTTGGTCAAGATAGACTTACTGGGCTCCCTGAACCTCATATTACTTCCTGACTCTGTACTTTAACTCATGATACTTAATCCACATGAACAGACAGTTTACAGTTCTTCTGAACAGAGGTAGAAATACACAATATTTGAAAATTATATGTTCTAATAATTAAAATGTCTCTAATAATTAGACAATAAAATTAAAACAAACTAAAATTAAGGCAAATTAAACCAACAAAGTGCCACCTCATACTTATCAATACTAATTCACCTCATTCTGGTGAACAATTTTGAACTGTACCTAAAGGGCTATAAAACTGCAAATACCTTTTGGTCTAGCAAAACTATTAATATGTCTATATTCCCAAAGAGATCAAAGTGTACAAAAATATTTATAGCAGTTCTTTTAGTGATGGGAGAGAACAGCTGAGGCACTGCTATGCAGTTTTAATAATGTGTAGAAGAGTATCATGCTACCAAAATAAATGACAAAGAGGATTGGTTTCTTGTTAATTTGGAAAGATTTATGTGAAATGAAACAAAGTGACAGCAAAGGATTCATAATGTAAAATGTTATCCACTTAGAGAACTAACATATTCAGAGTATAGATTGAAGCAAATAGATTTTATTATTTTATTTTTTCTTGCTGGTTTTAGAACATGAATAATGCAGAAATAATGTTTTGAAATAATTTTGTATGTAAAATAAACCTAATGTTTCTTCTCTTTTCAATGATAAGGAGAAGGAGAGATTTAGAACTGAAAAACTTTAAAAAAATTATATTCAATCAACCTAGGAATAATCTTTATATTTCAATATATCTGATAAATTCCATCAGGATTTGAGTTTTAGGTAAAAGTTAACACCATTGGGAAAGATTAAATTAAACTAGTAAACTCACAATGGTATTTGTCCCTCTGAAATCTTATAATAATTAAAAATTAAAACAGTGATCACCACAATCCAACATAGATTTTCTAATAAAAGTAATGCAATTTCTATTTTTATTAGCTTTACAAAATAAGATATATAATAGGAATTCTTAAGCTTCAGTACTTAAAATTTTTTAAAGATTAATTTTATTTCAATATAATTTGCTTAGTTTTAAGTCTTTGTATTTTATTTATTCATCAAAAAATGTGTTTCTTAGGAGGGATACATTGATTTTTACCAACCTGGCCAAGTGATTCAGGACATATGAAAATTTAAGAACTTCTGAATTAGATACAGTCTATAGAATTAACATATGTAAAGTTCATCCCTAGATGATAAATGATCAAATAATATGAAAAGGCAGTTTTCAGAAGGAAAAAAAATCAAAGCAACACATAATCATAAGGAAAAAGTACTCTAAATCAGTAGTAATTTAAAAAAAATTCACATTAAACAAGTCTGACGTATAAACTTGCACCTATCAAATTAGTTAACTTTACAGAAAAGAAAAAGTGATAGATTGGAAGAAATATGGAAAAATAGCTACAGTGATGCATTGTTGGTGGAACTGTGTTGTGAACTGATCCAATGCTTGTGGGAAAAGTTTTGAAACTATGTCAAAAGGGCAATAAAAATCTTTCCTCGTTTTCTTATAAATGTGTGTTAGACGGTATAATTAATTGGCTTTATAACTAAGAATGGGAAAAAAAGCCCCAAATTAATTGATATAAGAGCCTATCCTGGTCAGTGATTAAATCAGTGACTTGGATTTTCACGCTGTGTCTATTTCCAAGCAGAAGGCTAAATTATCTTCCATATGATAGCCTTCAAATACTTGCAGGCATCTATCAGAGGAGGAAGATAAAATGGAAAAAAAATCAGATTTTGAGTCAGAAAAAGAGGATTTAAATTCTAGTTTTATGCATATTGCCTACCTTAATTTGCATAAATCTTTATCCCCTTTCAAACCCTTAGTTTTAAAAATAATGTTTAACTATGATCTATGATTCTATTTCCTTCCCATTGTGTTCTTAGCAGACCATTTTCAATCAATACCAAAAGTCATTGACCATTTCCTCAAGTTGAAGTCCATCTGTCCCTAGATCCAATTGAAAAAAGAGGTTTTGAAAGCCAATTACACTCCTTTCATGTGGCAAAGAAACTGGTGCTGATTCTATCCCAGCTGAGATTTACAAGGTGGGGGGAGTCCAACACTCATACAAATGCTGACTGAAAGTTTCCAGGTTATATAGCATGAAAAGATTATTCCCCAGGAATTCAAAGATGCCTCTATTGTCCAATCTAAAGGTGACAAGGAATAGATTGTCCTGTGACAGGGGTATGTCTCTTTTAGTCATTGCTGATAAGATTCTTGCCAGAGTCCCTTTTCAATAAGCTGATACTTCTCCTGGAAGATGGTCACCTCCTTGAGAACCAGTGTGTCTTCAGAAAGGGTAGAGGAACAGTGGATATGGTGTTTGCTGCTAATTCCAGGAAAAATGTCAGAAGCAGAACAGAGATCTGTATACAACATTTGTAGATCTGAACAAGGCCTTTGATATCATCAGTCATGATAGTTTATGAAAAATTATGTCAAAATTTGGTTGCCTAGAAGAGTTCATCACTTTTGTAAGTCAGTTCCATGACATAAAGCATGCCCAGGTCCTGGATAGTGGTTGATGCCCTCAAGACTTCCTGATCATCAATGGAGTGAAACAAGGATGTGTCTTTGCTCCCATACTTTTTAGCATGATGTTTTCAGTCATGTTACCAAATGCCTTCACATGGGATGAACATGACCTCAAAGGTCAGTTACCTCACTGTTGGAAAATTCTTCAACTTGAAAAGGTTACAAGTCAAAACCGAAGTGGAGGGAGTGTTGGTGCATGATCTTCTGTTTGCAGATGATTGTGTGCTCAATGCAGCCTCAGAAGCTGAGATGCAACAAAGTATAAATCAATTCTCTTCTGCTTGTGCTAACTTTGGCCTTACAATTTCAGCACCCCCTCATTCATATGTGGAACCATCGATTACAGCAAATGGAGAAGTTTTTAGTGCTGTGCACAAGTTCACTTATCTTGTCATTGTACTTTCCAGGAAAAGTACAAATTGACAGTGAAGTTGACACATGCATTTCCACAGATAGCTCAGGTTTTTACAGGTTCCAAAAGTGAAGTGTGAGAGAGAAGAGGTATTAGACAGACACCAAACTGAAGAGGTCACTTCTACAGAGCCATTGTGCTGACTCCTCACTGACCTCACGGCCTATATGCCTGTGAAGACTGGTCAGTCTACCAGCGCCATGCCACAACATTGAATTACTTCCACTTAAATTGTCTTAGGAAGATTCTGAAGATCACCTGGCAGAAGATACCAGATACTGAGGTCCTTTCCCAAGCTAAACCACCTAGCATTCAAACATTACCACAGACGAATGGAACTACGATGGACTGGTCATGTCCTTCAAATACCAGACATATGCTTTCTCAAAAAAGACTATTTTTATGAAGAACTCACATGGGCCCAAGTGCTCACAGAGGGGTTAGAAAGAAACAATACAGGGATACCCTGAAGATCTCGCTTAAGAAATTCGGAATTGATTGTGGAACCTCAGAGACTCTACCCATGTTTCTGTTTTGAACATTGGGATATTTGCCCCATTCTATTTTTCTTTTATAATAGAAGCTAGCTAAATACAGAGTTAATAACAATAATTAGTATTGATAAATTGCTTTAAAGTTTGCAAACCTTTCTTACAACTATTATCCCATTTTTTTTCCCTCAGAGCCCCAGGACATTATATCATTATCTCCATTTTTACATATGGAGCTTAGGCAGGTAACTGGTATAATGGATAGAGGACTGGATCTGAACCTGAGTTCTAATCTGGTCTTAAACACTTACTGTGTGAATCTGTACAAGTTACTTAAGCTTTGCCTGCCTCAGTTTTCTCATTTGAAAAAATGGGGAGGGAAGGGACCTACCTCTGAGTATTGTTGAAGGGTATAAAATGATATATTTGTAAAACTCTAAGCATGTAGTGAGCACTTAACAAATGTTTGTTAAAAGAAAAGTCATAGGACATAGGTATGTATTTGTTTTACTTGTGTCTGCTTATTTGTTACAAAGATTTTAAACTTTTCTATTTTTAGCTGGAAATGAGCGTAAGGGAGAAGGGAGAGTTAATGATGAGATTGCTCCCCAAGAAAGAGAAAGGAATGAAAAGGGATCATAGAATCATTTTTTAAAGGTGCAGGAGAGAATGAAAGAAATTCAGAAGGGAACATGAACAAGTGTGGTAATATTGAAGTCTCTTTTACTCTCTCTCTCTCTCTCTCTCTCTCTCTCTCTCTCTCTCTCACCTCTCTCTCTCTCTCTCTCTCTCTCTCCCTCTATCCACTAAGTTGGACTTATTAGATCAACATTTTCTCATATAATCCTTTTCTTTTTCTACTTCTCAGAGTTTATAGACAATGACTGCTCTTTTAGTATCATTGGAAGTAGTTTGTCATTACTATGTACTTATATTTGGGCATTTAATTTCTTATGAATTATTTTCTAATCTTTATAGAAAAAACAAATTTTCCTTTGAAGAGAAAATGAGTTAAGTGATTCAGTTTTCCTTTTATTCTCCATTGTCATTTTCCTCACTGTACTTTGGTAAAGTCTGTCATCAAGAGTTAGCAAAAAAAAAAAAAGATTAAAAACAAAAAGAAAAATGGGTATTAGAGCAATCTAAAGCTAAAAGAATATGAGTGTAATGTAAAATGTAAGAAGAAAAATGGAAAGGTTATGACTGAGGAAAAATTGTGTAGGCATTATTCACCCTGACTTCTGGTTGGCAGTCCTGAGAATCTGATGCTCTGATTACTGTCGCAAATGGTGATGGTTAGAATGAGGCTGAAGGGAGACAGAAAAAGAAAAAATACTGGAAATATTCCCATTTTCCTCTTCAATCACTCGATGTCCTCTGTTTTTTGCCATGAAATTTCCCCAAGGGTTTTGTTAGCTCCTTTCTGGTTCTCTATAAGATTTCTCCCTGGGAGAGTTGCTCTAGCCCTTGTTGTTGCCATGCAAAGGGAATACAAGGTATTTAAAGGCCACTACACAGCAAGAGGTGTTTGGAAATAGAATCATTCCATCAACAAATAGATGAAGGGAGGAGAGGTCAGTAAAGGTAAGTCAAGGGACTTATTCCCTCATTCTGGGTTGGTGGGGAAAGCAGGTTAAGAATGCACACTCTCTGGGGCTGCTAGTGGCGAAGTGGATAGAGCACTGGCCCTGGAGTTAGGAGTACCTGAGTTCAAATCCAACCTCAGATACTTAATAATTACCTAGCTGTTGTGCCTTGGGCAAGCCACTTAACCCCGTTTGCCTTGCAAAAACCTTAAAAAAAGAATGGACACACTCAATTTGATTAAAAACATATAAAAAAAGTTGACTTCAGGATCTCATACCAATGTCCCTCAAAATCCCTAACTAGGTCTTGAAGCTGATATAGAGCTCTCTCTTCTCCTTTGCTTTATTCAGAATCATCTAGGGTAGAATGAATGAAGTTTGTATCATGATCATGAATTTTTTACTTTTATTTATTGTAGAAAGCAGGTTTAATGGTGAAACAGATATATCAAATAATATATCAGGGTGCTTCAAGTTGCAACAGCTCTATCAATTTCAAAGGACTCCTGATTTACTAATTCCAGTAACAATTAGAACCAGAGAAAAGAAACCACAGAATAGTTCTTCACCCAGGACAAGAAAGTTTTCCTGTCTTCTGAAGTCTCCTAGGCTTCCCACCTATCTAAGATTCCTTTTTTTAAGACACAACTTGTTCTATAGTGAGAAAAATATCAATTCTAATTATCATTGGAAAAGTATCATTTTGACTTTAATCCCTACTAGACGTATATAATAAATTCAAAAATTCATTATTGTGGAATGGATTTCAGAAATCATCTAATTAAATTCTCCTTCCTTACTTGATGTATGTCTAGTAACTAGAAAAAAAATTTAAAAAAACAACACCTCACTACCTAATAAGGAAGCATATTTTATTCTAGAATAGCTCTGATTCTTTATATCACAGGCATTCTGCTATATGACTATCTTTCACTCTCACCCCCCCCAAAATCTCCCCTTTTGGCTCTAGTTCTACCCCTTGAAACCATGTAAAATATAGATTTTCTTTCTTCCCCATGTCAGGATTTTCAGATATTTGAAAAAGAGTAATCATTGAATCAGCAAAAGGTTTTTATCCTACAAAAAATACTACTGTGTGGTGTTGGACAAATCAATTAATCTTTTGACCTCAATTTCCTTATCTATATAAACAGAAGAACAGAAAAGAGTTTCTGAATTCTCTTCCAGCTCTATATCTATGATCCTACTGACAATGTGATTTTGGTAGAAGCAAGATAAATGATTTACATAACAGATTTTAGAACTGGGAAATCTATAAGAAAACCTGGATTGGTGGAGTCATAGATTAGAAAGGAAAGGAAATGTAAAGGTCTTTAGTCAAGGGGAAGATTCAATAGTCAATAAAAATTTAATTAGCACCAGGCATTGTGGTAAATAGTGAGTGCTGTAAATATAAAAAAAGAGAGACACAGAGTCTTTTAATCTCCAATTAATTCTAATCAGAGAAGACAACAAATGAAAGGAAATTGAAAAAGTGGGCAGAAGGTAAGAGGGAGAGCCACCATAGTTGGAGGACAATTCAAGGTGTGAAGAAATAGCATGAATGAAGATACAAAGAAAAGAAAGTCATGTAGGAGGATGGCTTGTAGATTAGCTGATATAGAGGGAGAGGAGTATTTATATAGGAAAGGAACAAGGAAGAGTGATAGATATATGAGCATAGCAAAGGTCATTGAAGGAAACTGAAGCTCAGTTGTGTAAAAAGAAATTGTTAGAGTGCCAAAAGATGCTAAAAGAAAAGGTAGCACTGTTTGCTATATAGCCTTTACCAAACCCCAAAGGGATCTGGTCCTTTTTGTCTAAGAATCTAAAATAGAACATTTCTGATATCAGTAGTAGTTAACATTTTTCTGGAGAAAAAGAGAATAAAAAAGAACAGTAAATTAGTCCATTCCATGAGTGATAATATGGAGTTACTTGAGTTGAAAATATAGACTTACCAGATGTAAGTGGAAAATATAGAGTTGTCCTACACAAAGGTTAGCTAGTGAAGGCAGAATTCTACATGATAATAAGCAGCATGTAGTAAAATACAGAAGCTTTCTTATTTTCTCATCTGAAAATTCCCTATAGCAACAGAATTATAGGTCCAGCCACTATACCTAAATGAATCCTATATTCTTGCTTCAACTTTTTCCATATTCATCTGGATTTCTTTTTTTTTATTTTTTTGCAAGGCAATGAGGTTAAGGTGACCTTGCCTAAGGTCACACAACAAAGTAATTATTAAGTACCTGAGAGAACAATTTGAGCTCAGGCCCTCCAGGGCTGCTGCTCCTCATTCATATAGTTAATGCCATCATGTAGTCTAAAAGAAAGAACTTTAGAATGAAAAACAGGAGATGATGGTTCTGACTTTGACTCTGATCCAAATATACCCTAAGTGTGCACACTTGACTTAATTTTTTAACTTACTATTTCCTACCTAAGGCATAATCTAAGGGTCTTACTCTACTTGTGTAGGACTTTTCCTACTCAAATATATTACAGGATGGGCAATGACCAAAAAAAAGAAAAATATAACTATCCATATGACAAGGATATGGGACCCCAAATAAGTGATGCAATTAATCAATTAATAATCATTTATTAAGAACACATTATGTGTGAGGTACTGTGATTGATGTTAGGAATTCAATGAAAAATAATCATGCTTTTAAAGAAGCCTATATTCTAATTGAAGCAAGAATGTGCATGGAATAATTATTTTTAGAATAATTAAAAAATAAAACTTGTCATGTTCAACTATTTGTGTCCCTATTTGGTTAGAGTTTTTTTGTTTCTTTGTTTTTTGGTTTTTTTTGCTCAGCAAAGATGTTGAAGTGGTTTTGTCATTTCCTTCTTCATCTCAATTTACAGATGAGAAAACAGAAACAAATAGGTTTAAGTTACTTCTCCAGGATTACACAGCTAATAAATATTGTGGCCATATTTGAATTCATGGAGATGAGTAGTCTGGATTCCAAGCCAGTGCTCTAGCCACAAAATGTTTTGTTTAGGAAGTAGTATGTGAGCTGGATTATAGAGATACAAAGAGGGATTCTATGAGGCACACATGAAGAAGAACAGCCAGCATTAAGACATAGATATGGAAGATGTAGTGCTCTGTGCAAAAAACATAGGTGTCAATTTTAACTGGTCCTAATAGTGCAGGAAATCATTTAGTTAATAAACATTCAGACAAAAAGTGGCATTGGCCTGTAGTAGATGCATAATCAATAATTTATTTATTTAATTCAACAATTCTATTCAAAAAGATTTTATTGAGGGGTTAAATGATTCTATTATATTCCAAGTATAAAATATACTACTTGCAAGAAAAAATATCAACAACAAAATTAGCATTAATACCATTCACTTTAAGGTTTGCAAAGTGCTTTACAAATTTGTTCTTCTCATTCTATTCTCAAAACATTTCTGGTAGATAGTTCCTGATATGATACTCATTTCAGATAAGGAAATCAAGATCAGATGAGTTAGGAGATTTGTCCCTAAATTTGCCTTGGTCATGAAGTTATTAAATGTCTAAGTTTGAATTTGAGGCCCAGATCTTCTTGACTTCAGAGTCATCACTCTATCCATTGCCTCATCTACTAGCTTTTATATATAGTGTTTTATAATTATTTATCTCACTTGATCACTTGCTGTTCAGTCTTTAAGTTATAGCTGACTTTTTGTGACCCCATTTGGAGTTTTTCTGAGAAAAGACACCAAAGTACCTTTGTCATTTTCTTCTCCATTTCATTTTACAGATAAGGAACTTACTAACCATGTGACCCTGGGCAAGTCCCTTAAATACATGCCCAGGGTCATATATCTAATAAGCCTCTGAGAACAAGTTTGAACTCAGGAAGATGAGTCCTTTCTGATTTCATGTATGGAACTCTACCCACTGCACCTCCTAAATGCCACCCCCATTTGATCATAGAAAACACTTAATATTTATTGTCTAATTGTTTCTTGCTGAAATATGGGCATTGTCACTAATGGGATTAAAAAGACAAGAGTATATTCAAAGTCTGCACATTCTACTCATGGAAAACAATATAGAGATAGGTAAATACAAAATATATACCAGGTAAATACTTGACAGGGCAAGGGTAGTACTAGCAACTAGTGGAAATCATGGAAGATGCCTAGTAGGAAGGTAGTGTCTTATGTATGCTTTGAAGGAAAGTATGGATTCTGTGTAACAAATGAGGAGGAAGAACATTGAGGGTCATGAAGTTTGCCTTATGAAAAGGTTGAGAGGGTGAAAGATGAAGTACTATGTATAGAGAATAGCAAAAGAGTTCATGAATTTAAAGCAGAAAGGGATCTTAGAGTCCCTTAAAACTCATCCCTCTTTCTTTATAGATGACAAAAACTTAAGGCTGAAAACAATGTAGTTGTAGTGATTTACCTAGGTCATGCAGCAAGTAAGGGTATGAGTATCCTCTAATCAGAGGAGAATTTTTCTTGACTATAAGATCAGAACCCTCCACCCACTCCATCACACACACACACACACACACACACACACACACACACACTCACACACACACACACACACACACATTGTGTGACCATGGTCATTTTGGCAAGAATAAATGGGGAGAGCTAAAAAATCAATCTAGAAAACCTGAGTGGGGAGGAAGCATGTGAGCAAGCTTTAAATTGAATTTTATCCTAGCGATGATAGTCACTGAAACTTCTTGAAGATAGGAATGAATTCACAGAAATTTATGAGGGGAAATTATTATTGTTCATCACTACAGATTGTGTGCTTTCTGATTGTGAATGTGGACTCTTCAGATCATCATGCCATCTCTGAGTAACACAACTTCCCCTATTTTCCTCCTGACGGGGTGTTCCAGGGCTTGAAGTTTTTCACATCTGGATCTCTATCCCTTACTTCTGTCTCTGTACTGTGGCTCTCTTAGGAAATGCTATGATCATGTATGTGGTGATCACTAAGCAGAGCCTCCATGAGCCCATGTACTACTTTCTCTCCATGCTGTCAGCCACTGATCTGGGTATCACCGTTTCTTCCTTGCCTTCCACAATTGGAGTCCTTTGGTTCAATGCTAGGAAGATCACCCTGGATTGCTGCATTGTACAGATGTTCTTCCTCCATGGCTTCACACTCATGGAGTCCTCTGTGCTTCTGGCCATGGCTTTTGACCGTTTTGTTGCCATCTGCCAACCGTTGAGATATACCACCATTTTAACCAACTCCAGAATTGCCAAAGCTGGGCTAGCAATTTTTGTGAGGATGTTCATCAATTTGATGCCCCTCCTCCTTCTCCTCAAGAGGTTGTCATTCTGTGGTACCAATATCCTCTCCCCACTCTTACTGTTACCACCCAGATGTGATTAAAACAGTCCTGTACAAACACCAAGATCAATAGCATTGTTGGCCTCCTAGCCCTCATCATGACCCTCAGGCATAGATATCCCATGCATCGTCCTTTCCTATGTGCTGATTATTAAGTCCCCTCCTTAGCATTGCATCTCCTGAAGAAAGATACAAAGCCTTCAGCACCTGCATCTCCCACATAGGTGCAGTTGCTATCTTCTATAACCTTGGATCATTTTGGCTCTTGTGCACAGGTTTGGCCATAATTCTCCTCCATACGTACACGTGCTGTTGTCAAATCTCCACTTTCTCTTTCCTCCTGTACTTAATCCAGTCATCTACAGTGTGAAAACCAAGCAGATCTACAGGATCATTCTTAAGCTTTTTCCGAATCAATGGGTCAAGGGTGTAATCATATTGGGTATGGAGGTGGGGTGTTCAGTGTGGAGATATGAA
This sequence comes from Macrotis lagotis, assembly GCF_037893015.1. Classification (NCBI taxonomy): domain Eukaryota; kingdom Metazoa; phylum Chordata; class Mammalia; order Peramelemorphia; family Peramelidae; genus Macrotis; species Macrotis lagotis. The sequence continues at coordinate 839,295,404 of NC_133658.1, read as the reverse complement.
CTCTCCATCTACCTATTTTCAGGGAATTTGGTAAGGAAAAAAGGAAGTCAGAGGTCCTAGATTGAAATTCTTGACATGACATGTATTATGTTTGAGATTTAAATGGATTTTAAATTGATTTTAATAGATTCTTAATTTAATTTAATTTAAATAGATTTTAAAACTTTGGCAGCGTCTGTTTCCTCAGCTATAAAATAAAGAGAGTAGACTAGATTACTTCTCAGGTTCATCATTATTATTAATATATAATCTAATCATTTGCATCATGGAGTCTTCAGGATCTTTAAGTTGCTTCTCCATTTCCTATGATCTCTAAATGGTTCCTACATTATATTCTACATTTATTTTCAATCTTGATGTTCTACCTTCTATGCTGGTCTGCCAAAGTTTCACTGTTTATACAGGAGTCTCAATCCTCCCTATCAATACCAAATTTACTACTCTTTTATCATATCAAAATACTTAACAATTAGACCCTATTGACCAAGTGGAAAGGGCTAGAAGTGATTTTTCCTACAGTTAGTCAGTATCCCACTACTTCTGATTCTCCATAGGCTTTTGGGTACAATGGCAGAACTGGTTGCCATGGTTCAAGTAATCTCATCCCCACCCACCTACAAAACAAATGTCCAGAGATCCTATAACTTCATTAATACTACTGTTAGATAACTGAGGATTTTTCCATTCTAGAAAATAGAATTGAGACTAAAAAGGTAGAAAATCCTCAGGTTAGGAATTATTTGAAGTAAATAGGAGGTTTTTTGTTTTGTTTTCTTTTGTTTTTTCCCCCAATAAAATTGGAATTGCTCCTTCATCCGCCACCTTTCCCAGACATTTTTATCTGGTGGACAAAATGTTTTTCATTCAAAGGATTCTACATAGACTTGGCAAACATTGTCCAAATGTGGATCTTCATTCTGACTTTGCTCTTTTTGTTCATGTACCTTGTCTTACATGTTTGTAACCTGAAGGTTATCTTTAATTTTTCCTCTCTCTTATAACTCGTGGCAGGGGTGAGGATTCTTACTCTGGTGTTGCCAAGGCAACTGTAGGTGGGACTCAAAATTCAATAAATCTTGGCTCATTTTATGGGTGAATTAATTAAATGTTTTACCAAACATAGCTGGCAAATAATGTTTCTGTCTCTCTCTCTCTCTCTCTCTCTCTCTCTCTCTCTCTCTCTCTCTCTCTATGTATCCAATGGCCCTTGCCAAAAAAATTTACTCATACCTGACTTATAGTATAACATCCTATCAATACCAACTTTGCTACAATCTCTCAAATTTGCCTTTTCTTCTCTATTCCAATTAATACCTTAATATGGACACTCATTATCTTGCCTAGCTTGATAGACATTTTTTCTCCTCTTCACCCCCATGTGATATTGCTCCCTTGCTTAAAAATCTTTGTTTTTTTTCCTATTGTCCAACATAACATAATTCCAATTATTCTGCTTTGTATTCAAGCCCTTGACTGAATATAAGGCATATTTTTCCACGGCTTACATAAAAAAAGAAAAAAAGAATTCTGAATAAGGGAAATATTGATCATAATTACATAGAATTAATGATTAAGCATATTAATTTCTGATGGGGAGGAAATGGTTGAGAGGTGGGGTGAATGTACAACATTTTCAGACACTGTATGGATGTGTATGGATTTGTCTCTTTTGACTGTACTGATTTTTTTCAAAAGGAAGGTTATTTTAATTTTTTTTCTTTTAAAATTCAGGAAACAGAAATCTTGAGGGAGATAGTCATGAATTATGATTATTTCAAAAAAAAAGAAAGAAAGGGAAAAGAAAGTTTATTGAAATGACCATTTAAAAATACATATAATAGAACAAAAGAATGAAAGGGAAAATTAGACAAGCAGGATACATTTTTTTTAGGTTCTTGCAAGGCAAATGGTGTTAAGTGGCTTGCCCAAGGCCACACAGCTAGGGTAATTATTAAGTGTCTGAGACCGGACTTGAACCCAAGTACTCTTGACTCTAAGGCCTGGTGCTTTATCCACTACAGCACCTAGCTGCCCAGCAGGGTACTTTTTAAAATTAACATTTTTAATGCATCACATGCTTTTTTTTAAAAAAAATGGTTAAATTGCATTATAATTGATTCATAGTTTCATATACTTCATCTTCCTCACAAGGAAATGTTACATTAATTGTTTGTCAAGTACAAAATAATGGGGGGGGGGAAAGACTTAGAAAATTATAAGAAAATAATTGTGGGCATTTATATCTTGGAAATAAACAAAAACTACAAATCAGAGCTAAATATTTGAAAATTGACCTATATATATAGTATATATATATATATATGATAATGATGGAGAAAATAATAATGATGCAGATTAAAAGTATGTTGTAGGTACATTTTCCTGGCAGAGTTGGTTGTTAAATTGTAACCATCATACTGTTTATGGCTCTTTGTAATTTGTTTTCTAATTAATTGTTTTGGCATCTTATCTTCCTGTTGAACTATATTTACTTTACTGAGAGGAATGCTATCACCTATTGTTTATCTCTCTGTACACTACCATCCCATTTCTAGTCCACGGCTTTACATTGATAGATATTTAAGAAATATTAAGTGTGTTGTACAGTTGTATTTGTATTTATGCTTCAGGTGGGAAAGTGGCATGCTGATAACAAACACTCCCCCTTTGGAAGAGGAGTCAAGAGATTTCGTCTAGCCTTTCAGAGCATTGGTCACTTAAGTGAGTCCCTCTGGCAGAGTGTATGACCTAACCTCACAGGATATATTACCAAACAGTGGAAAAAATGATGACACAACCAATCCTCCCCATGATAACGAATCCAATCACCTACTGGCAGTATCCTTGTTTGAAGGACTAGAGGGCTGAAAATAAGAACTCCAAAAGTGTCCATTTAAAGAGGGTTTCCAGGTCAGTCATCTCTCTAATTAGTGCTGCGGTCCCTTTGGAAGGATCTTCATTATTTTCTAATAACCTCATCAGGGACATAATCAGCCTTCAAGATTTCATCAGGGATTGCAGCCATCATAGTGGCATTTAATGAGATCTTGCTATTGCTAAAATCCCTATGAAGAAGAAACTCCTTGATAATGATGTAAATACAGTTTCCATCTCAAATATCTGTTAATCTGAGAAGGGAAAGTAGATTGTACTTGAGTAATAATCACATTCCAATGCCAACTCTGACATAGACTAGCCATATGGTCTTGGGCAAGTCATTTCACTTAGATTCATTTTATTCATCAGTAAAAAAGATGTCTAAAAAAAAGATGTCTTTTAACTCAAAATATAGGACCCCCACAAATAAACAAATAAATACAAGTATGAAAGGTATTTTTACTTACATTTTTACTTATATCATGAATACTAAATAATTTAGGTATGAGAAATGTGACCCAATCAAGACAAGAGTTTAATCCAAACATAGATCTTAGTTAATTCCCCTTTCTTCAAATGCCTACAACAAATTGACCCAGTGACATGGAAATATATCTGGAATAGGAATTTTTTATCTAATAATGCTCCATATAAGCTCTGTGATGTTGTAGTCAAGAACAATATTTTTTCTCAAGTCAGTATTTCAAAATAGTGTAGCCCTTAGATTGTGAGTCATTAGGACTTCACAACCCCTTTGCTTTTGGTTACATGAAAGTCTCTCTGGTAAATATTCAAGCATGTACCTTCCCCTTCCCTAAAAGGTACATCATTCCATATCCCTCCCATATTTCTGAACTCTGGCTATGGTACTTGTGAAGATCACTCCCTCAACTAATTAACAAAGATTTCTTAGCACTAAGACTTGGGAATATAAAGACAAAAATGGAACAATACCTGTCTAAACCAGGGACACTTTCAACCCCCTCCTTTCCATTTTCCCAACTTTATACTATACTCTCCTGTTGAGAATGCAATTTTGAAAATGTTTAAATTGTAGGAAACTTTTTAAATGTCAAGCATGGATTTCTTTTTTTTTCCCTTAGTTTTTTTTTTTTTTTTTTTTTTTGCTAGTGGGGTTAAGTGGCTTGCCCAAGGCCACACAGCTAGGTAATTATTAAGTGTCTGAGACCAGATTTGAACCCAGGTACTCCTGACTCCAGGGCCGGTGCTTTATACACTGTGCCACCTAGCTGCCCCTCAAGCATGGATTTCAATCAAATATTTTGTATTATAGTTTATTCTTTTTCCCACAACTGCCCATATCTCCTTAAATTCACCCTATTATATGGTTCCTGAGCCTATTATTCTTCTTTCTCACCCCAATTCTTCTCCTCAGTCTCCCAAATCATTTCTTTTCTAGCACCTAGAGTCTGTAGAAGGCAAAGATTTAATATAAACTGACAAATTAGTCAGGGAGTGTTGTGGAGATGTTAATAACTTTTTCTTCTTTCTTACTAAACACTTAAAGGCCTTAGAGAATAAAGAAGTTGATAGATTAGAAATTATAGAGATAGAAATTTAGATATGTAGATATAGATATCTCAGTTCCACACTAAATTATACATATCTAGGCTTTTTTAATCAGACTCTAAACTTCAGACTTTAAGAGTTAGCCTGACTCATCTGGAGATCCTTCAAGTAAGAAGTAAAAGGAGGAAATGACTGGATTTCCTTGATGACCCCATTTTTTTTTGAGGGGAGTTCCTGTGAGACAATAGGATTAAAATGACTTGTCCAAAGGGTCTGAAGTCACATTTGAACTCGGGTCCTCCTGACTCCAAGGCCAGTGATCTATCCACTGTACCACCCAGCTGCCCCCTCCTTGATTACTTTTAATTGAGGAAACATGGAGATGATTATCATATGACTTTTCTCAATTTTTCAAAAATCAGAACAACAACAACAACAACAACAAAATATATATATATATACATATATATATATATGTGTGTGTGTATGTGTGTGTGTATGTGTGTGGTGTGTGTGTGTGTGTGTGTTTGTGTGTATGTTTACTCCCTGTAGGTTTTTTTTTTTTTTGGCCTCAGGGGAAAAATTGTGATAGTCAACAGCCCATACACTATCTACTCTCAAACTCCTTTTCTGGGAATCACCCTATAGGCAACAGGAAGTCTGTTTAAACCAAATCTGAGTTTAACCCCTTAAGTTCATACAAACTATGGTCTAAATAGCTCTGGAACTTCTAAAGAAAGAATAATTATCTTTTCTGAGTGTGTGTCATTAATCACTTAATCAGTCTGGTGAAGCCTATGAACCATTTCTGAGAATGATATTTTTAAAAACATAACATAAAATATATAACAAAGATAGAAAAATAAAAATTCACAGTTAGAAGAAGTGGTGTAAATCTTATTCTCTGATTCTAGGAGGCTGTACCTCATAGATTTCTTAATTTGGGAAGTTCTTATCTTCAGTAAGGCTAACATAGATCTATTGTATCTGGTATAAACATGGTGAATACTTAAGAACAGAGGACTTTATTAGACTACTTAAGGAAGGGGCAGGGCCAAGATGGCTGTGTGAAGGCAGAAATTCCCAAAAAATTTCCAAAAGCCATTAAATTATGACTCTAGCCAAAATTTAGAGGGGCAGAATCCACAGAAAGACTGAGTGATACAATTTCCCAATCCAAGACAACTTAGAAGTTCCACAGGAAAGGTCTCTTTTGCCCAGACCAGGGGCTGGAAAAAGCCACAGCCACAGAACAGTGCAGCCCAGGGATCACCAGGAACAGCTTGAAAGAGTGGTGAATGCACTCTGCCACACCAGAGTGAGTGCAGACCCAGTGCAGACCTCAGAGCAGCCCTGTGATGAGAACCTGCAGTGGCAATCGGGGAAGCCAGCCTGCACCTCCAGAATGCAGTCCACAGATGCTAAGGGGGTCAGGGGAGACTGCAAAAGTTCTCTGCTCTCCCTGGGACAGCACACAGCTGTTTGCCCACACTCAAATCCAGGTTGTATTTTGGGCTCCCACACCACCATAGCTGAGCAGGGATCATCCTCACAGCTCCAGGGCAGAGGGGAGAGCCTATGGTAATCCACATACTAAAGCACAGCCAAGAGAGCAGTCAGAGTCTCTCAAAAGACATGGGAGGGATTAAGGTCCCTGTAGGTTGTCCCCCCAAAAAACCCCAAAGCCTTGGAAGTAAATCAGTCATAGGTTGAGGAAATGAGCAAACAAAAGAAAAAGAAGAATCTGACCATAGAAAATTACTTTGGTCCCTTGGAAGATTCAGAAGATGACAAAATCAAAGCTTCACCCAAAATCTCCAAGAGAAATAGAATTAAAGCAATTAAGGGAGGTAGAGGAAAAAATGAGAGGAAAAATGAGAGTGATGCAGATAAATCATGAAAACCGAATCAGCAGAAGAAAATAATAAGTTAAATATCAGTTTACGCCAAATGGAAAAAGCAACATAGAAAGTAAATGAGGAGAATGCTTTAAAAAGCAGAACTGATCAAATGGAAAAAGGAGAATAACAAAACTGAAGAAAATAATTCCTTCAAATGCAAAATAAAACTGAAGGAAGTTGATGACTTTGCAAGAAATTAAGAAAGAAATAAAACTATTTCCCCAAAAAACAAAAATTAGAAGAAAATGTGAAATATCTTACTGGAAAAAAAATCTGACCACAAAAACCGATCCAGATGAGATAATTTAAAAATTATCGGGCTATCTGAAAATCAGGACCAGGAAAAGACTAGACTTCATTTTCAGGAAATAATACAACAAAATTGCCCTGAATCCTAGAAGCAGAGGGTGAAGTAGAAATTGAGGGAGTTCACCAAACTCCTCCTGAAAGTTGATCCCAAAAGAAAAACTTCCAGAAACATTATAGCCAAATTCCAAAACTCTCAAGTCAAAGAGAAAATACTAAAAGCTGCCAGAAACAAAACATTCAACTACAATGGCTCTATAGTCAGGATTACACAGACTCTGGCAAGCATCTACATCAAGGACTCATAGGGCTTGGAATATGATACTCTGGAAGGCAAAAGATCTGAGAATCAACTATCCAGCAAAATTGGAACATCCTCTTCCTGGGGAAAATATGGACTTTCAATAAAACAGGGGACTCATATTTTCCTATTGAAACAACCAGAGCTGAACAGAAAGTTTGATCTCCAAGTTCAGGACTCAGGTGAAACAGAGAGAGAGAGCAAGGACAAGAATGACTATGAGGAACTTGATGTTGAACTGTTTGTACTCTTGCATGGAAGAAGATACTGATAACCCATATGAATTTTCTCATTTATAAGAGCAGTTAGAAATAGCATATATAGACAGGGCACAGGAAGGGAGCTAAATATAATGGTATAATAAAGTAAAAAGATAGAGTCCAATGGGTGAGAAAGGAAAGTACTTGGAGGAAGAGAAAGGAAAGGAAGAAGGGGCTAATATATTTCACATAAGAATCAAGAAAAAGCATTTTCAATGAGTGGAAGGGGGGAAGGCTAGGGGGAATGAGTGAGCTTTTATTCTCATCAGAAATGGCTCAGAGAGGAACCAGCAGACACACTTAATAGGGTATAGAAATATAATCTTACCCTAGAGAATAATAAGAAAAAAAGGGATGGAATAATGGGGAATGGGGGTGGGGGGGAAAATAGGTGATGGAAGATTGTGGGACAGGGTAATCAGATACAACACACTTTTGGACAGGGACAGAATGAAAGGAGAGAAAGAATAGAATAAAAGAGAGAGGGAAGGAATAGAGTGGAGGGAAATACAGTTAGGAATAGCAACTGTGGAAAAATATTGAAGCAATTCCTTTGGTAGACTCACAATTAAAGAAGGCAACTCATCCTGGAGACAGAGCCATTGACATCTGAACACAAACTGAAGTACATTTTTACCTCTCTCACTATTCTTGAGGTTTCCCATCTTCTTGGGGGGGGTGGGGGAGGGTTTATGTTTACTCTCAAAACAAGATTAATGTAATAATGTAAAATAAATAAACCAAAAATAAAAATAAAAAAAGACTACTGAAGGAATAGCAAACCAACCCAGGTAAGAAATATAGCAGATCATATTTTCCATGCTAATAAGCAGCCTGTGGTCCTCTACTGGTACTACACTCTCTGTTCCTATAAGATTCTGAATGGGAACTGGGGATGTTAAAAGTAGTACCCTCAGTCCACTGCCTAAAGCACTCTGCCAGAACTTTTAGTACATTGGGATAATAAGCATTAAAAAATATTGAACTAATTTCATTGATATGAATTGTCATTTGAGAATAACCTTTCTAAAAATGCAGGTTTGTACCTTTTCTATCTTAATTTTAGAGAATTGCCACAGGATTTGAGGTTTTCTTGTCTTGAAGGAGTCTGGAGGGAATAACCATCGTTATAGCATGAAATGGGAAGCCACTCTTAGGTTTTTCTTTTGTTGCAAATATTATTCATTTGAGCCTCATTAGAATCCTATGATGAATTAACAACAACACTGTGAGATGATCAACTATGATGGATTTAGATTTCTCAGCACTTCAGTCATCAAGGACAGTTCTGAGAGACTTGCTATGAAAAATTCCATCTACATTCAAAGGAAAAAAACTATGCAGTCTGAATGCAGAGCAAAGCATAATATATTTGTTTTTTAAAACATCTTTTATATTGCTTCTTTCTCTTTCATGATTGTTTTTTCTCCCCTTAGTTTTAATTCTTCTTTCATAACATGCCTAATATGTAAATATGTCAAACTGATTGTACATGTACAATCTATATCAGATTGCTCTCTGTCATTGGGAGGGGAGAAGAAAGAAAGGGTGGTGAAAAATGAGGAATTCAAAAGTATGTAAAAGGATGAAAATTGGAAACTATATTTGAATGTAATTGGAAAAAAGTAAATAAAGGAGGGAGGAAAAATAAAGCAGAAAAAATCCTATGATGTAAATGAAATTAATATTCCCATTTTACTATTGAGAAACCTGAGCCAAAGGAAGATTAAGCAACTTGCTGAAGGTCACACAGCTAGTAGGTGTCAGGGAGAGGATCTTAAACAGTCCCTTCCTGGTTCTACAATAAACATTCTTCCAATGTTGTGACAAATAGCTCTTGAAGACCAATTATCTATCCACAGTCCCATCCTGCCTTTCTTTGAGCATTCAAGAGTTGAAATTTCTGCCAAAAAACAGAGAAGCAGATATAGAGATGTAGGGTAATAATGTTCAACTCTAGCTGACTCAACTTTCAAACTCATGCTAACATAAAACAATTACGGGTAGACCTTTCTCAATTCATAGAGTACAGGCTGCTGAATAAGGTGTAGACATAATATGTTGTATATTTTTTTGTAAAAGAATAAGAATATACTTTTCACTTAGGATCCACTGTTCAATAAAATAAGAAACCCTCCATCTTTAAGATTCATTGTTTG